>NW_016107685.1:1371481-1386661 GCF_001604975.1 Cebus imitator
CGAGACAGAAAATTAAAAAAAAAAAAAAATGAATGAATCTATAAATACTTCAGGCAAAGTCTGAAGTCTGCCTTGGTTTGGCTTCCTATTTTTGAGGTTTTTAAAAGCCCAATATAGGCTCACACCTATAATCCTATCACTTTGGGAGGCCAAGGCAGGCGGATCACAAGGTCAGGAGTTTGAGACCAGCCTGGCCAACATGTTGAAACCCCATCTGTACTAAAAATACAAAAATTAGCAGAGGATGACGGCAGTCACCTGTAATCCCAGCTACTCCGGAGGCTGAGGCAGGAGAATTGCTTAAATCTGGGAGGCAGAGGTGGCAAGCCCAGATTACGCTTAATCACTTAAACCTGGGAGGTGGAGGCTGGTGAGCCCAGATCACACTTAATCACTTAAACCTGGGAGGCGGAGGTGGCGAGCCCAGATCACGCTTCATCGCTTAAGACTGGGAGGTGGAGGTGGTGAGTCCAAGCCTGGGCAACAAGAAATGCCACCTCAAAAAAAAAAAAGTAAGTTATTTGCTGGACTTTTATAAATAAGGACATGCCAATTGTAACTTTAAATCTGCAATCTTAAGTGTAGGTCCTGGAACTAATAAGTCTGTTTGATTTCACATTGAGAATGTCTATTCAAGCTTATCTTTCCTGGTGCAGAGCAAAAATAGACCAATAATTCCTCTACCTACCCAGAGACATCTACATAACTGACCCTTCCTTTACACCCGTTTTCTTTTCAAACACTCACCTTATCTTATGTAAAATGTTGATTTACTAGGCACTAACTAAAGTCTCATAGGAATGTAACCATTTGCCTTATCACCTACCTGTCCTGCTTCCTAGACACCATCTATGCTCTTTAAGGAAACGCATAAATACTAAACCTCCTGAAAAATCTCCTTGGAAAAACAGCCACAGGTTTGTCTGTTGCTCATGTTTTCCTGGATGTCCCCTAAAGCTGGGTTAATAAACCTCAGTGATTGAAACTTCTGTCTCAGTCACTCATTTCAGTTGTCAAGGCATTTCTAGAAGTGGAAATCTTCAAGATTAGAAGAATCCTTTCATGGGATTTACTTTTTTTCTTTCTGAAATCTGAATCTAAAAAGATCTCAGGGCTTACTCCTCTTGCACATATATGGAAAGAGGAGGAAATTTTATCCATCCATTAGTGTGCCACTGCTTTTCAGTCAACAGTGCTTTTTTTCTTGATATGTGGAGTCACTGTTAGAAACAGGTGAAAGCACAGGGTCCAATTCTGCCTTGTCCAAAGATATCATAATGTTGCTATCGCTATCTGACTCTATCAAACGGAAGATGATTTAAGTGCTTGAATTGTAATGGCTTAAGGTTCTCACACATGGACTTTTGGATTTACTGGCACAAGTTAGGCTTCTCTTTCAAAAGTTTGCCATAACGCCGTGTGATTGGGTCAGGAGAGACTTCCAACCTCATCCGCATGTCATCTTGCAGCCAATAGTCTACCCTTGCTGAGTTGTATACTTTAGCATTTAAATAAAGAAAAAACAATTTTACTAACTTTCTTTTCTCTCTGTCTCTAAACATATATCATTTTTCTTATAAGGAAAATTTCCCTTTGGAGACCGTTGGTGTCCTTTATACTGTCATTAAACTACAAGACTTCACTGAGATTTTCTTAATTCTTTAGAGAAGTTCAAGTAGTGTTGAGGATTTAAAAAAGTGGTTGGGATATTTCTTTTAGAGCTCTAATGCAAGTTAACTCAAGAGTTGGTACAGAGTTTGTGAAGTGACGAAATAATTTCAGTCAAATTCTTTATTACATCCATATAAGCAGGTCCACTAGAATGACTCTTTCTAGAGGATTTAAAGTCTACTCTCCTCACCCCTAGAGAGAAAAATTGTGGCCAACTTTAAAATGAATTTTCTTTTATTAAAAAGAAGTAATATGTAATTTTACCTTGTTTATCTTAATTTGTATTTTAAAAATTAGTAGCGAGTTTAAATAGAAAGAGTTAAGAGACGGGATACCGAAGGCTGATTGCTTCAATTCAAAGCTCACTCTGCAACTTCCTTCCTCTGTGACTGTGGGCAAGTTTCCCAACTCCGTTTCCCTATCAGCAAAGTGTGTAAATAACAATTGTGCTTGCTTCATACAGTTGTTACAGGATTAAAAAAGCTAATATATGTGAAATGCTTACAGCAATGGCTTGCACATACTATGTTCTATACAATATAGATGAATTAAGTTGAATCAATGTTCCAGCAATTGGGAGAGATGAAATTTTTGCCAAGGTCTGTTGGACTCCAAAGACTGTGCTCTTTCTTCAGTATTGCATATAATATTTTGCTATTTAAAGTTATCTCATTTCCTGGACACGTGCTCACCCAAACCAAACAGCTTCTGGAAGCCCACTCTCAGCTCCTGGGTCCTAAGAGCATATACCATGGGGTTAATGGCTGGGGGGATGACAATATGCAGCACATTGAGGAGAACAGGGATGAAGGGAGCCCTTCTTCCTGCCGGGTGAGTGACAGATACTACAATAATAGCTGTGTAGAAAAAGAGAATGAGGATAAGGTGGGAGCTGCAGGTATTCAGGGCCTTAGATGTTGCTTTAGCAGAGTTCAGCCTCAACACTGAGCAAATAATCAAAGAATAGGAAGCAAAGACCAGACCCATGTCACTCCCAACCACAACCCAGACCAAGGCCAGCTGGTAAAGCCTGTTGATAGTGATGTCATCACAGGCAAGACTTGTGACCCCCAAGTTAGAGCACAGGCAGTGATCAATCTCATTCCTGGAGCAGTAGTGTTGCTGGGCAGCCAATACTGGCACTGGAATGGTCAACAAGCCATTCCTGAGCACCATTGACAGAGTGGCTTTGATGACAAAAGCTTCAGTGACTATGGAAGGGTACTGAAGGGGATAACAAATGGCCATATACCTATCCACTGCCATACAGAGGAAGATGCCTGACTCCATGCACATGAAACAGTGGATGGCATAGATCTGAGCAAAACACTCAGGGAGGCTGATGGGCTTGGCATCAAACCAGAAGATGGCCAGGATCTTGGGCATGATGGTAGTGGCCAGGCCAATGTCCACCACTGCCAATATGCCCAGCAAATGGTACATGGGTTCATGTAGCATGGGCTTATGTTGAATGGTGATTATGATGAAGAGACTGGCACCAAGAGCCAAGAGGTCGAGCAGAGCCAGGGGCAGGGAGAGCCAGTGCTGCCACTCATGAATGCCTGGGAACCCCATCAGGATGAACTCAGACACTTGAAACCCTGAGCTATTGGTTATACTCAGGCCAATATCCATATCATGAGATGTTTTGTTCTCAGCATCTGCCTGTGGATTAAGGGGAAACAGAATAAGACTGTGGTTAGCTCAGCTGAGGGTCAAAATTTCTGTAGAGAAATAAGGCTCACCCACAATAACTCAGTCATTTTTAAAATAATGCATTCTCTATACTCTTGAAACCCTTGGAAACAGTTCAGATAAGAACAGATGGGCCAAAATAGATGCTAAGATTAAAAATGTTAGTAGAATATTTAGTAGAATAAAAGTGAAATTTTTCTAGCTTTATTTTCCTGAAATTCTGGGAGGTGGGGGAACATAGAAAGTATGAGACATGTACATTATCAAGAACTTGATTTTCAGCAGGTAAAGTTAGAGAGCAGAGGTGTTGTCTCCATTCTTGGGAACCCTTAGGAAGAGAATAAATAGCCATAATGGAAATCCTGACCATGCCTTTCTTTTTAACAGTGCCTGGGGTTGACAATATTTTCTGAAACAAACCATCGCATTTAATCTTCACCATATAGATATCGTTATTCACATATGAGGAAATAGTTTGAATAAGTTGTCTAGATAAGAATCATATGTTGAAAGCACTAGTAACTAATCTACAGAAAAAAATTTAATCTTTTGCATTTAATTCCAGCACTCCCTCCATCAAATTGTATCCCATAGGTCAGTACCCTTTAGGAATATCATTTGTTTCCTCTTCTGATTATGAAGGTAATGTTAAAGATAAAATTATATTTTCAAATAATTTTATTAATAAAAGGTGTAAAGAGGGAAAATTACCAATGAACTTCCAACCACTTCCATATTTTTCTGTGAAATAATCTGGAAACATAGCAAGCATTTATTGTGCACATTTTGACTTTTTAATATTAAGTAATTTTATGGCTCATGCTTGGCCCTTTAATACTTGGTTCTCTTCATTCTTATTTTGTTTATTCTTGAATTGTTGAAAATATTTTCAAGTAATTGTATCAAAAATTGTATTTGGAAAAAAATGCCTGGAGCCCTTGAATATCTGATAATTCTTTTTATTGCCTTTAGCCGTGAATAATATCTTACCTTGTCAAGTATATATCTATCAACATTACCTTTCCTAAATCTCTGCCTTTGCTTCATTTCATCATATTAATTGTAAGATAAAGGTTCCCTCCCTATCTCTGAGAAAAATGAAAGACTATGCCACTTATTCATTATAATAAGCATGTATTATCCCTGAAATTGATAAAAAATGAGAAAAATAAAACAATAACACTTTTAGAAAACAAAAAAATGCAGAAAAATAGCTATAAGTAAAAATCCCAGCAAAGATTTAACATTTCAAAATATTTATTTATTTTTATCATTTTTCTTTGTAGTCTTCTTATACAGTTCCTGTTTCATGAAAATAGGATCTTTCAAACTGTGCTTTTTCTTACCATTATGCATAAAAACTTTCCAATTCACTGGGAAACTCCTTATAGACATTTTAAATTTTTATAAACATGTTTTCAATGACTACTGAATGTTATCAAATCATTTTATAACATTTCCCCCAATTTTTGTTTGGTTTTATGTGCTGTAAATATATACATATATATGCATATGCTTGTATATATGTATGTTTTACCTTTAAAATATTATTTGTACTATTTTCCCTTTATGAATAGTTTATCTTTTATGCTTAAAATAGAACTATTTAACCAAGAATTTATTGATGGTCTCATGGAAGTTTGCAAACTTCCTAAATTTGTAGGGAAACATTTTGTCTATATTCATACTTTTCTGGGGAGAGGATCTGTTTATCTTTTATCAAGTTCTCAAAGCATTCCACAATCCAAACAAGAAACAATTACAGAATATTATTCTTTACTCAAATTTTGACCAATATTTTCTTTCCTATATTTTTAATTTTTAATAGTTGTTTTTTTGTGATACAACTTATTTACATGGAATTACTTTTGCTGTTGATGAGAAATATGTGAATAAATGGATTTCAAATAATTAGACAATGGCTTCTACAGCTCTCACCAAATGATTATTATGTGTCATTTGTCACACAGTGAATTTATATACACATATATAAAATTCCATTTCTGGGATTCTATTGTTTCTATTTCTTTCTGGTTATTTTTTGTCAATATTAAACCAAAGTAAAAACTTTAGTTTTATAATAAATTTAACACATAACAGAACTATATCCCTCTTATTATTCTCTTTAATATAAAGCTATTTTTATGTATTTATTTTCCAGAGTACCCTTAAAATTCTCTGTTGAATTCTAAAATAGCATGTTTTTGGTTGGAATTGTGTTAAATCTATAGATTAATTTAGAAAAAAAATTGATATCTTTATATTATCAAGCCTTCTCATCCACAAATATGGATCCTGTCTGCCTTTATTTAAATCTGAAAAAATTATCATTAAAATTTTTACTTGTTTTTATTATCATTATTAGTGTTTGGAATGTTTTTAGTGAATATGTGTTTCTGCATTATATGTTTTTTTTGTTGTTTTTTTGAGACGGAGTCTTGCTTTGTCACCCAGGCTGCAGTGTGGCACAATCTTGGCTCACTGCAACCTCTTCCTCCTAGGTTCAAGTGATTCGCCTACCTCAGCCTCTCAAGTAGCTGGGATTATAGTCATGCATCACCATGTCTAGCTAATGTTTTTGTATTTTAGTAGAGCCAGGACTTCACCATAATGTCCAGGCTGGTCTCAAACTCCTGACCTCAGGTAATCTGCCTGCCTAGGGCTCCCAAAGTGCTGGGATTACAGGTGTGAGCCACTGTGCCTGGCCTGTATTATATATTCTAATTGATATAATAACACTAAAAAAGATAAACTCAATGGGGTTCATATCACAGAAACATACTTTAGAATGTGTCCATAGATCTATGATAAAGTGATATGTTAGAATAGATATTAGAATGTTTTTATTTCCTCTTGCATTTACCTACTTTTCTAAACTTGTGCCACTTTTAAGTGTTTTGTGATTTTTTTTTTTTTTNTTATCTTACGGATTGCAGTTGTATTTGTTTTGTTATTTTGTCTTGCATATCACCCATTTTGCTAAACTATTGTCAATTCTTAGAGTTTTTCCATTTATATATTAATTTTTTTCTAGGTAGAACAAAAAGTTGCTTGCTAGCAATAATATAAATTCCTTCTTTACAAATATTGACATATCTTAATTTTTGTTTTATATCTTAATATAATGGTTGGAAATTCATAATCAACGTAAAGTAATTATCATGGCAAACATCTTGGTCTTTTTGGTTAAATTTAACAGGTAATTCAGCTAGAATTTACATTAAATATGATGTCTTGTTTTTAAAGTTACATGTATTTTATTAAATATAATAAAATAGTCTTTTGTTTGTAGTTACTTTTCATTCTGGGAATCTTGAACAAAGAATTTATTGTATTATTCTAGATCCCTTGGTTTATCATTATTTATTCACTGGCCATCTTAGCTCAGCCTCATTTCTCTCTTGTTTCCTGATCACAGACAGAATACAAAGGTGAAGAGTCTGAGCAAAGTGGGAAACTGGAGGTGAAAAATCAAACAAGGAAAGTTGACTATGGAAACCAAAGATAGGACATGTAATCAAGTTTAGAGATCAGGACAGAATTACAGGACATGGACCATGTCTGTTCCCTCACCTCTCAAGATTCAGGTCATTGACTGCTTTACTTACTATTTCAGGAAGGGCAATGAAGAAGCTCTCAGGCTGGCAAAGTCTTCTGTAGCTGCTTTTACCTTCCTGGCCACAGCTGCCTATGTTCACCCTTTTGTTGTTCAGAACAGATTCCTGTCCTTGCTCAACACTCTTGGTGTAAGTTAGATCCCTGAGATACCTGGTCCTGGTGTGCTGCTCTCTATGCCCTCCCTACTCTATAAGCATCCTCGAGGGCCTAATGCTTTTAACATTGCAATGGGAATAGGACCCAAGTACTCTGCAGCTAGTCAACTAATTTCTAGGAGTATACTTCTTTAGCCCTAGTCGCAGGGGCAGCCCACCAAATAGTTTTTCATCCAGACTCCTCAGGCATCAATTCATCCCTATCTGATGAATAGTGCCCCTCATTACAGAAAGGTTCTGACATCTCCCATGTTAAATATACTTTTACTCCATATCCCTTCCAGTGATTGCCCCTATCTACTTCCCTCTTCCCAAGCTTTAGGAGTAGCTTCTTTATTTTGCCCTCTCTCTCTCTCTCACACTTCCTGAATGCTTTTTAACTTGCTGCAATTTACTTTTGTCATAACATCACACAAACTGCCCTTGCTAATGACCTTAAATTGCCAAACATAATGGTTATATTTTAGAACTTAATCCTACCAGAATCCTCTCCAGTAGTTGTCCGTGTTGATCAGTTCCTTCTTCTAGGTTCACTTGTCTCTCTTGTGATTCATGACATCATATTTTTAGTGTTAGCTAAACTGGAAAAAAAGAGTAATAAAATTACTTTCGTTAGAAAATTTCTAAATTTTATAAGTGATTTTGTGCATTTGGTAATTTTTTTTTTTTTTTTTTTTTTTTTTTTTTTTTTTTTTTAAATCAGTCAACTTACCCCAAAGAAAGATGAATCTGCTCAATGGATTTTTCTCATGATATTAGAGGAACTAAATGATAACAATTTAGTAAGATAGAATTATAACTACTTTTAGATCACAGACAATAAATTGGTGATACGATCTATGAGGAACCTTGAATGACTGAATAATGTCAGGAATTCCATTATGACATGCTATATTATGGAAAACTTTATGAGCTTGGAAAGGGAGAATTTAAAGAGGTATATGTTGATGCTCATCAGAAAAATACTCTTCTGAATTCAGAAATGGACTAGAGTCAACAAATGAATATTCTAATCTGCTTCCTGAAAGAGTATTTTTGGGTTTCTGAGATGAGTGGTCATGAGGCTATTCTAGTGATGCTATAATGAGAAGTAAGTAAATAGGTAAAGCATATAGATAAATCTAATCTACCAACTCCCTCTGAAGTTCAAATGTGTTTTGCTTGTCAGCATGATAATGAGATACCAAAGGCCACTATGAGCTACTGTCTGGACTGATATATAGCTAACAAGTAGATATTATTGGCCCCAAGAGGTTACTAATAGTTTCTGACTGGGATAGGGAGATATTCTGGATTTCATTTTACATGTATAGGAATGGAAACAAATGCTTCAAATAACACCAGAGGACTGGAACAGAAAATATTTTAATTTGGACCCTATGTTTATATATTCTTATATCGAAGCGCACATTTTACTTCTTTATACCACAGAACTAACAGGAAAAAAAAAAAGAGATTAACCTATCAGTTGGAACGATTGATCCCAATTACTAAGAGGAAATTGAATTGCTTCTATATAATGGAGGCAAGTTTCCTCCAGGTTCTGGTAGAGGTGGGGGAAATATGGTAGATATCAGTTATGGCTTTGTGACCAATTATAAAAATGAGAACTGTAGCAGTTTTTAATATTTTTATTTGCTTTTTATACATTTGCTTTTATTTCTATATGTTAACCATTTTCTTCTCTCTCCTGTCCGTTTTTATTTTGTATACAAGTTATTGGAAGTTAACTTTACAATTCAGTCTTTAGGCCACAGAATATTCAATGGGATGCCAAATTTGAGTAATAATTAACAATATATCCAGCAATGTGTACAGTGATTCTTGTGCATCTTTCCTCTGGGGAAAGGTGAGAATTCCTTCCTCCTTGATACTTAAGAAGTATCAAGCTGTTTTGTTGTTGTATGGAATTCCAAATTTGTGTAAAAGAGTTCATACAGAAGCTGCATGGTTAATGGTGTGAACTGTGCTGATAATCAATTTATTGCACCTAAACTTCAAATTTATCCTTTTTGTCTGCTCTATGAAAATGGCTACATGCCATTTATTACTCTCTTCCCAGCTGGCTCAATGCTAAGCTATGTTAGTAGGAGCACTGGAGAGGTATTACAGGAGAACATTTTCTTTTTCCAGGGAGGTAAAATTTACATAACATGAAATTTTTAATAATTTTAAAGTGTTCAATGGATTCCAGTACATTCACAATGTTGTGCAACCATAACCTCTAATTCTAGAACATTTTCATCACCCAAATAGAAATGCTATTTAAAGCAATCATTCTTCATTTCCTGTTTACTCCAGGCCCTGAAAACTACTAATCTGCTTTCTGTCTCTATGGATTTGCATATTTTGAACATTTAATATAAATGGAATCTTTTATGTTTTCTTTTTCTTTCTGGATTATTTTACTTAGCAAAATGTTTTCAAGGTTCATCCATGTTGTTTATTTATTTATTTTAAAGCAAATTGTATTGTGTATATTTCATGTTTACAAATTCCTGAGTAACATTTCATTGTATGAATATACCTAGTTTTGTTTATTCATTCATTGATTGCTGGACATTTGGATTATTTTCTTTTTTTTTCTATTATGCTACTATAAACACATACACATTTTTGTATGGGCATATATTTTTCAATTTTGGGGTTTATGTACCAAGGAGCATAATTGCTGGCTTATATGGTAACTCTATATTTAGTTATTTTAGGAATCGCCAGCCTATTTTCCCAAGCAACTGCACATTTTACAGTGCAACCAGCAGCGTATGAGAGTTTTAATTACCCCCATCTTTACCAACACTTGTTATTACCTATCTTTTTAGTTATAGCCATCCTTGTAGATATAAAATAATATCTCATAATGGTTTTGATTTGCATTTTTTATGACTATTTTTGGCATTTACATATATTTTTTGGACAAAGGTTTATTCATCCCTTTTCCTATTTTAAATTGCGCTTATTCATTTAATTCAGTTTTTAAAAATTATTGAATTGCAAGTGTTCTCTCTGTCTCTTTCTTTCTCTATGTGTGTGTGTATATTCTAGATAAAAGTTTCTTATCAGATACTTGGTTTTCAATTTTTTTTTCCTCTTCTGTGGGTTGTCTTCCTACTTTCTTGATGTTACTCTTTGAAGCACAAATTTTTAATTTTGATGAAGTCAAATTTATCTATTTTCTCTTTGTCTTGTGCTTTTGGTCTCACATCTAAGAGGGCATTGGCTAACTTAAGGTCATGAAGATTTACTCGTATATATTTTTCTAAGAATTTTATAGTTTTAGTTTTAACATTTAAATATATGACCCATATTGAATTAATATTTATATATGATTGAGGAAGGGTTCAACTTTATTTATTTATTTTTTTGCATGTGAATACTGAGTGCTACCTGAACCATTTGTTAAAAAGACTATTCTGTTTTAGTTCTTTGTAAATTGCCAGATATAGGTGAAGGGGAGAAAGGCAGCAAATCACACTGCCATGTGTGTACCTATGCAACAATCTTGCATGTTCTTCACATGTACTCCAAAACCTAAAATTAAAAAAAAAGACTATTCTATACTCATCAAATGATCTTGGTGCCATTGTTGAAAATTGATTAACCAGATGTATGGGCAGATTTCTGCACTCTTAATTGTATTCCATTTAACTGTTTGTTAGTCTTTATGTTAGACCCGCACTGTTTAGATTACTGTTGCTTGCAGTAAACCTTGAAATTGGGGAGTGTGTCCTCTGATATCACTCTTTTTAAATATTGTTTTGTCTATTTAGAGTCCCTTGCAATTTCACACACATTTTAGGATCAGCTTGTCCATTTCTGCAAAAAAGGCAGTTGTTGGCATTTTGATCCCTATCAAAATTGCATTGAATTTTTAGATAATCTTGGGAGCACTGCCATCTGAACCATATTAATTCTTCTAATCATAAACACAGATGTCTTTCCATTGATTTAGATCCTCTTTATTTTAGACATGTTTTGTAACTTTTACTGCACAAGTCTTGTAACTCCTTGCTTAAAGTTATTCCTAAGTATTTTTTATACTATTGTAAATGAAATTCTTTTATTAATTCAGTTTTTTAATTGTTTGTCACTAGTGTGTAGAAATACAACTGGTTTTTGTATGTTAGTGTTGTATCCTATAAGTTTGCTGTATTTGTTTGTTAGCTGTAACTTTTTTCTGTGTAAATTCTTTAGGGTTTTCTATATATAAGATTATATAATTTGTGGATAAAGATAGTTCTTTCTTTATAATTTGTGTGCCTTTATTTTTATTGCTTAATTGCCCTGCCCTGGTCAGTCTAGCAAAATGTTTGTCAGTTTTGTTGATCTTTTAAAAGAATCAACTGTTGGGTTTGTTGATGCTATTTTTTTCTCTATTCTCTGTTTCTTTTATCTGCCCTCTAATCTTTATTATTGTCATCTTTCTTTTTGTTTTGAGTATAGTTTCCACTTAGTTTTCTAGTTACTTAAGGTAGAATTTAGGTTATTGATTTGAGACCTTTTTTTTTTTTTTTTTTTTTTGGTGTAGACATTATAATTTTTCCCCTGAGCACCACTTTTACTATAGCCCATAAGTGTTGCTATATTGCATTTTTATTTTTATTTCTATCAAGGCATTTTATACTTTCCCTTCTGTTTCATTTTTTGACCAGTTTTTAAAAGAGTATGTTGTTAAATTTTTTACATACTTTTCCATTTTCCAGTTTTTCTTCTGTTATTGATTTCTGCTTTTATTTCATTGTGGTCAGGTAAGATACTATGTATGATTCTTTTTTCTTTTTTGAAAGTATTTTTAAAAATTCAATTTAATTTAATTTTAAGTTCCTGAATAGATGTGCAGGTCATGCAAGTTACATAGGTAAACGTGAACCATGGTGGTTTGTTGCACCTATTAACCCATCACCTAGGTATTAATCCCCTCATGCATTAGCTATTTATCTTGATGCTCTCCCTCACCCTAGCAGCCCCATCTGACAAGCCCTAGTGTGTGTTGTTCCCCTCCCGGTGACCACGTGTTCTCATTTTTATTCAGCTCCCACTTATAAGTAAGCATGTGTGGTGTTTGGTTTTCTATGCCTGGATTAATTTGCTGAGTATAATAGCTTACAGCTCCACCCATGTCCCTGCAAAGGGCATATTCCTTTAAATGGCTGCACAGTATTCCATGGTGTATATGTATCACATTTCATTTATACAGTCTTTCATTGATGGACATTTTGGTTGATCCCATGTCTTTGCTATTGTGAATAGTGCTGCAGTGAACATATGTGTGCATGTATGATTTATATTCCTTTGGGTAAATACCCAGTAATGAGATTGCTGGGTCAAATGGTATTTCTGGTTCTGGGTTTTTGAGGAATCACCACACTGTTTGCCACAGTAGTTGAACTAATTTACATTCTTACCAACAATGTGAAGGCATTCCTATTTCTTCACAGCCTCACAAGTATCTGCTGTTTCTTGACATTTTAATAATTGCCATTCTGACTGGCGTGAGATGGTATCTCATTGCGGTTTTGATTTACATTTCTCTAATCATCAATGATGTTGAGGTTTTTTTCATGTTTGTTGGCCGCATAAATGGCTTGTTTTGAGACGTGTCTGCTCATGACCTTTGCCCACTTTTTAAATGGGGTTGTTTTTTTCTTGTAAATTTGTTTAAGTTCCTTGTAGATTCTGGATATTAGACCTTTGTCAGATAGATATATTGTAAAAATTTTCTCCCATTTTGCATGTTGTCTGTTCATACTGCTGATAGTTTCTTTTTTGCTGTGTAGAAGCTCTTTAATCAGATCCCATTTGTCAATTTTTGCTTTTGTTGAAATTGCTTTTAATTTTTTCATCAAGAGATCTTTGCCCATGCCTATGTTCTGAATGGTATTGCCTAGATTTTCTTCTAGGGTTTTTATGGTTTTCAGTTTTACATTTAAGTCTTTAATCCATCTTGAGTTAATCTGTGTATAAAGTGTAAGGAAGGGGTCCAGTTTCAAATTTTCTGCATATGACTTGCCAGTTTTCCCAGCACCATGTATTGAATAGGAAATCCTTTCCACATTGCTTGTTTTTGTCAGGTTTGTTGAAGATCAGGTGGCTTTAGGTGTGCAGTCTTATTTCTGAGTTCTCTGTTTTCTTCCATTGGTCTATGTGTCTGTTTTGGTACCAGTACCGTGCTGTTTTGGTTACTGTAGCCTTGCGGCATAGTTTGAAATTGGGTAGTGTGATGCTTCCAGCTTTGTTCTTTTTGATTAGGTTTGTCTTGGCTATATGGGCTCTTTTTTGGTTCCATATGAATTTTAAAATAGGTGTTTTTTTTTTCTAATTCAGTGAAGAATGTCAATGGCAATTTAATGGGAATAGCAATGAATCTATAGGTTACTTTGGATAATATGGCCGTTTTCATGATATTGATTCTTCCTATCCATGAGCATGGAATGTTTTTCGATTTGTTTGGGTCCTCTCTGGTTTCCTTGAGCAGTAGTTTGTAGTTTTCCTTGAAGAGACCCTTCACTTCCCTTGTTAGTTGTATTCCTAGGTATTTTATTCTCTTTGTAGCAATTGTGAATTAGAGTTCATTGATGATTTGGCTCTCTGCTCGTCTATTTTTGGTGTATAGGAATGCTTATGATTTTTATACATTGATTTTGTATCCTAAGATGTTGCTGAAGTTGCTTATCAGCTTAAGAAGATTTTGAGCTGAGACGATGGAGTTTTTTAGCTATAGGATCATGTCTTTTGCAAACAGAGACAATTTGACTTCCTATTTGAATATGCTTTATTTCTTTCTCTTGCATAATTGCCCTGGCAAGAACTTCTAATACTATGTTGAATAGTAGTGGTGAAAAAGGGCATCATTTTCTTGTGTCAGTTTTCAAGGGGAATGCTTCCAGGTTTTGCCCATTTGATATGATATATGCTGTGGGTTTGACATAAATGGCTATTATTATTTTGAGGTATATTTCATCAATATCTAGTTTAATGAGAGTTTTTATGTGAAGTGATGTTGAATTTTATCAGCAGTCTTTTTTTGCATCTATTGAAATAATCATGTGGTTTTTGTCTTTAGCTCTGTTCATGTGACAAATTATGTTTATTTATTTGCATATGTTGAAGCATCTTTGCATCCTATGGATGCAGCTGACTTGATCGTGATGGATAAGACTTTTCATGTGCTGCTGGATTTGGTTTGCCAGGATTTCATTGAGTTCTATTTTGATTGCTGTGGTCTGAAAGATGATTATTTCAGTTGTTTTGCATTTGCTGAGTATTTTACTTCCAATTATATAATAGATTTTAGAGTAAATGCCACGTGGCACCAAGAAAATGTATATTCTGTTGTTCTTCGGTAGAAAGGTTTGTAAATATCTATCAGGTCCACTTGATCCAGAGCTGAGTTCAAGTCCTGAATATCCTTGTTAATTTTCCTTATCAATAATCTAATATTGACAGTGGGGTGTTAAAGTCTCCCATTATTATTATGTGGGAGTCTAAGTCTCTTTGTAGGTCTCTAAGAACTTGTTTTATGAATTTGGGTGCTCCTGTATTGGGTGCAAACATATTTGGGATAGTTAGCTCTTCTTGCTCTTCCTGTTGAACCCTTTACCATTATGTAATACCCTTCCTTGTCTTTTTTGATCTTTGTTGCTTTAAAGTCTGTTCTGCCAGAAACTAGGATTGCACCCCCTGCTTTTTTCTGCTTTCCATTTGCTTGGTAAAATTTCCTTCTTCTATTCATTTTGAGCCTGTGTGTGTCTTTGCATGTGAGATGAGTCTCTTGAATATAGCACACTGATGGGTCTTGGCTTTTTATCCAGCTTGTCTCTGTATTTTTTAATTGGGGCATTTAACCCATTCATATTTAAAGTTAATATCGTGTATGAATTTGATCTTGTCATCATGAAGCTAGCTGGTTATTTTGCAGATTTGTTGATGTCATTGCTTCATAGTATCAATGGTCTCTATACTTCAGTGTGTTTTTGTAGTGGCTGGTAATGGTTTTTTTTTTTTTTTTTTAGTGTTTCCTTCAGGGGCTCTTGCAAGGTAG
>NW_016107685.1:1386682-1407614 GCF_001604975.1 Cebus imitator
ATTTTTTAATTGGGGCATTTAACCCATTCATATTTAAAGTTAATATCGTGTATGAATTTGATCTTGTCATCATGAAGCTAGCTGGTTATTTTGCAATATTGTTTATGTGGTTGATTCATAGTGCAACTGCTCTTTGTATTTAAATGTGTTTTTGTAGTGGCTGGTACTGGTTTTTTTTTTGGATATTTAGTGTTTCCTTCAGGGGCTCTTGCAAGGTAGACACCATGGTGACAAATTCCCTCAGCATTTGCTTGTCTGGAAAGAATCTTATTTTTCCATCACTTATGAAGCTTCGTTTGGCCGGGTATACAATTCTGGATTGGAAATTCCTTTTTTATTTTTAATTGCATTTTAGGTTTGGGGGTACATGTGAAGAATATGTAAGATTTTTACATAGGTACACACATGGCAGTGTGGTTTACCGCCTTCCTCCCCATCACCTATATTTGGCATTTCTCCATGTTATCCCTCCCCAACTCCCTCCCCACTCTCCCTCCCCAATTTCCCTCCAACAGACCCCAGTGTGTGATTCTCCCCTCCCTGTGTCTATGTGTTCTCATTGTTCAACACCCGCCTATGAGTGAGAACATGCAGTGTTTGATTTTCTGTTCTTGTGTCAGTTTGCTGAGAATGATGGTTTCCAGGTTCATCCATGTCCCTACAAAGTACACAAACTCATCTTTTTTTATGGCTGCATAGTATTCCATGGTGTATATGTGCCACATTTTCCCTGTCCAATCTATCACCTATGGGCATTTAGGTTGGTTCCAGGTCTTTGCTATTGTAAACAGTGCAGCAATGAACATTTGTGTGCATGTGCCCTTATAATAGAATGATTTATAATCCTTTGGATATATACCCAGTAATGGGATTGCTGGGTCAAATGGAATATCTATTTCTAGGTCCTTGAGGAATCGCCACCCTGTCTTCCACAATGGTTGAACTAATTTACACTCCCACCAACAGTGTAAAAGTGTTCCTATTTCTCCACATCCTATCCAGCATCTGTTGTCTCCAGATTTTTTAATGATCGCCATTCTAATGGGTTTGAGATAGTATCTCAATGTAGTTTTGATTTGCATTTCTCTGATGACCAGTGATGATGAGCATTTTTTCATATGTTTGTTGGCCTCATATATGTCTTCTTTTGTAAAGTGTCTGTTCATATCCTTTGCCTACTTTTGAATGTGCTTGTTTGTTTTTTTCTTGCAAATCTGTTTTAGTTCTTCATAAATTCTGAATATTAGCCCTTTGTCAGATGGGTAGATTGCAAAAATTTTTTCCCATTCTGTTGGTTGCCGATTCACTCTTATGACTGTTTCTTTTGCTGTGCAGAAGCTGTGGAGTTTGATTAGGTCCCATTTGTCTATTTTGGCTTTTGTTGCCAATGCTTTTGGTGTTTTAATCATGAAGTCCTTGCCTATGTCCTGTATGGTTTTGCCTAGGTTTTCTTCTAGGGTTTTTATGGTGTTAGGCCTTATGTTTAAGTCTTTAATCCATCTGGAGTTAATTTTAGTGTAAGGTGTCAGGAAGGGGTCCAGTTTCTGCTTTCTGCACATGGCTAGCCAGTTTTCCCAACACCATTTATTAAACAGGGAATCCTTTCCCCATTGCTTGTTTTTGTCAGTTTTGTCAAAGATCAGATGGTTGTAGATGTATGGCGTTGCCTCTGAGACCTCTGTTCTGTTCCATTGGTCTATATCTCTGTTTTGGTACCAGTACCAAGCTGTTCTGATTACTGTAGACTTATAGTATAGTTTGAAGTCAGGTAGTGTGATGCCTTCAGCCTTGTTCTTTTTACTTAATACTGACTTGGCTATGCAGCTCTCTTTTGGTTCCATCTGAAGGTTAAGGTGGTTTTTTCCAGTTCTGTGAAGAGGGTCATAGGTAGCTTTATGGGGATAGCATTGAATCTATTAATTACTTTGGGCAGTATGGCCATTTTCATGATATTGATTCTTCCTAACCATGAGCATGGAATGTTTCTCCATCTGTTTGTGTCCTCTCTTATTTTGTTGAGCAGTGGTTTGTAGTTCTCCTTGAAGAGGTCCTTTACATTCTTTATTAGTTGTATTTCTAGGTATTTTATTTTCTTTGCAGCAATTGTGAATGGCAGTTCATTCTTGATGTGGCTCTCTTTAAGTCTGTTATTGATGTACAGAAATGCTTGTGATTTTTGCAGATTGATTTTGTATTCTGAGACTTTGCTGAAGTTGCTTATCAGTTTCAGGAGATTTTAGACTGAGACAATGGGGTCTTCTATATATACAATCATGTCGTCTGCAAATAGAGACAATTTGACTTCCTCCTTTCCTATTTAATGCCCTTTATTTCTTTCTCTTGCCTGATTGCTCTGGCTAGAACTTCCAATACTATATTGAATAGAAGTGGTGAGAGAGGGCATCCTTGTCTAGTGCCAGATTTCAAGGGGACTGCTTCCAGTTTTTGCCCATTCAGTATGATATTGGCTGTTGGTTTGTCATAAATAGCTTTTATTATTTTGAGATATGTTCTGTCAATACCTAGTTTATTGAGAGTTTTTAGCATAAAGCGCTGTTGAATTTTGTCGAAGGCCTTCTCTGCATCTATTGAGATAATCATGTGTTTTTTGTCTTTGACTCTGTTTATGTGGTGAATTATGTTTCTAGACTTGCATATGTTGAACCAGCCTTGCATCCCCAGGATGAAGCCTACTTGATCGTGGTGGATAAGCTTTTTGATGTGCTATTGCAATTGGTTTGCCAGTATTTTATTGGAGTTTTTTGCATCTATGTTCATCATGGATATTGGCCTGAATTTTTCTTTTCTTGTTGAGTCTCTGCTGACTTTTGGTATCAGGATGATGTTGGTCTCATAAAAATGTCTGGGAAGGATTCCCTCTTTTTGGATTGTTTGGAATAGTTTCAGAAGGAATGGTACCAGCTCCTCTTTGTATGCCTGGTAGAATTTAGCTGTGAACCCATCTGGACCTTGGCTTTTTTTGGTTGGTAGTCTATTAATTGCTGCCTCTACTTCAGCCCTTGTTGTTGGTCTATTCAGGGTTTTGACTTCTTCCTGGTTTAGGCTTGGGAGGATGCAAGTGTCCAGGAATTTATCCATTTCTTCCAGGTTTACTGGTTTATATGCATAGAGTTGTTTGTAATAATCTGATGATGGTTTGTATTTCTGTGGAATCTGTGGTGATATCCCCTTTATCGTTTTTTATTGCATCTATTTGATTATTCTCTCTTTTCTTTTTTATTAATCTGGCTAGTGGTCGGTCTATTTTGTTGATCTTTTTGAAAAACCAGCTCCTGGATTTATTGATTTTTAAAAATATGGAATGCTTCACAAATTTGTGTGTCATCTTTGCACAGGGGCCATGCTAATCTTCTCTGTATCATTCCAATTTTAGTGTATGTGCTGCCAAAGCGAGCATGGAAATTCTTTTATTTAAAAATGTTGAATATTGTCTCCCAATCTATTCTGGCTTGTAGGGTTTCTACTGAGAGGTCCACTGTTAGTTTGATTGGCTTTCCTTTAGGTGACCTGGCCTTCCTACAGTGAGGTCCCTCTTCTGTAGGGCTGCTGTGGTTTTCTGAGGGTCTACTCCAGACCCTATTTGCCTGGGTCCTTCTCACCCCTGAAAGTGTCATCAATTGAGGCTTCAGAACAGTAACCAATGGAGGCTGCCTGCTCCTTCCTCTGGGATCTCCATGATGCTAATGGGAATGCTCCTGTGTAAGGTGTCTGGTGACTCCCATTAGGGGGGCTCATCCGGTGTGGAGACATGAGACCCACTTAATGAAGCACTCTGGCTGCCCTATTGGTGGAAGGCATGCACTGCAATGGTGGGAATCCGACTGGTCCAGACTGCCCAGAATCCTTAGAGCCAGCAGGGAGAAAAATTAAGTTGGTTGATCTATGGGGATCATGGCCACCTCTCCCACCAACGGATCCATACCAGGAAGGTCAGAGTTCTGTCCATAAACCCCTGTTTGGAGTTGCTGAAATTTCCATAGGGAGGCCTTGTCCAGTGAGGAGGGATGGGTGAGGGTTTGGCCTAAAAGCGCTGTTTGGCCATGATCTGCCACAGCCTCTGTGCTGTGCTGCGAGGAATTCATCCTGGGTCCAAACCATTCAGTCTCCCTGGCACTGGCAGAGGAATAATGTCAGACTGGAGCTGCAGTGATGGCTGCCACTCCTTCTCTCAGGAGCTCAGTCATCTTAGGCAGCAGGTAGCTGCAGTTATAGTGGCTGCCCCTTCCCCCAGAAGCTTGATCATCTTAGGCAGTCTTTAGTGGCCACAGAGAATCTACACAGCTTTGTGCTTGTGACCCAAAGTCCTGGTGGCATGGGCTCATGAGAGAGATCTTCTGATTTGTAGGTTGCACAGATCCGTGAAAAAAGCATGATTTCCTGGGCAAAGTAGCTCAATCACTCACTGCCTCCCTTGGCTGGGGGTGGAAGCTCCCCTTGTGCCATGTGGCTCCCAGGTAGACCATCACACCACCCTTCTTTTCCTCTCTTTCTGTGGGTTGCACCAACTGCCTAGTCAGTTCCAGTGAGAGAACCTGGATACCTCAGTTGCCAGTGCAGGATTCACTCACCACATTTGTTCTTCTTAGTGGGAGACTTCTACCACAGCTCTTTCTAGTTGGCCATCTTGATCTCTCCCCTGATTTCAATGTTTTAAAATTTATTGAATCTTGTTATGACCTAGCATATGGTCTACCTTGGAGAATGTTCCACATGCTCTTGAGAGGAATGTGTATTCTGTCGTTTTTGGGTTAGCGTGTTCTATATATGCCTATTAGATCCAGTTGGTCTATGTCTTTTTCAATTCTTTCAATTTTTGTTTTATTTATTTTGGAGTTCTGTTGTTTGGTGCATATATATGTATAATTGTTGAAGTTGCTTGACAGATTTGCCTTTTTGCCTTTTATCATAATATAATACAGTTCTTCATCTCTCATAACAAATTTTAAAAATCTATTTTGTCAGATATTATTATGGCTATATGTAGTTCCTCCTTATCTGTGGGGGATATGCTCTAGATTCCCAGTGAATGAACACCTAAAATCATGAATAGTACCAAAATCTATGCACACTATATATGACACTTGATCTGATACTCAAGAGGGCTACTAAGTGACTAATTGGTGGATAGCAGTGTGGATATCCTGGACAAAGGGAAGATTCATGTCCTGAGTGAAACAGAGTGGTGTGATATTTCATCATGCTACTCAGAATGGTATGCAATGAAAAACTTATGAATTGTTTATTTCTGGATTTTTAAATTTAATATTTTAAGATCATGGTTAAATGCAGTTAACTGAAACCATGAAATGTGAAACCATGGATAAAGGGGGACTACTGTATACTAATATATTGTATTCTAGTATAATATCGGATAGCTTTCTTTTGCTTACTATTTGCACAGGATATATTTTCCCATTCTTTCCATTTCAATGTGTTTGTGTTTTTTATTTTAATGTGAATCTCTTGTAGATAACACGTCATGTTTCCTTTAATCCATTTTAGCCATTTATACCTTTTAATTGGAGAGTGTAATCTATTTACACCTGAAGTAATTACTGATAAGGAAGGACTTCTGTCATTTTGCTACTTCTTGTTTCATGTTTTGTGTCTTTTTCATTTCTCAATTATTCAGTACTGCCCTCTGTGTTTCACAGATAGTTTGTAGTATACCAATTTGATTTCCTTCCTTCTTTTTACTATATATTTTTGGTTATTTTCTTAGTCTTGCTTTGGGGATTATAATTAGCATCTTAATTTATAATAATCTAGTTTGAATTAATACCAATTTAGTTTCAATAGTGCAGTTGTCCCTTGAGATCCACAGAGGACTGGTTCTGAGACACTGCCACAGATACCAAAATCTGTGGATGCTCAAGTCCATCATATAAAATTGTATACTACATGCATAAGCTATCCACGTCCTTCCATAAGCTTTGTCATCTCTAGATTACTTGTAATACCAATTAAGTGTAAATAATTGTTGTACCATATTGTTTTTATTTGTATTATTTCTTATTGTTGTATTGGTTTTTTAATCATTTTTTTTTGAATATTTTAAAGCTACAATTGGTTGAATCCATGTATATAAAACCCATGGATACAGATGGCTGACTGTAATCAGGAACTTTGTTTCTATCTAGCTGTTTCCCTTTATCTTGTATTGTCATAAATTACATCTTTATGCATTGTGTGCCCAATAACAGATTTATAATTTTGTTTATGTAATTATCTTTTAAATAACATAAATATATTAATATTTATATAATAATATAAAATATATTAATACGGACTTATTTATACCTTTGCAATCACCTTTATTGGTGTTCTTTATTTCTTTTCTTTTTTTTTTTTTCTTGAGACAGAGTTTTGCTCTTGTTGCCCAGACTGGAGTGCAATGGCATGATCTCGGCTTGCTGCAACCTCTACCTCCTGGGTTCAGGCACTTCTCCTGCCTCAGCCTCCTGAGTAGCTGGGATTACAGGCATGTGCTACCATGCCTGGCTAATTTGTATTATTTTTTTAGTAGAGACGGGGTTTTTCCATGTTGGTCATGCTGGTCTTGAACTCCCAACCTCAGGTGATCCGCCTGCCTCAGCCTCCCAAAGTGCTGGGATTACAGGCATGCACCACAATGCCCAGCTGTTCTTTATTTCTTTAAGCAAATTTGAGTTACTATTGTGTCCTTCCATTTCATTCTGAAGGATTCCCATTAATTTTGTTTTGTAGGGTAGCTCTACTAGCTATGGACTCCCTCCCTCTCTCTCTCTCTCTCTTTTTTTTTTGTGCCTCTGGGAACTGTCCAGGAATGTCTTAATTTTTCCTTTATTCTTGGGCATAGTTTTGCTGGATATAGAAAAATTGGTTGACCTTTTTTTCAGAGCAATTTTAGTACATCACTCCACTGATGTCTAGCCTGTATGGTTCTTGAAGACAAGCCAGTTGTTAATCATATTGAGAATCTCTTTCATATAATAAGTTGTTTCTCTCCTGCTGCTTTTAGGTATCTCTTTTTGTTTTTGTCTTTCTTTTCGTAATTTTTCTTTGTTCTTTTTTTTTCTTTTTGTGTTATTGTCTTTCTAAAGTTAGATTGTAATATGTCTCAATGTACATCTCTTTGAGTTTATCCTAATTGGAATTTGTTTAGCTCATGGATTGTTAATGTTTCACTGCAAAAGAGAATGCAAAGTGGGAGCTATCATTATGCTTGTCTTTGGAATGTACCATACCCAGTGACATGTTCAATAGAAAACAAAAGAGACATAAAAATGCTAATGCTCTTATCTTGAGCTTGGAATTGGAATGAGAAAATACTGCATAACTATTATGTAATTTGGGCATATTAATAAAGAATTTCAAGTTTGGATGTGGTAATAATGTGTACAACAACCTATCAAATAGATATATTTAATAAAACATGCAAATCAATGATATGGGGATGTGGGGAGATTTGTGAAAGAGATCAGTTCAGCAAAAGTCAGGAGTAGAAAAACACTACCAGAAAACATAATAATAATAAATGACAGGGCAAAACAAAACAAAATCATAGGAATTATGGCAAATATGAATGGACTCAGTTCCACTATTTAAAAGGAAGTTTCCTCAAAAATGAACACCAAACTAATGCTGTTTCCAAAAGACAGACTGAAGTTAAAATATCAAAGGAATATGGAAAGAAGTGAATGAGAGAAGACAAACAGGCAAAAAAAAAAAGTAGTATGACAGTTATGACAGTATTAAAATCATACAGAGCAAAGCATATGGGCAAATATAAAATACATGACAAACATAAATAATTCATAAAAATAAAACAATGCACAATCCTTTTTTATCCTCATGGCACAAAGAGAAGAAAGAATAATAAACTGCATAAATCTTCCTGTTTTTTAGAATTTTTGCTGACTCCAAGATGAATGTCAGGTGTTTATGTATATTCAAAAGAACTAAGATATATCTCCACAGAAGTTGCTAAGGGTGGTCTACAATCTGGGCTGCTACACATAGACTTAAGCTATGTATTTTTGAGTGAGTGAAAAATAAATAAATAAATGCATGTATGAATGAACGTTTAAAGGCAGCTTTGAGGATGGCACAGCGTTGCCATCTACCAGAGACATCTAAATTGCCTGAGCCTCAGTACTGCCACTTGCCAGTGGATGAATTCATATAATCATCCAACCTTAACCCATATTTCTTTGTAGAAAAAAATTAATAGTAATCATTTAACAACTTCCTAATTAAGAGGGCTGTTATGAAAACTATGTGAAATTAGTCCATCTATCGTGGGAAAGTATTTTGCAAACTATGAAGAACTCTGCAGGATTTTAAATGTTATTACTCTGATCCTTCAGGGTTGAAAACCACGGGAGGTTTAGTTAAGTTAAAATCCTTTCTGTGATTGTCTCTCTCTTGCCTCTTTTTATTAGATGATCAATTGCTTCCATTTGAATCACTGTCAAGAAAGGGTGAAGCAGCCAATCCTGTTGGAGGAAGCTGATAGTCTTTTCTTGGGTGTTTCCAAGCATGACTGTTAAGATGTCCTGTACCACAACGTGAATGAATGACTTCCCCCTGTAGCTCTGTTATTCTGCCCAGCATCCATTACTCTGGTGGGATGAGCTGATGGTTTCTGACATTGCTTTAGTCCTTGTGCTATCTCCAAAAAAGTTGTTTTCCAAGGTGGACTCATGTGCAAACTAACTGAGGTCATTATTCAGAGCATGGTCCAGGATATTTTCTTTTTTTTTTTTTTTTTTTTTTTTTTTTTTTTTTTTTTTTTTTTGAGACGGAGTTTCGCTCTTGTTACCCAGGCTGGAGTGCAATGGCGCGATCTCGGCTCACTGCAACCTCCGCCTCCTGGGCTCAGGCAATTCTCCTGCCTCAACCTCCTGAGTAGCTAGGATTATAGGCACGTGCCACCATGCCCAGCTAATTTTTTGTATTTTTAGTAGAGATGGGGTTTCACCATATTGACCAGGATAGTCTCGATCTCTTGACCTCGTGATCAACCCGCCTCGGCCTCCCAAAGTGCTGGGATTACAGGCTTGAGCCACCGCGCCCGGCCGGTCCAGGATATTTTCTTTGATACACAGAATGCGACAGATCATATGGTGCTCCATGATTATATCATGAATTAAGCACCTAATGTGTGCAGTGTTCTGACTGAGGCTCAGAGAAGTACACATGAATGGTTCTTGTTCTCAAAGGGTATGCAATTTTGTTATGTGAGTAAACAGCAAAAATTCAGTTACGTTCAATAAATGGGTTATTTGCAGGTATTTTTACAGGGCATTTTCTAGGACCTATTTTCTTCCTTTCCTAGTAAGAAAACTGATACACGAAGATTTATATTTCCATGTGTATATCTTATTTCAAAGCATATATTCTTTATCTCTTTCTATTGTCACAGCATGCTTGCGATTTGGCTGAGCAAAATGTTATTATTTTTACCACTTTTAATCAGAATAATTGAAACATAGGGAGGCTTCATAAGTTGTTCAAGTTCACACAGAAACTGGAACAGAGCATGACTGAGAGTGAGAATAGTGCTATGGCTATTCAGTCAGACTTTCCAGGACTTGAATCTCAGCTCTCCCACTTAAAAACTATGCCATCAGGGGGCAAATTCTATAATTTCCAGTGCCCCGGTTTTTTTAACTGGAAATTGGGAATATCGTACTTACCCCACAGGGTTATTGGAAGAAAATTGTCAGATAATCTACATATATAGTTTATCAAAGTTTCTGGCCTACAAGAATTATTTAACACTTGTTAATCATTAATTGATTATTGAGATTTTTTTTTCAGGTACAAAGATTAAACTTTACTCCTTTTTAATAAACATTTATTATTTTCTTTATATTATCATGAAAATAACATGATGGGGAGGATCCAAGATGGCTGAATAGGAACAGCTCTGGATTGCAGTTCCCATCAAGAACAATGCAGAGGGTGAGTGCTCACTGCATTTCCAAACAAGTTTTCACTGCCCATAGACCAGGAGATTCCTGACCCAAAAAGCACCATTAGTTTTCAGCACAGCTGGTGCCATGGGTTGGTGCACAGAAACTCACAGAAATCTGGGTGGCCATTTCAACTGGTGCCTGGAACACCTGGGAGACAGAACCGCCCATTCAACTGAAAGGGAGGGAGTTGAGACAGGGAGCCAGGCATTCTGGCTCGGCGGATACCACCCCCACAAAACAAGCAATCTGAAACACTCTGGATTGAGAATTTTGCAGCAAGCCAGCTGGACCCAGGATGGTCAGTATGGGGAAGGGTGTCTGCCACTACCCAGGCAGTCTACCAATACTGATGCAGTTCACACAGCAGCTGGGCAGAGCCTGCGGCAGCTGAGCAACAACTCTGCTGGCAGACTATGACTAGACTACTCTCTGCAGGACAGGGCATCTCTGAAAAAAGGCAACAGCATGTCAGGAACTTATAAATAAAGCCAACCTTCCTAGGTCAGAACACCTGGGAAAAGAGGCGGTTATGAGATCCACTGCAGCAGACTTAAAGGTACCTGCCCAGCAGTTCTGCACAGAACAAGAGAGCTCCCAGAACAGCACTTGAGATCCTATAAGGGACAGATCATCTCCTCAAGCAGCTCCTCAACCCCCCATATACCCAGAGACACTTCATAAAGGAGAGCTCAGGCTGACATTTGGTGAGTACCCTTCTGGGAAAAAGATAAAAGAAGAAACTGGCAGCAACACTTACTGTTCTGCAGCTCCAGTGGGTGATTCCCCAGGCAAGCAGGGTCTGGAGTGGACCTCCAGCAGTCCTACAGCAGAGGGGCCTGACTGTTAGAAGGAAAACTAAGAAACAGAAGAAAATAGCTTCAACATCAACAAAAAGGATATCCATTCAGAGACCCCATCTGAAAGTCACCAACTACAAAGACCACGGGTAGATAAAGCCACTAAGATGGGAAGAAACCAGTGCAAAAAGGATGAAAACACCAAGAACCAGAACACCTCTCCTCCTCCAAGGGATCACAACTCACCAGCAAGGGATCAAAGATGGAGAATGAATCTGATTAATTGACAGAAATAGGCTTCAGAAGGTGGGTAATAACAAACTTCTCAGAGCTAAAAGAACATGTGCTAACCCAATGCAAAGAAACTAAGAACCTAGAAAAAAGGTTAGATGAGATGCTAACTAGAATAAACAGCTTAGAGATGAATATAAACAACTTGATTGAGCTGAAAAACACAGCAAGAGAACTTCGCAAAGCATACACACGTTTCAATAGCCAAATCAACCAAGCAGAAAAAAAGATATCAGAGATTGAAGATCAACTCAATGAAATAAAATGAGAAGGCAAGAATAGAGAAAAAAGAGTGAAAAGAAGTGAACAAAGCCTCCAAGAAATATGGGATTATGTGAAAATACCTAATCTACATTTGATAGGTGTACCTGAATGTGACGGAGAGAATGAATACAAGCTGGAAAACACTCTTCAGGATATTACCCAGGAGAACATCCCTAACCTAGCAAGGCAGGTCAACATTCAAGTCCAGGAAATACAGAGAACACCACAAAGATATTCGTCAAGAAGAGCAACCCCAAGGCACACAATCATCAGATTCACCAGGGTTGAAATGAAGGAAAAAATGCTAAGGACAGCAGAGAGAAAGATCAGGTTGCCCACAAAGGGAAGCCCATCAGACTCACAGCGGATCTCTTTGCAGAAACCCTAAAAGCCAGAAGAGAGTGGGGGCCAACATTCAACTCCTAAAAGAAAAGAATTTTCAACCTAGAATTTCATATCCAGCCAAACTAAGCTTCATAAGCAAAGGAGAAATAAAATCCTTTATGGAAAAGCAATTGCTGAGAGATTCTGTCACCACCAAGTCTGCCTTACAAGAGCTCCTGAAAGAAGCACTTAACAAGGAAAGGAACAACCAGTAGCAGCCACTCCAAAAACATACCAAATGGTAAAGACCATGGACACAATGAAGAAAATGCATCAACTAATGGGCAAAACATCTGGCTAGCATCAAAATGGCAGGATCAAATTCACACATAACAATATTAACCTTAAATGTAAATGGGCTAAGTGCCCCAATCAAAAAGACACAGACTGGCAAATTGGATAAAAAGTCAAGACCCATTGGTGTGCTGTATTCGGGAAACCTATCTCATGTGCAAAGATGCACATAGGCTAAAAATAAAGGGATGGAGGAAGATTTATCAAGCAAATGAAAGCAAAAAAAAAAAAAAGCAGGAGTTGCAATCCCAGTTTCTGATAAAATAGAGTTTAAAGCAACAAAGATCAAGAGAGACAAAGAAGGGCATTACATAATGGTAAAAGGATTAATGCATCAGGAAGAGCTAATGATCCTAAATATATACACACCCAATACAGGAGCACCCAGGTACATAAAGCAAGTTCTTAATGACCTACAAAGAGACTTAGACTCCCACACAATAATAGTGGGAGACTTTAACACTCCACTGTCAATATTAGACAGATCAAGGAGACAGAAAATTAACAAGGATATCCAGGACTTGAACTCAGATCTGGACCAAGCAGACCTAATAGACATCTACAGAAATCTCCATCCCAAATCCACAGAACATTCATTCTTCTCAGTACCGCATTGCATCTGCTCTAAAATTGACCACATAATTGGAAGTAAATCACTCCTCAGCAAATGCAAAAGAATGGAAATCATAACAAACAGTCTCTCAGATCACAGGGCAATCAAATTAGAACTCAGGATTAAGAAACTAACTCAGAACCACACAATTTCATGGAAACTGAACAACCTGTTCCTGAATGTCAACTGGATAAACAATGAAATGAAGGCAGAAATAAAGATGTTCTTTGAAACCAATGAGAACGAAGACACAACATACCAGAAACTCTGGGACACATTTAAAGCAGTGTTTAGGGGGAAATTTATAGCAATAAATGCCCACCAGAGAAGTGAGGAAAGATCTAAAATCGACACCGTATCATCAAAATTGAAAGAGCTAGAGGAGTAAGATTAAAAAAACCTCAAAACCTAGCAGAAGACAAGAAATAACTAAGATCGGAGCAGACGTGAAGGATATAGAGACACAAAAAACCCTTCAAAAATCCATAAATCCAGAAGCTGGTTTTTAGAAAAGATCAACAAAATAGACAGACCACTAGCCAGATTAATAAAAAAGAAAAAGGAGATGAATCAAATAGATGCAATAAAAAATGAAAAAGGGGTTACCACCACTGATTCCACAGAAATGCAAACTACCATCAGAGATTACTACAAACAACTCTATGCATATAAACTAGTAAACCTGGAAGAAACAGATAAATTCCTGGACACTTGCATCCTCCCAAGCCTAAACCAGGAAGAAGTTGAAACCTTGAACAGACTAATAACAATGGCTGAAATTCGGGCAGGAATTAATAGCCTACCAACCAAAAAAAGTCCAGGTCTAGATAAGTTCACAGCCGAATTCTACCAGACCTACGAAGAGAGGTGGTACCATTCCTTCTGAAACTATTCCAAATAATACAAAAAGAGGGAATCCTTCCCAAATCATTTTATGAGACCAACATCATCCTGATACCAAAACTCAGCAGAGACTCAACAAAAAAAGGAAACTTCAGGCCAATATCCATGATGAACATAGATGCAAAAAACTTCAATAAAATACTGGCGAACCGATTGCAACAGCACATCAAAAAGCTTGTCCACCACAATCAAGCAGGCTTCATCCCAGGGATGCAAGACTTGTTCAACATACGCAAGTCTATAAATGTAATTTGCCACATAAACAGAACTAAAGACAAAAACCACATGATTATCTCGATAGATGCAGAGAAGGCCTTCAACAAAATTCAACAGCGTTTTATGCTAAAAACTCTCAATAAACTAGGTATCGAAGGAACATATCTCAAAGTAATAAAAGCTATTTATGACAAACCTACAGCCAATATCACACTGAATGGGTAAAAACTGGAAGCATTCCCTTTGAAATCCGGCACTAGAAAAGGATGCTCTTTCTCACCACTACTATTCAAAATAGTATTGGAAGTTCTAGCCAGAGCAATTAGGCCAGAAAAAAAAAAACGGGCATTCAATTGGGAAAGGAGGAAGTCAAATTGTCTCTATTTGCAGATGACATTTATATTTAGAAGACCCTATCATCTCAGCCCAAACTATCCTTAAACTGATAAGCAACTTCAGCAAAGTCTCAGGATACAAAATCAATGTGCAGAAATCACAAACATTTCTATGCACCAATAACAGACTAACAGAGAACCAAATCATGAGTGAACTCCCATTCACAATTGCTACAAAAAGAATAAAATACCTAGGAATACAACTAACAAATAATGTAGAAGACCTCTTCAAGGAGAACTATAAACCATTGCTCAGTGAAATAAGAGAGGACACAAACAGATGGAGAAACATTCCATGCTCATGGTTAGGAAGAATCAATATCATGAAAATGGCCATACTGCTCAAAGTAATTTATAGATTCAGTGCTATCCCCATCAAGCAAACTATGACCCTCTTCACAGAACTGGAAAAAACCACCTTAACCTTCAGATGGAACCAAGAGAGAGCTGCATAGCCAAGTCAATCCTAAGCAAAGAACAGAGCTGGAGGCATCACGCTACCTGACTTCAAACTATACTACAAGCCTACAGTAATCAGAACAGCTTGGTACTGGTACCAAAACAGAGATATAGACCAATGGAACAGAACAGAGGTCTCAGAGGCAACGCCATACATCTACAACCATCTGATCTTTGACAAAACTGACAAAAACAAGCAATGGGGAAAGGATCTCCTGTTTAATAAATGGTGTTGGGAAAACTGGCCAGCAGTGTGCAGAAAGCAGAAACTGGACCCCTTCCTGACACCTTACACTAAAATTAACTCCAGATGGATTAAAGACTTAAACATAAGGCCTAACACCATAAAAACCCTAGAAGAAAACCTAGGCAAAACCATTCAGGACATAGGCATAGGCAAGGACTTCATGACTAAAACACCAAAAGCATTGGCAACAAAAGCCAAAATAGACAAATTGGACCTAATTAAACTCCAGAGCTTCTGTACAGCAAAATAAACAACCATTAGAGTGAACCAGCAACCAACAGAATGGGAAAAAGCTTTTGCAATCTACCCATCTGACAAAGGGCTAATATCCGGAATCTACAAAGAACTAAAACAGATTTACAAAACAAAACAAAACAAAACAAAACAAAACCCATCCAAAAGTGGGTGAAGGATATGAACTTTTCAAAAGAAGCATATATGAGGCCAAGAAACATATGAAAAAATGCTCATCATCACTGATTACTAGAGAAATGCAAATCAAAACCACATTGATACACCACCTCATGACAGAATGGCGATCATTAAAAAATCTGGAAACAACAGATGCTGGAGAGGATGTGGAGAAATAGGAACACTTTTACACTGTTTGTGGGAGTGTAAACTATTCAACCATGGAAGACAGTGTAGTGCTTCCTCAAGGACCTAGAAATAGAAATTCCATTTGACCCAGCAATCTCATTAGTGGGTGTATACCCAAAGGATTAGAAATTGTTCTATTATAAAGACACATGCACATGCATGTTCATAGCGGCACTGTCTACAATTGCAAAGACCTGGAACCAACCAAAATGCCCATCAATGATAGACTGGATGAGGAAAATGTGGCACATATACACCATAGAATACTATGCAGCCATAACAAATGATGAGTTTGTGTCCTTTGTAGGGACATGGATGAATCTGGAAACCATCATTCTCAGCAAACTGACACAAGAACAGAAAATCAAACACTGCATGTTCTCACTCATAGGCGGGAGTTGAACAATGAGAACACATAGACACAGGGAGGGGAGCATCACACACTGGGGTCTGTTGGGGGGACCAAGGGAGGGACAGCGGAGAGGGGGAGGTTGCGGAGGGATAACATAAGGAGAAATGACAGATATAGATGATGGGAGGATGAAGGCAGCAATTTGCCATGTGTGTACCTATGCAACAGTCCTTCATGATCTGCACATGTACCCCAGAACCTAAAATACAATTTAAAAATGGCCAAAATGAGAAATATGGATGCACCCCTTTAAAAAAGTAATGTTTCATGAGTCAGTTAAGACAACCTCACTGATGACCCTGGATCATCTTTGCTCTAAATAACCTTATATTTAGCTGTACTGCTTGATGATACTGTGTGTAAAAATTAAATGAACAAAAATTTAAAAAATGTGGATGAAATACATAAAAGAAAGTAACATATGAAAAGTACATAAGTATGTAAGAGTTAAATACGTGAAAATATTAAGGCTTTGTTTCCTGTTAGTAATATTATAATAATTTTTTATGATTTTTTTTTTTTTTTTGCATTTAGACCATCCCTTTTGGATATTTTTCTAAAATAGAATTACTGGTTAAGAAAATTTAAACATTTATAAACGTTTTGATAAATTTTGCCAAATAGCTTTTTGGTGTGTTTATAGTCCTATCAGTTGTGTATAAGAGTGTTAATCTTGTGGTAGACATTTTTTGTTTTCCTTTTATTATTATGAAAATTACATATGAAAAGCACATAAGTATGTAAGAGAAAAACATGTAAATATTAAAGGCTTTGTTTTCTATTATTAGTAATATAATATTACTAATTTCACTTTTCTGTTCTTACTTTCCGGGTAATATGAAATTTTATTGTAATTTTAATATACATATTTTGATTAGTGAGGCTGACATTTTTCATGATTAGTGGTAAGTACAGATTATAACTTCCGTCCACTGAGAATTAAAACCTCTTTCATTTCCTAACATCTTAATGGATTCCTAAAGCTGGAATTACTTGGACACATCCTTACCTATCCCAAGCAGCATCTGAAAGCCCAGTCTGAGTTTGTGCATCCTGATCGCATAGACCAGAGGGTTGAGTGCAGGGGGGATGATGTTGTGCAACACATTAAGAAGCACAGGGATAAGGGGAATCTTTTCCACTGTGAGGTGTGTGACAGACACTACAATGATACCTGTGTAGAAAAATAGGATGAGGATGAGGTGGGAGCTACAAGTGCTCAGAGCCTTGGACATTGCTTCTGCTGAGTTCAGCCTCAGCACAGAGGGAAGGATTAGAACATAGGAAAAAAATACCAGAGCCATATCACTTCCAGCCAAGACCCATGCTAGCAGCAGTTGGCAAAATTTGTTTATGGTGATGTCATCACAAGCCAGGCTGATAACCCCCAAGTTAGAGCAGAGGCAGTGCACGATTTCATTCCTGGAACAGTAGTGTCTCTGGGCAGCCAGTAAAGGCACTGGGATGGTCAACAGGCCATTCCTGAGCACCATGAACCCTGTGGCTTTGATGACAAAAGCTTTAGTGACTATGGAAGAGTACTGAAGAGGGCGACAGATGGCTATGTATCTGTCCACTGCCATATAGAGAAAGATGCCTGACTCCATGAAGATGAAGCAGTGGATGGTATAGATCTGAGGAATAACTCAGGGGAGTTGATGGCCTTGGCATCAAACCAGAGGATGGCCAGGATCTTGGGCATGATGGTAGTGGCCAGGCCAATGTCCACTATTGCCAATATGCCCAGCAAATGGTACATGGGTTCATGTAGCATGGGCTCATGTTAAATGGTGATCATGATGAGGAGATTGGCACCAAGAGCTAAGAGGGATAGCAGAGCCAGGGGCACAGAGAGCCAGTGCTGCCACTCATGAATGCCTGGGAACCCCATCAGGATGAACTGGGAAATCTGGAGGCTGGAGCTATTGGTAACACTGGTGGAGGTATCCATGGAACAGGTGCCTCAGTCTCAGTGTCTGTCTGAAACAGAAGGAAGCTATGTTTAAAAGTTTAGCTAAGGGGCTGGATGTGGTGGCTCATGCCTGTGATCTCACCACTTTGGGAGGCTGAGGTGGGCAGATCAACTGAGATCAGGAGTTCGAGACCGGCCTGGCCAACATGGCAAAACCCCATCTCTACTGAAAATACAAAAATTAGCCAGGTGTGGTAGTGCATATCTGTAATCCCAGCTACTCAGGAGGCTGAGGCACAAGAATCACTTGAATTCGGGAGGTGCAGGTTACAGTGAGCAGATAACATGCTACTGCACCCCAGCCTGGATAAAAAAAAAAAAGTTAAGTGTCTTGATAAGAACCCCTCAATAATGAACCAGCTCCTTTTATTCATGAATGACCCTCAATTTTATTTGGTTTCTGGAAATATACCACTGAGGAGTAACAAAAAAAGCAAAAAACTTCTAAACAGAAGGGTTGTAATAACCATTTCACCACAACTTGTATGTCTAGTAAGCATGTCCAAATATATTAAAATCTTATCACTAACAGATAACAAATATTAATATTTGGTTTACTTCCTATCTTCTGTTTTATTTATAAACACTTTACTTCATTATCCAGAGATAATTTTATATCTTGTCTTTGTCTTTTAGCAGTATGTTTTAAGATATAAGTACTCAAAACATTTATTTCATGGATGAATAAGTTAACCAAAGACTTCTCAATATTATTTAAAAAGTGTGATGTTAATTTTAATTGCTGCTTTAAATTTTTGCATTTGGCTATTCTATAATTTACTGACAGGTATTTTGCTTTTAAGATTGTTTTCTTGAGCAGAATTTCAAAAGTGTTACAAAAGTTATATACACAAAAGATATAATCATCTTAAAATTTTAAATAGAATTTTGATCTTATTTTAAAATATAGTACCTACACATGGTAAAAATGAGAAGAAAATGAAAAATATAAACAATGAAAAGTAAGATTCTAATGCTTGGGGCTTCCAAATCTCTTTCTTTTCACCAGAGCAGCCAGTAATACGTTTCTTGGGAGTCCTTCTCGTAATAGTTTATGCATGGATAAAATATATATATATATATATATATATATATATATATATACACATATATATATATGTATATATATATATGTATATATATATGTTAAAAGACAAAATCAAGTGTTAGCATACCCTTCTCCTTTTTTCTTTCCTTAATATTTTGGAGATTATTCCATATTAACATAAAGATATGCCTTACNAAAAGTAAGATTCTAATGCTTGGGGCTTCCAAATCTCTTTCTTTTCACCAGAGCAGCCAGTAATACGTTTCTTGGGAGTCCTTCTCGTAATAGTTCCAGCCTGGGTAACAGAGCGAGACTCCATCTCAAAAAAATATATATATATATATATATATATATATATATATATATATATATATATAATTTTTATAAAAGACAAAATCAAGTGTTAGCATACCCTTCTCCTTTTTTCTTTCCTTAATATTTTGGAGATTATTCCATATTAACATAAAGATATGCCTTACTGCTGTTCTGCTGTTAAGTTGTATCATTCTCTAACACTTAGATCTCCTATAGTTTAATGAGAATTTTTTTTGTATTTTTAGAATTGATATATCATAGTTTTAGATATTTTTGAGGTACATGTGACATTTTGATACATGTATACAATATGTAATAATCAAATCAGTGTAATTAGGATATCCGTCACCTCAAGCATTTGTCTTTCCTTTGTGTTAGGAACATGACAATTATTCTCTTTTAGCGATTTTGAAACATACAGTAAATTATTAACTATAATTTTCCTGCTGTCCTATTGAATACTAGAACTTACTTATTCTACCTAACTATATTTTTGTGGCCACTAACCACCCTCTATTTTTCTTCTACCTCTGCCCTTTCTAGCCTCTGGTAACACTCTTCTATTCACTACTTCCAGAAGATCCATTTTTTTCTTAGCTCCCAAACATGAGTAATTACATGTAATATATGTCTTTCTGTGCTTTATTTATTTCACTTAACACATTAACCTCCAGTTTCTCAAACATGAGTGAGAACATGTAATATTTGTCTTTCTGTGCTTATTTCACTTAGCATAATAACCTCCAGCTCCATCTGTTTCTGCAAACAACAGGATTTTATTCCTTTTTGTGGCTGATTAATAGTTCTCTGTGTGTGTGTGTGTGTGTGTGTGTGTGTGTGTGTATCACACTGGATATATATACATACTCTGTCTATATACTATATATGATGTGTGTATATATATAGTGTATATCTATCTATATATCTCCTATTTTCTTTATCCATTCATCCATTCATCCATTGATGAAACTTAGGTTGATTCCATATCTTGGCTATTGTGAATAGTGCTGCAATAAACATAAGAGTACAGATATCTTTTCTATATACTGATCTCCTTCTTTTGCATAAAACCCAGCAGTGAAATTGCTGTACCGTATGGTAGTTCTCTTTTTAGTTTTTTGAGGAACCTCCATATTGTTTTCCATATGGCTGTACTACTTTACAATCCCACCAACAGTGTACATGCATTCCCCTTTCTCTGCACCCTTGCTTGCATTTGTTATTTTTGTCTTTTTGATAATAGCCATTCTAACTGGAATGAGATGATATCTCTTGTGGTTTCGATTTTCACTTCCCCACTGATTGGTGATGTTGAACAGTTTTTAATATAACTATTGGCCATTTGTGTATCTTCTTTTGAGATGTCTATTCAGATATTCTGCTCACTTTTTAATTCAATTTTCTATTTTTTCCCTAGTGAGTTGTTAGAGTTCCTTATATATTCTGGTTATTGATGCCTTTGTCAGAGAGTTTGCCAATATTTTCTCCCTTTCTCTCATCATTAACGGTTTCTTTTCAGTAAACACGTGAGTTTGAAACAGAAAAAGGTTTGCAAGAAAACACTGAGAAGTTATCAGACATGTTTCTTCCTCATGTGTCAATAGGCCCATAGAGAAATCCACCCATAAAAAGTAAATGTAGTGGCCGGGCGCGGTGGCTCAAGCCTGTAATCCCAGCACTTTGGGAGGCCGAGGCGGGTGGATCACGAGGTCAAGAGATCGAGACCATCCTGGTCAACA
>NW_016107685.1:1407822-1462899 GCF_001604975.1 Cebus imitator
TTAAAGATTCTGTAGGTTGTCTCTTTTGTTGGATGTTTTATCTGCTCTAGTATTTTTCTACTATAAAAAATGATGCAGTAAATGTACTTTTTCTTATGTATTTATGCATATGTATACATTTATCCACATAATAATTTCCAAGAACTGAACTGCTGGGTCAACTGGAATGAAACGATATTGACTTGAAAAGCCTATTGTATTTTAGAGAGGTTATTCTGACTCCAAATGAGAGTATGGGGATTTTGAATGCTCCTGATATACAGTAAAATGTTGTTTCATAGATACATTGTAGTACTTTACACACCCACAATTTGTTCATGTGTCTATTTCATCATGTCCATGCCAAAATTGGGAATTTTAATTTAAAATATCTATAAATTATTCTATTAATATAGTAGAATGAAAATGGAAACATCAATTTTGTTTTACTATTCACTTCTTTGTTTAGTAAACTTTAACATTTTCAAGCAGTCATTTTCCATTTATATTCTTACTCATTAATTTTCCATTTTATCTTACTATTTGTTATTTATTGTCTGTTTTCTACATATGCCCATCTTGCAGTACTAAAGAAAATAATGTTTTTAAAGCACTTATCATTGCAGTGTATACTACTTGGGTGATGGGTGCATCAAAATCTCAGAAATTATCACTAAAGCACTTATCCATGTAACCAAACACCACCTGTTCCCCCCAAACTATTAAAATAATAATAATAATAAAGTGCTTACCATGAAGTCTGGCAGCAAAACCTTATTAATATGTATGAGTTTCAGTATATCTTGAGCATACTATTTCTTTTTCATGATTATTATGGTTAATTTTATTATCAAAATTATTACATTTCTTGTGAAAGTTCAAATGTTACAGCAAGGTGTAAACACTCCACGTGAGAAAAACTGATACTTCTTCCCTTCCAAGCGTTCCCACCACCTCCTTTGCCCCCACCTCCTCCTGGAAGTCTGGTCTTGACAGCACCTTGCCTACACAGAGTGGCTAGGGTCTCTGTTTCTGCTACGCAGGGTGAGGGCTGCCAGACCACTGGCCTCTCCCTTCAGTTAACAGCCAAGGGGACAATGCAAACCCCAGCTCAAATGAAGAGACATTTACATACATTTTCTATAATACAGAAAAAACCAGCATCCCAGGCGACATGATTTCTACTCCCAGTGCTCTCCCAGACTGATGGGTTCGTGGGGGAAACAACAAAAAGAAAAGTACTTTGCTGAGGTTTCAGCATAAAAAAAAAAAATCTCCTCTCATTTGAGTGGACACCTGAATTCAGTTTTGAAAAACTGAAATTTTGTTACAGTCGCACACAAAGAGAGAAGCCTGTTCATGTGATAGTTGTAGGACAAGGTAGAAAAGAAAGGGATGCAAGAGGCTACGGGGAAAAATGAAGAGAAAACAAGTTAGAGGAAATGAAGGAGGGAGGTTCACAGTATTACCTTATTATTCACTATTCCTACCAATGTTATAACTAAATACAAAATTGTATAAAAACACATCAGATATGACAGTAAACAAGTGAAAGAAATAAGCTGGCAACCATATGAAATTTGAGAAGATTATATACCCAACCTGGGCTGGCTCCAGGGCTCCTCTAGAGTTGTATAGCATGGGAAGAAGCCTGTCTGCTCTAGTTTCCCATCCAGAACAGTGTTAGGGTTATGGGTGGCTTGGTAACTCTTTCACAATGCTGATGATCACATAAGCATGCCCCGAAGAAATGTGGGGCAGCCCACACACAATCAGTCCTGTTGTGCCACTCCACAAACCTGTCTTCCCACTTTTACCCTACAGACACAGTGTATGCTCTCCTATCATGGAGACAGCCCTGCTCATGGGATCGTCAACTCCTGATTAATTGGGAATAGAAAAAGTAAAATTCAGCACATTCCCAAACCACTTGGTATCCTTCCCAAATTTATTGCCAAAAGCTTGTAAGTAGCAATGCAATTGGCCTATGTTACCTCTCATAAGGATATTACTTCTATCTGTTGAATTTTCTGGGAAAATTTCCTCCAGTTCATTTTCTATTATATTCCATTTGTCCTTTAAAAAGTGTATTATGTACTTTGCATGCACTTGCATACCTTTAAACTTCTTTTTTTTTTTTTTTCTTGAAGACAGGGTCTCTTTCACTCAGGCTGGAGCACAGTGGCACGATCATAGCTCACTGCAGCCTTGACATCATGGGCCCAAGCAATCTCCCCACCTCAGCCTCCTGAGTAGCTGGGACTACAGGTGTGTGCCACCAGGCTTGGCTAATTTTTGTATTTTTTGTAGAGATGGTGTTTCCTCATGTTGCTCAGGCTGGTCTCAAACTCCTGGGCTCAAGTAATCTGCCCGTTTCTGCCTCTCAAAGTGCTGGGATTACACACATGAGCCACTGCACTAGGCCACATTTAAATTTTTATGTAGTCCTAACATTTGTACTTTTAAAATTAATTATATTATGGCTATTAAGCTTTTAATAAGGTAAATTCAGTATTTTAATAAGCATTTGTTTGCATTTTCTTTACAAAAATTTATTTAAAAAAGAATGTTTAAACTATAAAGTAAGAAAGTCTCTAAATTAATTTTCCTCTACAAATAACTAGACCATTGTTCCAGTACCATTCAGTAAATAAGCCCTCTCTTCCCCATTAGTTTGCAATGCCATTTTAATCATATATTAAATTTAAAAATATATTCAAAGATCACTGCCTGCCTGCACAATCTTTTCTGGTTTTAGTGTCAGTACCAATTGAATTAGTTTATTTGCTATTTTGTAGAAGAGATTCTTACTACTAACTTCAAATAACTTTTTAAAAATTAATAAAAAAGCTGGTTGTAATTTTTAAAGTATTATATTAAAACACATAAATCAATTGTGGAAAAAGTGATGTCATTATCTCATTGATTCTTTCCATTCAGAAATATGTTTTTCCTTTTTTTATAGGTATTTTTGGATTTTTTTCCATTATTGTTACTTTTTACCCCCATTATATTTTCTAATTGGCTATTGTTACCTAAGAAACCTTCTGATTATTACAGCTTTAAGAAAATGTTTTCCAGAATATGGTTGCTTTACAGTACTACTTTCCAAAGCTAGTAGCTTTTTTTTTTTTTTTTTAAGACCAGTCAAGTGCAGTAGTGAGAAGGGGTGAAAGAGTAGAATATGGAGTTCGATCTGTAACTGACTGTGAACAATCAATTGAGATAACTCACTACCTTCAGACCAGCCCCAAAGCTAGTAGCTTTTTAATAAATTCTTGTCTCTTTCAAATTTTCTCTTTTTGGCAGAAAAATGTATTACTTATCATTATGATAGTTTTGAATAATGTACACTTTTATTTTTATTTTGCATATTATTAAAATATTTAGAATTTTCAAAACAATACAAAAGAAATGATGAAAGTCAACATCTTGTCTAGCTCTGAACTTAAACTGTCTCTAGAGTTCTCTCTCTTATGGCACTAGCTAATCATTTTCTGAGAAATGTTTTTTATTTATCTAGGTGATTTGATGTTTATTTCTAGTTCTTAATTTTTCTTTTAAAGTTGGGCATTGGTGAATTCAATAACTATCTGTTTTGGATGTCTCAGATCTGTGATTTAAGTGGCAGGATCTCCTGCTTTCACTATTCCTTCAGTATTTATAGAGGTCTTCCTCTGTGTCAGACTCCATGAGGCAGGAGTGTGTTTTCACTTTCACCGATAGGGATTTCTATTCTCTCCAGCAAGTCCAGGAAAGAGCTCAGACTCACTTTTCTCACATTTTCTCCAGGTCTCAGCCTTTGTCTCTGCACAGGTGAGGGGAAAAGAGGGCCAGAGTTGGATGAGTCAAGCTAAGAAAGCCAGGGAGGAAGGAGAAAAAGAGGCAGGGGCAACCAGGGAGAGACCTATGAACAGAAAAGGAAAGAATTTCTCACCTCTGACCTCTTGGTTCCTCCCTGCTAGGAGATCCAGGACAGATCCTCTCTAAATGGAACTGCTTTCTGTAGGTGCTTCTGTTCTCTTGGCTACACCTCTCATTTATCCCTTTGTTGCTGAGAGTACATCTTGCTCTCTCCTGTGGGGTTTGGGCTGTTGAACAAATTGGAGCCCCAAGATGCTCTGTTCCTTCTCTACTACTCCCTATGTGCTCCATGAGGCTTCTTCAAATTATCTTCCTGTGTACGCCAATACTTTAAATTTTTTCACCACCACCACAAATGACCACCTCCTTGCCCAGGATTTTAGAGGAGTATCATACACAACTTAGGGAACAGAACTACTCAGCCCCTAGTCCTATGGGAAGCACTTTTAGATGGTTTTCTCTGTCTTGATGAAGGTTTGAGAGGAAGAGTCTCTCCTTCTGGTCTACATCCCTGAATGCCTCTTCCTCTCTCCGCAATACAGACAGCTTCCTTCAGCCTCTTCAGGAGCCATTTTCCAGTGGATGTATCCTCTAATCTATAACTTTCTCTTTTACCAATTCCTTTATCATGGGGTTTCTCTCCCATATACACACATATATAAAATGCAGATGCCCCCTTTGTTGGATATTTCCTACCTGTCTCTCCAGATGTCTTTCCCACTTTGCTCTGTATCCAGAGAGTTTAAAGTCTATGGCCTCTGGTTTATGGATTTGGATTTGGCCAGGTGGAGGCACTGGTGGGAGATCAGAGGGCAGCAGGCAAGATAAGTAGGGGGATTTATTTTTCTGACTGTCTTCCTATTGGCTCAGTGTTTGACAGTGCCTGTGTTTCTCTCATAGCTCTCTGCATGGCTCTTGTCAATAGCTGTTTCTTCCCACCGCTTTTCAGCTTAGGAATAACAATGGCTGTTTAAAATTTTTTATTGTATATATTTGAGGGGTATAGCGTACTTTGATATACGTATGCATATTGATTACTAACAGTCAGGCAAATTAACATTCCATCATCTCATATAGTTACTTTTCTTTTCTTTCTTCTTTTTTTTTTTTGCTGGTAGGAGGGCCTAAAATCTATTCTCTGGAGCTCCAGAGTTTGGTGCGTATATATTTAGGATTGTAATATCTTCTTGTTTGATTGATCCTTTTATTGTTATATAATAGCCTTCTTTGCCTTTGTTACTGTTGTTGCATTAAAGTCTGTTTTATCTGGTGAAAGAATAGCTGCTCCTGTTGACTTTGGGTTTTCATTTGTATGCAATATCTTTTTCCACCTCTTTACCTTGTGTCTATAAGAATCCTTTTGTGTTAGGTGAGCGTTTTGAAGACAGTGGATATTTGGTTAGTGATTTTTTATCTATTTTATCAATCCATATCTTTTAAGTGACCATTAGACCATTTATATTCAACATTAATATTGAGATGTGAGGTACTGTTCCATTCATCATGTTGATTTTTACCTAGATACACTCTTTTCTTCATTGTATTATTGTTTTATAGGCCCTATGAGTTTTATGCTTTCAAGAGGTTCTATTCTGATGCATATTGACCTTTGGTGTCAAGATTTAGAACTAATTTTAACATTTTTATAGAGCTGGTTTGGTGGTGACAGATTCCCTCAACATTTGCTTATCTGAAAAATACTTTATTTCTTATTTATGAAACTTAGCTTTTCTGGATACAAAATTCTTGACTGACAGTTTTTCTGTTTAGGAAGGATAAAGATAGGACCTTAATCCCTTCTGTCGTATAAGGTTCTGCTGAGAAGTCTGCTGTTAGTCTCACAGGTTTTCCACTATAGGCTATCTGATGGTTTTGTCTCACTCCCTTTAGAATTCTTTCCTTCACACTTGCTTTGGGTAGCCTGATGATTATATGCCTTGCTGGTATCTTTTTTGCAATGAATCTCCCAGGAGTTCTTTGGGCTTCTTGTATTTGGATGTCTAAATCTCTAGCAGGGCCAGGGAAGTTTTCCTCAGTTATTTCCTCAAATTATTTTTCCAAACTTTTGCTTTTTTCCTCCCTCATGAATACCAATGATTCTTAAATTTTGTTATTTTACATAATACCATATTTCTTTAAGACTTCGCTCATTTCTTTTCTTTATTTCTTTATTTTTATCTGACTGGGTTAATTCAAAAACCTTTTCTTCAAGCTCTGAAATTATTTCTTCTACTTTATATAGCTTGTTGTTAAAATTTTCTACTGCATTTTTAAAATTATGTAAATGTGTCTTTCATTTCCAGAAGTTCTGATTGGTTTTTCTTTAAAATATCTGTCTTAAAAATTTTTTCATTTACATTGTAAATTTCTAAATTTATTTTTTGGTTTTTACCTTTCTATTGTATCTTCTCAAGTAACTTAATAATCAACTGTTTGAATTCTTTATCTTGCATTTAAAGGATTTCATGTTGAGTTGGGTTCATTGCTGGAGAGCAGTGTGATCTTTTGGGAATGTTATACAATCCTGTTTTGTCATACGGCCAGAGTTACTATTCTGGTTCCTTCTCATTTTGGTACACTATTTTTTCTAATTAATTTTTGAATTTATTTTGGTTCAACTGGTTTTTCAATTTTTTTTTTCCCCTTGAGAATGTGAGTTTAATGATTATAGTTTTTGTAACCTAATGTGGCTCTGGGTACTTTCTGGAGTGAAGACTCTACAAGTTCCTTTGTTACAGAGATTCTTTGTATGATGGCTTTTTCAAATGCTGGTTATAGTAGCAATGTGTTTGGTATGTGAGCAGGTTCACTATCTCCTGTGGGTTTGGAATGATAGAGATCTCTTGAAACTTATCGTGTTCTCCAGTGGTGTGCACTATTTTTTAATTTATTTTCCTCCCAGTATTTTATTTACTGGGCTGAACAGCTCAGGCTTCAGGCTAGTAGGGAAGGTGTCCATAGGTAAAAACTGTCTGTGGATAAAGCAGGTGGGTAAATACAGTACCGCATGTTGGACAGAGGTCCAAGCCTTGATAGAGGAATATGGGGGAGCTCTCAGTGAAAGCACTGACATCTTTTCAGGGGAAAGGGAGGGAACCACCTCAGCTCCCTTGGCAGGCCAGCAAGAAAGTCATTCACTTCCCAGTCAGACACCTGATCCAGTGAGTTGGCTATTCATATCAGACAGACATCACTTTTCATCTGCAATCATGTTGATATTTCATGTAGAGAGGGATTGTGACTCTATTCTCCCAGGTAGTCCTGAACCTGGAGGGCAATTTTCCTATGGTATGTGGTCACTTTGAAGTGTTCCTGAAAGGTCGTTAACACATGTAACCACACTGAAATCTCATGGAAGAAACTCTAGCTGCGCGTGCAGTGGTGAGGGGGAGAAAAAGTGTCTTTCTCCAATACCCTTCACAAGCACCAGAGTTGCCTGACTATTGGGGTAGAGCCACAGATCTTCCCTCACCAAACCCAGCACTGCACCTGTGCCTCTGCTGAAAGAAACTTCCCACAAGTGGAATGTTCTGAGACTCAAGACCTGCCATCTGAATATTTTTTGTCCCATGGGTGCTCCCTTGATATTGTACACTCTTTTTCCCCTAGGATTAGAAGTTTCTGAGGGCTGGACTACTGTGAAAGCCACCCAGTGGGGCTGCCACATTCCAGGCTAGTGCTAAGAAATGTCTGCAAGGGATCTAGTTATGTGACCTGTCCTCAAGTCTTCCAGAAGCGGGTAACAGCAGCAACTCTGATGCAGGTGGCCAGGAAGTGATGTAGGCTCTATAATATTCTTGGTTATAAATAGCCTTGGTGTGTTGGCTTTCTCAAATGCCAGCTGTAGTAGTAATGAACTGGTCATGTGGACAGACTCAGGACCTCCTGGTTAGCCAGGGTAATTCAGGAGATGGTGATAGCTGAGGTCACATACAAGTTTTCTTCTTCTTAGGCACTGTGTTATTCTGCCTGCAGGTGCTGTAATGGACTGTGTTGGTTGGCTTCCATCCAGGAAATGGCACTTGGAAAAAAACACCAGCTGCAGCGATAGTGTTGGAATTTGTGTTTGCCTTATGTTACCCACGGGAGGTATTCTGACATCTTAGGCAATGGATAGGTACATAGAGCTCTTTAAAGTTTCTGTCCTTTGCATTAAGCTATGAAGGCAGGTGGAGAGGCAAAGCCAGGTGGGGGCTGGGTCAGGCAAATCAATGCTTTGTCTCCCCACATGCAGATACAATCAATGGCCTCATTGGGGGTTGGCGGGATGTTCTCTGGCCACTGTGGTAATGTTCCAGGGAGGAGCACAGCTGTCTCTTCTGCACAAAAGACTCCACACAGAGAGTGGGGATTAGCAGGTGGCAGTAAGCCCCTCCCAGCCCCCATAAACTTAGCAAGACATGTCTCATACCCTCAGTGTTCCACTGGCAGCAGCTATCTAGGTTCTAGGCAGTCTACCCTAAGAACTCAACATTGCCCCAGGCCATAAGCCTTCCAGGGAAGAAATGAACTGCAGTTTTCAGGTCATGACCCTCCCATTATGCCCATGAAACAGGGGCAATCAATTTCTATGCAGGTAACTACAACCCACTTCCCACTTGCCCCTCAGTTCAGGCCAAGGAAGTTTGTACACACTTGAGATTATATTATGAAGCTCAGTTGGGAGCTTCTCCCAACCTTTGACTGCTGCCTGAATTAGCTGGCAGACTTCTGTGGAGTCCCCTGTGAGGTAAGCTCTGGAGTGGCTTCCTTCCATCACCTCTGGAGACTAGGAGTGCATGTAAAGCATGTTTCGATGTTGCTCCTTCTCATACACTCCAGACTGCTCACTAAGTTCCAGCACTGGGTAGGGTTAAGACCTTCTCCTGTGGTCTGGATTGCCAGGTTCTCCAGTGTGAATTTATATCCCAAAGGCAGTTTATTCCCCTCTTACGCTTTGGGGTTTTATAGTTTTCTGCCTGAATCATAGTGTAGGCTATAGCCCACCACTTCTTTCAAAGGGTCTGTGGTTTCCTTCAGTTTTTCTGTTAAGTTCCAGTGTTGCTTCTTAGAAAAAAGTTTACAGCATGAATCTCTACACACTATTTTTTCTTTCCAAGTGGGAGAGGCATGCTAACAATGCCTCCAATCTGCCATCTTGGAAGATAGTGATGGAATTGTGATCACCCTTGTGTTTCTCTTTTCATTATTACATTAAACTGTCAGATAGCAGCAGCTGTGCCTATTTTATTCACTGTTTTATTTTTAGTATCTTTCAGGGTAGCAAGCTGATAATAGATTCTCAATAAATTTTAAGTTGAAATCATATTTTCTCTTTGCTGCCATAATGCCATATCTTCACACCTTGTTATATATAATAGCATATAGTAAACATATTGATATTGAATCCAAATACTTTAATAAACACTCTTTTTAATGCTACCAAATTCAATGTCACACATTTTTATTTGAGACAGTAGTTGCATTTGAGAGGTAACTAGAAAACAAATGAAAATTAAGGACTCTTCATTTTCATTTGTTTTCTAGTTACCTCTCAAATGCAACTACTGTCCTGTGTTCTGGTCTCTCTTCAACCCACATTATTTTCTTTGGCAATATTCAGTATTATGACTTTGACAACAAACATCAACCAGAATGAATTTCTGTGCCAATTTGTTTTGTACTCTGTCTCTCCCATGAAGGCATGGGCTTTTTATCTGTTCCTTGAAGGTTGATTCATGAGGCTGGAAATCAGATAATAAAACTTGTACATACATAAGTATTAAGGCCATTTAAAGTATCAAGTCCAGGCTAGATGGTGGAGATTGAGAAGATGGCACAAATCCTGAAAGAGAAAACTTCAGGTTATTAGGAAAGCTAAGAACACATAACACAGAGGTTAAGTATAACATCTGGGAATATTTTGGAGATTAATTACTATGGACTGTGGTGACAAAAATCTTGTCTTATTAATTCCCTGTATGAGTAGTGTTGAAACAGAAATTATGTATTTAAAGAAAGTTTGAATTTCCTGATTTATGACACTCTCACCTATTGAATGAGACATCCTACATACGAGTATAAAGAAACCATAAAACTCTACAAATTAAAGGGTGCCCAATTCTTTCTATCATTTAGATTCAATAGGATATAATAAACTTTTGAAAATAAACTGGCTAAGATTTGTATGGCCAGGCATTTTAATCCGAGTCTTCATGAGTGTTAAGTTACAATCAACAGAAAACTTGGACTATTGGCTTGTGAAAAAATAAAGGGCAAGTTCATGAGAATTGCTTATACTCCAATGCCTGCCCATCAGCATGATATTCATAAATTTGATAATATGTAATGAGATTATTGCAATTTCATTCACATGCTCAAAAATTTCTATTGATGTATCTGGAAAAGCTGACCTATAATCTGTAGCCTGGTGATTGGATCTACATCAAAGCTTATCAGAGAACAAGACTAAAGAATTCCTACTATGCAAGTAAGATATATTATAAAGCTACAATAATCAACATAGTGTGGTATTGACAAAAAATGAAACACTTCATAAGCAAAGGAGAAATAAGATTATTTTCAGAAAAGTAACTGCTGAGGAAATTTATTACCACCAAACATGCTTTACAAGAACTCCTCAAAGAAGCACTAAATATGGAAAAGAAAGACCATCACCAGCCACTGCAAAAACACAATACATAGACCAGTGACATTATAAAGCAACCACACAAACAAGTATGCATAATAACTAGTCAACATCATGATGACAGGATCAAAGTCACATATACTAATATTAACCTTGAATGTAAGCAGACTAAATGCCCCAATTAAATGATATAGAGTGACAAACTGGATAAAAAATCAAGATCCAGTGGTATGCTGTCTTCAAGAAACCCATCTTATTTGCACCCACACCCATAGGCTTAAAATAAAAGGATGGAGAAAAATCTACCAAGCAAATGGGAAACAGAGTAAAGCAGAATTTGCAACCCTAATTTCAGACAAAACAGACTTTAAGCCAACAAACATCAAAAAAGGCAAAAAGGGAATTATGTAATGGTAAAGTGTTCAATTCAACAAGAAGACCTAAGTATCCTAAATATGTATGTGCCCTACACAGGAGCACCCAGATTTATAAAGCAAGTTCATAGATACTCTCAAAGAGACTTCGACTCCTACACAATAGTAGTGGGAGACTTCAACACCTCAATGACAGTATTACATAGATCATTGAGGCAGAAGATTAACAAAGATATTCAGAACCTGAACTCAACACTGTATCAAATGGACCTGATAGATATCCACAGAGCTCTCCACCCCCAAACAACAGAATATACATTCTTCTCATCTGCACGTGGCACATACTTTAAAATGGACTACACAGTCAGAAGTAAAACACTCCCCAGAAAATAGAAAAGAACTGAAATCATACCAACCACTCTCTTGGACCACAGTGCTATAACAATGGAATTTAAGACTCTTTGCTTTAAACCATACAATTACATGAAATTAAACAACCTGCTCCTGAACTACTTTTGGGTAAATAAATGAAATTAAGGCAGAAATCAAGAAGTTCTTTGAAACTAATGAGAACAAACATACAACATACCATGATCTTTCGGACACACCTAAAGCAGTGTTAAGAGGGAAATTTGTAGCACTAAATGCCCACATCAAAAGTTAGAAACATCTCAGGTTAACAACCTAACATCACAACTAAAAGAACTAGAGAAGCAAGAGTAAACCAACCCATAAGCTAGTAGAAGACAAGAAATTACCAAAATTAGAGCTGAACTGAAGGAGATTGAGACATCAAAAACCATCAAAAGATCAGTGAAACTAGGAGTTTGTTTTTGACAAAAATTAATAAGATAGATGTCTAGCTAGACTAATAAAGAAGAAAAAAAAGAAGATCCAAATAAACACAATTAGAAATGACAAAGGGGATGTTACCACTGACCTCACAGAAATACAAATACCCCTAAAGGCTACAATGAATCAATGAATATCTCTATGTACATAAACTAGAAAATCTGGAAGATAAATTCCTATACACATACACACTCCCAAGACTGAACCAGGAAAAAACCTAAATATCTGAACAGGCCAACAAAAATCCTTAAAATTGAATCAGTAGTAAATAGCCTACCAATAAAAAAAAGCGCAGGATCAGACAGATTCACAGCCAAATTCTAACGGATGGACAAAGAAAAGCAGGTACTGTTTCTATTGAAACTATTCCAAAATACTGAGAAGTTGCTCCTCAACTCATTCTATGAGACCAGCATCATTCTGATACCAAAATCTGGCAGTGACACAATACAAAAATAAACTTCAGGTCAATATCCTTAATGGACTTTGGTGCTAAAACACTCAGCAAAATACTAGCAAACTGAATCAAGTAGCTCATCAAAAACCTAATCCACCATGATCAAGTAGGCTTTATCCCTGGCAGGTAAGTTTGGTTCAACATAAATAAATCAGTAATGTGATTCACCACATCATCACATAAACAGAACTAAAGACAAAAACCACATGATTATCTCAATAGCTGAAGAAAAGGGTTTTGATAAAATTCAACACTCCTTCATGTTAAAAACTCAATAAACTAGGTATTGACCAAACATGCCTCAACATAATAAGAGCCATCTATGATAAACCCATAGCCAACATTATACTGAATGGGCAGAATTTGGAAGCATTCCCCTGGAAAACCAGCATAGGACATGATATACCCTCTCACCACTCCTATTCAACATAGTGTCGGAAGTCCTGGTCAGAGCAATCAGGCAAGAGAAAGAAAAAAGGCATCCAAATAGGAAAAGAGAAAGGCAAACTATCTCTGTTTGCAGATGACACGATTCTACATATAGAAAACCCCATAATCTTGGCCTGAAAGCTCCTTAAGCTGATAACTTCAGCAAAGTTTTAGGATACAAAATCAATGTACAAAATTGCTAGCATTGCTATATATCAACAACAGTCAAGCCAAGAACCAAATCAGGAGCACAGTTCCATTCACCATTGCCACAGAAAGAACAAAATACCTAGGAATACAGCTGGTCAGGTGAAAGATCTCTACAAAAAGAACTACAAAACACTGCTCAAAGAAATCAGAGATAATACAAACAAAAGGAAAAAAAGAGTCTATGCTCATGGATAGGAAGAATCAATATCATTAAAATGGCCATACTACCAAAAGCAATGTACAGATTCAATGTTATTCCTATCAAACTACCAATGATATTCTTCACAGAACTAGAAAAACTATTTTAAAATTCATATGGAGCCAAAAAAGAGTCTGAATAGCCAAGGCAATCCTAATCAAAAAGAACAAAGGTGGAGGCATCACATTACCTGACTTCAAATTGTACTACAGGGCTACAGTGACCAAAACAGCATAAAACCAGTACAAAAACAGATACACAGATCAGGAAACAGAATAGAGAGCCACGAAATAAGGCTACAAACCTACAACTATCTTATTTTTGGCAAACCCGACAAAAACAAGCAATGGGGAAAGGACTCCTATTCAATAAATGGTGCTAGGATAACTGGCTAGCCATATGTAAATGATTGAAACTTGACCCCTTCCTCACACTATATACGAAAATCCAACTCAAGGTGGATTAAAGAAGATTTAACTGTAAAACCCCAAATTATAAAAATCCTGGAAGACAACTTACCTGAAAGACAACTATTCTGGAGATAGGAACAAGCAAAAATTTCATGACCAAGACACCAAAAGCAATTGCCAGAAAATCAAAAATTGACAAGTGGGATCTAAGCTTTTAAATTAAAGAGCTTTTGTACAGTAAAAGAAACTGTGAGCAGAGGAAACAGGCAACCCATAGAATGAGAGAAAATATTTGAAACTATGCCTCTTATAAGTGCTAATATGTAGCATCTATAAGGAAGAAAACAAAACAAAGCAAAGCAAAGCAAAACAAAACAAAAACCAACTCATTAAAAAGTGGGCAAAGAACATGAACAGACACTTTTTAAAAGAAGACATAGATGTGGCCAAGAAGCATATAAAAAAGCTCAACACACTGATCACTAGAGAAGTGCAAATGAAAACCGCAATGAGCTATCATCTCATAACAGTCAAAATGGCTGTTATCAAAAAGTAAAAAATTAACAGACACTGGTGAGGTTGCAGAGGAGGGGAATGCTTATATACTGCTGGTGGGAGTGCAAATTAGTTCAGTCATTGTGGAAAGCAGTGTGGTCATTTCTTAAAGATCTAAAAACAGAACTACCATGTGATGCAAGAATCCCATTACTGGGTATATACTAATATAACAAAAATCGTTCTATCATAAAGACACAGGCACATGTATGTTTATTGCAGCACTACTCATAATAGCAAAGACATGGGATAAACCTAAATGTCCATCTATGGCAGACTGAGTAAAGAAAATGTGGTACATATATACCATGGAATACTATGCAGCCATAAAAAAGAGATAATGTGTTTTATAGGAACATGATTGGAACTGAAGGCCATTATCCTTAGCATATGATTGCAGGAACAGAAAACCAAATAGTGCATGTTCTCACCTAAAAGTGGGAACTTAATCTTGAGAACATATGTACACAAAGAGAGGAACAACAGACACTGAGATCTACTTGAGGGTGGCAGGTAGAAGGAGGGAAAGAATCAGAAAAATAACTATTGGGTACTAGGTTTAGTACCTGGGTGATAATCTGTATAACAAATCCCTGTGGCATGAGTTTACTTATATAACAAATCTGAACATGCACCCCAAACCTAAAATAAAAGTTAAAAAAAAATTAGGTTGGTGCAAAAGTAATTGCTGTTTTGGATCATGAATTTTAAATCATTATAACTAGGCTCAAAAACATCTTTATTAATCAAAATAGGAACCATAACAATCAACACATTTTTGTCAATGAGAAATAAATTTGTTTATTCCTGTAGCATGAAAATATAGGCTTCGGGATTCAACAAACTCTTGGAAAGCATTTTTTTGCATTCTGCTGGTTATGGAAATGTTTTCCCTGCAAAAAGTTGTTGAGATGCTTGAAGAAGTAGTTTGTTGGTGAGAGGTCAGGTGAATATGGTGGATAAGGCAAAACTCCATATCCCAATTAATTCAACTTTTGTAGCATTGGTTGTGTGACATGTGGTTGGATGTTGCCATAAAGAAGAATTGGGCTTTCTGTTGACCAATACTGGCTATAGGAGTTGCAATTTTCAGTGCATATCATTGATTTGCTGAGCATAATTCTCAGATGCAATGGTTTTGCCAGGATTCAGAAAGCTGTAGAGGATCAGACTGCAGCAGACCACCAAACAGTGGCCATGATTCTTTTGTGGTACTAGTTTGGCTTTGAGAAGTACTTTGGAGATTCTTCTCAGTCCAATCACTGAACTAGTCATTGGCCAATTGTTGTATAAAATTCACCTTTCCTTACATGTCACAATCTGATTGAGAAATGGTTCATTGTTGCTGAATAGAATAAGAAAAGACAACACTTCAAAACAATGATCTTTCTAATTTTGGCTCAGCTCGTGAGGCACCTACTTATCAAACTTTTTGCTTTTCCAATTTGCTCCAAATGTCAAGCAACCATAGAATGATCAACATTGAGTGCTTCAGCAACTTCTCGTGTAGTTGCAGGAGGATCAACTTTGATGATTGCTCTCAGTTGGTTGTTGTCAACTTCTGATGGTTAGCCACTACACTCCTCATTTTCAAGCCTTTTGTCTCTTTTGCAAAACTTGAACCACCACTGCACTCTATGTCATTAGCAGTTCCTGGGCCAAATGTGTTGTTGATGTTGCAAGTTGTCTCCACTGTCTTACAACTCATTTTGAACTCAAATAAGAAAATTGCTCAAATTTGCATTCTGTCTGACATCATGACCATAAAGTAAATGTAAAATAAATGGCAATCAATAACTCATTAGCAAATAAACATAAAGTGAGAAATATGCATTAAAATTATGTATAACATAACCACATTTATTTAAGAATGTATTCCAGTAACAAACAGCAAATTTTCACAATGCAAAAACTGCAATTATGTTTGCACTAAATTAATAAACAAAGATTAATGAAAAATATTAGGGAGTATGAAGATAAACCTGCATATATAAACTTGACTTCTGACAAAGATAAAATTTTGTCATAAGCTGTAAGGGAAAGGATAGTCTTTTCTGTAAAAGGTACTAGGTCAACAGGTTATCCATAGAGAAAAATGAATCTTGATCCCTCATGTATACACATATATATAGTCATTTTGAGACAGATTGTGAAAAGTTAAAAACAATAAAGCTTCCAAATGATAGCATAACAAAATATGTTCATGACTTTGAAATTGTTCTTTACTTGGAGGTAGAGAATGTTTTCTTAAATGGTCATAAAAAAGAGCTAAACATAAAGAAAAGGGTTAAAAAACTGGATTATTTTGCAATTAAAAACTTTAATTTCTTTTAGGCCAACACCTAAACATGAAGATGCTGGGTTCTATAGTAAGTGTATGTTTAGTTTTATTAAGTAAATCTGCCAAATTGCTTTTCAAAGTGGTTGTAGCATTTTATACTCTTACAAGAAATGTATGAAATTTCTAGTTGCTTTGCATCCTCATCAGCTCTTGGTATTGTCAGTGTTGTCAATTTTAACCATTCTAATTTGTCTTTTACTGTAAATAATTGCAGTTTTCATGTGCATTTATTTGATGACTAATGATACTGAACATCATCTTAGATGCTTTTTGGGATTGTTTGCCATTCAGATATCTTCCTTTGAGAAGTCTCTGTTAAATTATTTTTACCATTTTTCGTTGGTTGCTTGTCATATAGCTTTGCAATAGTTCTTTATATAACCTGGATCAAGTCTTTTCTCAGAAATATGTAGTCCAAATATTTTTACCTAGTCTGTAGCTTGCCTTTTTATTCTCTTTATGGTGTCTTTTGATGATCAGAATTAAAAATTTTTTAGTGAACTCTAATTTATCAATTTTTATTTTATGGTTCATACTTTTTGTGTTCTATTGAAGAAATCTTTGCCAAATCTCTGCAAACATTTTTATTACTTTTTCCCTATAATATTTATAGTTCTAGTTTTTACATCAAGTTTAAGATCTACTTCAAGTTAATTTTTGTGTGATATAAGGTAAGGTTTGAAGTTGTTTTTCAAATAGATATTCCACTGTTTCAGCACCATTTATTGAAGAGATTATCCTTTTTCCATTGAACTACTTTGAGACTTTACTAAAAAAAAGAAATCAGATCTCTGTCCTAGTCAGGTCAGGGTTCCATCTTTGCTCCTCTGTCTCCTTAGCTCAGGGAGGCCCCAGGTGGCTCCACCAAGACCTGTGTTGCCTGTGACCTGCAGGTACTGGGAGATTTGTAGGGAAGAGGCTGGCACACCCCAGAAACCAGGAAATATTTTAGGTTTACAGAAAAATTGAGTAGAGGAGGGGGACAAGGTGGTTGACTAGATACAGTCAGGAAGCGCTGCTTTCACTGAGAGGGACCAAATTATCTAGTAAGCCAACATAATTTTGGGCAGATCCTCAGATAGAAAACATCGAGGGTGGATTGGGAGTTGACACTGTCGCTGAAGCTGAAGAAAGAGGAAGCTGGAAACCTTGCGTGGGGGATCCAAATACCAGTACTAATTCCCAGCCCCAAGCAGCTCCTGGGGAAGGGGTGAATGAAAGGACGGAGGAACAGCCCAATCCTAGCTAGAGGGGACTCCATGTCTTCCACATACCTGTGAGCTGGCAGGGGGATCTGTCTGGGGAGTAGGCAGAGACAGGGATTCAACTGGCATAGAGGCCAGGTGATTTCTTGCATGGGGCACCTCTGGCGGAGGGTGGCCATAGGGACCCATTCCCTAGGGCTCCTCATCTACCTCCAAGAGGCTGTATCCCCAACTGAGTGTTGAACCAGGAGAGAGCAGGGCCAACTTCCCTGTGGAACTGGGGCATCTCTGATTGGGAGGCCCTCTTGCCTGCCTGTGTCTCCCAAGGCCCCTGCCTGGCTGCTCTGCAACAGCATGTGCACAGGGCAATCTCCACTGCCCAGCCTGGGTGTTTTGTTCCCCCTGAGTATTTTTCCAGACACTCGGGTATACTTTGGATCCCCCAGCACAGCCAGAACCCAATCCCAAGCCGTGGGCTCTCTAGGTATCTCATGGCTGGTGGGTACAGCTCAAGAATGCAGAGCTGAGATCTGTGGCCAGCACTCAAGCATGGGAGGGAGCACCACTCTCAGGGCACTGAGACGGGTGAGATGCGTGGGCCTGTGGGCCAGTGTGGGAGTGTGGCATGCCTCCTTCTGCAGGGCTAGTCCAGAAAGAGTGTGACATATCTTCCTGCCATGGCTTCTGCTCCAGGAAGCCCTGAGGTCTGGAACACTTATGAAACATGGACATGGCACCAGTAATCAGCAGGGACACCCCCAAGGCAGCCCTGGTTAGGGAGTCATGTCTGCCCTTACCCCCCCCACACAAAGCACATCTGTAAATGTGAGGAAATACAAAAGAGCCTACTGGGGCTAAGAGCCTATCTATTGGCTATTACTCTTAAACACCATCTACTGGATCACAGCCAAAATACAACACTAAAAATTATTCTGCTAGTATACACCCTTTGTGAAACCAAGCTCAAGAATTCATCCACACATGAAGACCCTATACAGAGACTTGGCCGTCTCATAGCATCTGGATAGGAACCAAACTGACTACACTCAACCAACACCACAGTTAAAGGAATATCAGACCCCCGATGAGAAATAATCAGCTCAAGAACTCGGGCAATTCAAAAAGCCAGAGTGACCCCTTACCTTCAAACGAGTTCACTAGCTCCTCAGCACTGGTTCTTAACCAGACTGAAATAACCGAAATAACAGACACAAAATTGAGAATTTGGATGGCAAGGAAGCTTATTGAGATCAAAGAGAAAGTTGATACACAATCCAAGGAGTCCAGTAAAATGATCCAAGAAATGAAAGATGAAATAGTTGTTTTAAGAAAGAACTGAACTGAACTTCTAGAGCAGAAAAATTCACTACAAGAATTTCATGATACAGTTTGAAGTATTAACAGCAGAATAGAGCTGAAAAAAGAATCTCAAAACCTGAATACTGGTCCTTTGAATAAACTCAGTCAGACAGAAATATAGAAAAAATAATTTCAAATAATGAACAAAAGCTCTGAGAAAATGCGATTATGTAAACAGAACAAACTTACTACAGTACTCATTGTCCTTGTCCTGCTCTTGTTCCTTGTCCTGCATTCTTGAGAGAGAAGTAGAGAGAGTAAGCAAATTTGGAAAATATATATGCTATAATCTATGAAAATTTCCCTGATCTTGCAGAGGCTGACATGCAAATTTTCAACATTGATCTCTTAGATGTTCATCAAGAATTCCTTACTTTATAAGTGTTAGTGTTCCCTTTAATGCTAGTGAGTGATTCTGGAATATTCTATTGCTATCCTTCAACTTTTCTCTCTAATGTTGCCTCATTTGAGAAGCTTTTCATGGTCCCCATAGACTTAATTAGATGATCTCTCTCCAAGGTGTTTCCATCTCTCCAAGGTGTGGCCACAGAGCTTTGCTCGTACCTCTTCTTTGCCCTTTGGTAGTATTTTGCCTTAGTTTGATGAATATCTTCTACCTGACCCTGATTAAAATCTCTATATTTCTTTCCAGAACCTTAAAAGGAACTCAGAAAATATTTTTCTGGTCTATATTATTGATCTCAGGACTCTTGGCTGTGTTTGAAACTTCAGCCCTCATCTCTTGATGATGCAATGTTTGACTTTAGGAGAAGATGATGAGTTTCAGTCATGTGGTCCTCATTCACTCTAATCTATGTCCCTGTTCTAAGACTTTTATTTTCTTGGCCTCAGTTCCTGTTTATCTGTTCATCTCCTCTGTGTCTCTTTAACTGATCTTTTTGTTGCTCTTGTTTCCTGTCCTGCCTACTCTTTCCTTCTCCATTGGGTTTCTGGGCTGATGTTTTGCTACTTCATAATACTGGTCTCCTGCTGTTTCAAATTTAACATAGTATCGTTTGTCCTAAATTCACTGTTACTGAGGTTGGTTTCTCTTTCACAAAACATATTAGGGTTCACAATCTTGCTTCTACATGAAATAACATCTGCTATGTCATCTAATTCTTTTTAAAACTGAGTTAGCACCCTTAGAACATGTCCCTCCCAAATGGATGCTTGATTCAGGACACTGACTATTCCCAATGAACCCTGTGTTGTTCCCTTCCAATACAGCTTGTGTTGACCTCTGTCTTTTGGATAAAGAATTATTATTCTGAAGATGCATAGACCTGGCTGCATCCTGAACTATATATACTTTTATGCATTTGTTATTTTTTAACTTTTTCTCTTTAAAAAATTTTTAATATTAAAAAAATTTTGTGGATACATAATAGGTGTATATATTTATGGGGTACATGAAATGTTTTGATAGGGACATGCAATGTGAAATAAGCACATCATGGAGAATACGGTCTCAATTCCCTCAAGCATTCACCCTTTGAGTTACAAAAAATCCAATTACATTCTTTATTTACAAATACATAATTATTATTGGTTATAGTCACCCTGTTGTGCTATTAAATAGTAGGCCTTATTCAGTCTTTCTATTTTTTTGTACCCATTAACCATCCTCAACTTTCCCCCAAATCCCCACTACTCTTTCCAGGCTCTGGTAACCATCCTTGTACTCTCTGTGACCATGGATTTAATAGTTTTGACTTTTAGATTCCACAAATAAGTGAGAAACGTGATGTTTGTCTTTCTGTTGCTGGGTTATTTCACTTAACATAATAATCTCCAGTTCCCTCTATGTTGTTGCCAATGACAGGATCTCATTCTTTAGGGGTAAATAGTACTCTATGTGTGTATGCACCACATATTCTTTATCCATTTCTCTGTTGATGGGTACTTATGTTGCTTCCAAATCTTAGCTATTATAAACAGTGCTGCAACAAACATTAGGAGTGCAAACATTTCTTTGATATCCTGATTTTCTTCTGATTTTTCTGGGCCATCAAGCTGGGTGGTCCCAATGACACAGGGCAGGTGAGCCCCAAAGTGGGGCTCAGCCTGTGAGGGTTTTTGGCTTCTCCCAGGAAAAAATTCAAGGGCAAGTTGGTGGTACAGTAGAAGAAAATGGCTCTATTGAAGTGGCAGTATTACAGCTTTGGCAGTATTACAGCTCTGTGGCTGTTCTGGCAGAGCAGGGATATCCATAGGCAGTATACTGAGAGTAGCAGCTCAGGGCACTTTTGCGGTCACATTTATACCCCCCATTTATTTATTTATTTATTTTTTTAGATGAAGTCTTGCTCTATCTTCCAGGCTGGAGTTCAGTGGTATGATCTCAGCTCACTGCAAACTCCACCTCCTGGGTTAAAGTGATTCTCCTGCCTCAGCCTCCCAAGTAGCTAAGACTACAGGTGTGTGCCACCATACCTGGCTAATTTTTGCATTTTTAGTAGAGGCAGCATTTCACCATGTTGGCCAGGCTGGTCTCAAACTCCTGACCTCAGATGTTCTGCCTGCCTTGGCCTCCCAAAGTGCTGGAATTACAGGCATGAGCCACCATACCTTGCCCTATATCTACTTTTAATTAATATAGATTAAGGAGAAGTGTATGCAGGAATTTTTTGGGTAAGGGTAGTGACTTCTGGGTCATTGGGTCATTGCCATGGAAAGGAGTAATAACTCCCTGGTGTTGTCATGGCAATGGTAAACCAACATGGCACGCTAGTGGGCGTGTCTTATGGAAAGTGCTTCTGCCCCATCCCTGTTTTAGCTAGTCCTCAATTTAGTATGGTGTCTGAGCCCAGCTTCTGGCATTGAATCCTGCCTGCTACCTTGCCATTCCCCACGACAGGAAGCCTTTTGTTCCTCCTCACTTCAGGGCCTTGGCAAGGCACCCTGGAGTATGCTGTTCAAAATATTCCCTGCTGGGCTGTTCCCTTAGGCCCCAATATGAGGATGAGATCTTGTTAGAACTTTGTTTGAAGAGGAGGCAAAAGTACTAATTGGTGTCTAGGTGGTGGTAACTTTACCTTGGATCCCTACAGACAATGCTTGAAAAAATGTCCATTAAATACCTTGTTCTTGGGACCTGACTAACGGCTTAACTTCTCTTCCCCTGTAGGTCAATCAGTGCAGCTCTTTGGTAAGTAAAGGCTAAGGGTAGGCCCAAGGAAGAGAAATAAAATACAGGTGACATTCACATATTAACTTATCTGTAGCCTCCCTAGATCTGGACAATTTCACAGGCAGTCTGAGGCAGAATTACATGCTCTTCACAACACTAGGGAAAATCAGAAATACAGGGAGTGCTGTATACATTGTCAGAAGTTTATCTGGACCTTTGGTATTGTGTGAAACAGGAAAGATGGGATTGGGTTTATGGGAATTTTTCACTTCAAAGCAGGCAAATATCCTTCTAGTCCTGGGTCATCAGTAAGCTATTTGGAAGTCTGCTCCTTTTTGAAGTCTATGGGGTGAATCACAGGGAAACATTTTTGAAAGCAGCTAAGTCCTGAGCTCCTGATTCCTGGGCCCATTGCCTCCCTTTACCTAATTCTCTGATGGAGGGAGAGAAGCTGAGCTTACTCAGTCAAACTTTTCTTGAGGCACTAGGATATAATGAGGGATATTTTCTGGGTCCTGAGGGGATAGTTGGGACATCAGATGTAATTGTCTATTAGTTTTCTGAAGACAGAGGCTTAAGGATGGGCTGCTTGAAGATAATTTGAAGCAGATGCTCAAGTGATCAGAGTTGCATTTCTTGACACTTCCCATCCTCCTCCTAACACCACACCGTGGGGTTGCTGAAAGAAAGAATGTGTTATTGGGAAGAATGAAGGGAGAAACATGAGGGAGGATATAGTGTTTTTGACTGGTTGCTTTAGTTAACTACTATACATTATCTACCCATGGGATTCATCTATCTGGTCACCTTTGCCAAATCAATTCCATTATCTCTGAATTTAAAAAATGTCTCTTGTTCTTAACTAGACTGCTCATAGTGCACTATTTATTGCCTATAATTCAGTGAAAATATTATTAGTAATAATATTTTCAGCATTTGACAAAACATCTTCACATATTATATCTCCTTCATTTTTCACAATGATCTTGTGAGGCAGATTTTAGTTTATTCCTTTCACATGTGAAGAAACTAAGGCTTGAAAATGGTTAGATGCTTTGCTGAAGGTCACATGCAGACACATGGCAGAAATAGTACCTGAAACCAGGATCTTGACTTCTTGTATAGAGTTTATTCTATGACAAAAGAACTATCGGTCCATGTAGATTTCACATCTTCTGAACCTTCTCACCATCTGTTGCCATTACTGTCTCCTCAGCAGCTGTGGTGGAAGGTATGGGCAATAACCATATGTCCTCTTGGAGAGAAAAGCAAAATTTCCTTGGCTGTTTTAGACTTGTATTATTTCTTCTTTCTTAGACTATGTTCTGGGCTGACTTCTGCTCCTTTCCCTCACACTTAGAGGCCTCTTCTTGCTGTTATTAAGGCTGTAAGACCAGCCTGGCTGCATCTTTTATGCCTAGAATGTGTATCACTTGTCTCACATTCCAAGGCCCTCCCAGGCCCTGGACCCAGAAATTTTTGAGTCCTTTGTTTGTCTCTCACCAGAGAGGATTGTGGTACTTGAGGTATTGGGGATACTGGGGGATTCACGTGATCCCTAAATCATTCCTTGTCTGCCCTATTATTTGATCACTCTGTACTTCCTACCTTTGGCCATGGGGCCCTGGAGTTTCTTCCCTGGCTCTGCAATAGCCACTGCTAACACAGAGATAGGAGAATGGCTTCCTAGCTTGGAGGTCAATGTGTGGGCTGTGGTTTGATATTGTCACTACAGAGAGCTATGACCCTGGAAAATTCACCTTTTTCCAGACCTTAGTTTTCTAATAAATAAAATGAGTATATTGAACGTAAAGTATGGTAGGAACATGAATAATGTTGTATACTCTTAGTGCAATAAGCAGATAAGAGGAGCTGGAGGGCACATCTGCCAAGGTCTCTCCTGATCTCAGTAAGGTTGCTGTGGTATAGAATTTTTGGCTTTCACATTATCGTTATTACCAAGAGCTTTTGTTTTTAACAGGTCACCACAACGCTGAACTTCATGTCTATCCCTATACAACACCAGCTTGAAAAAGCAGCAAATACAGGAGGTGGTAAAGCAGACAACCAGTGAGATATCTGGTAGAGAAGCAAGTGAAGTGGGCAGGAATATCCAAGAAAGAGCCTGATCGGTGTCGGAGTTATCAGGTACCATATATTATTCTGTAAACTTGACAGTCAAATGAAGCTTGGAAGAGTGGGATACCTCTAAATTAAGGGATTTTTCAGATGTTAGATTTTTTTGGCAATTTTAGATGAGGCTTAGTGGGATAAGACTGGGGAACTACTTGAGGTCAGCATTGATTAAATCAAGCACCTAACTTCAGGACTTGGAGATATGAGCTCAGTGGGATGATTTTTATTCAACAACAAGCCTTGGGCATCTACTTAATGTGTATTGTTTATGTGTATTGCCCCAGGTCACACATATTGTAGAATATCTAGTAATAGAAACTGGTTTCTGAACTTCCTGTCTGATGCATTTGCCACTGGACAAATCTCACCCAAGGCATTTACCACTAACTTTCTTCTTTGGTGTTTGAAGGCCTTGCAGAAATATTGACTAAACTGAAAATGATTTTTGATTCTTTTCCGAGAACTGTAGAGGAGAGTGATGTGGTGGTGATAATGTCAGTGAGAGCATATGTCCTGAGCTCCCAACTGCTACATCACTGAATTTCACCAGCCTGCCTTTCTTTGCAATGTCACTTTGTTCTTCCGTGTGAGATGATAACCATGTTTTTTCCCAATGATTCTGTTCTCTTCCCACGTACTTTCTTCCTGGCTGGTATCCCAGAATTGAATGCTGCCCACATTTGGATTTCACTTCCCTTTTGCTTTATGTTTTTCCTGTCATTGACTGGGAATGGTGTCCTGCTTTTTCTCATCCGGACAGATCGCAGCCTTCACCAGTCCATGTTTCTTTTTCTTGCCATGCTCTCCTTTGTTGACTTGGTCCTCTCTCTCTCCATGCTGCCTAAGATGCTGGCCATTTTCTGGTTTGGTGCTACAGCCATCAGCTCCCATTCCTGTCTTTCCCAGATGTTCTTCATCCATGCATTTTCTGCCATGGAGTCAGGGGTGCTAGTGGCCATGGCCCTGGACCGCTTTGTGGCCATTTGTAACCCACTGCGTTACGCAACCATCCTTACACCTGTTGCTGTTGCCAAGATTGGAGGCCTGGTGGTATTGCGAGGGGTGGTATTGACCATCTCCTTTCCAAGCTTGGCCCATAGGCTGCCTTACTGTGGCTCACACACAATTGCCTATACCTACTGTGAGCATATGGCAGTGGTGAAGCTGGCCTGTGGGGCCACCACGGTGGACAACCTCTATGCCTTTGCTGTGGCAATCTTTCTTGGTGTGGGGGATGTGGCCTTTATTGCCTATTCTTATGGGCAGATTGTGAGGACTGTAATGCATTTTCCTTCACCTGAGGCACGTGCTAAAGCAGGCAGCACATGTACAGCCCATGTCTGTGTCATCCTCTTCTTCTATGGACCAGGCTTTCTTTCTGTGGTCATGCAGCGCTTTGGACCACCCACAGCCTCTGCTACCAAGGTCATCCTTGCCAATCTCTACTTGCTCTTTCCCCCGGCACTGGATCCCTTTGTCTATGGCATCAAGACCAAGCAGATCCAGGAGCGGCTGTTGACGATTCTGAACCCCAAGCGGATTGAGCCTGCCTCAGTATAATTATCATCAGCTGGACTTCAGGGGCAGGGTGGCTGTCCCTCACTGGGTGGAAGCCCCATAGCCCAGGTCGTTTACCTTGTGGAGAGGGTAAAAAGAAAGCAAGGAAAGTTATCTTAGGTGTTTGGAAGTTAGGAAATCCCTTCTGAGGTCTGTGGTATTTATATATTAGGATGGAAAACTAAGAAGGGCTGAGGTATCTCAATTGATCAATAAGCAAGAAATTTTTGTGATACCTTCTGAAAGTTTATGATTTATTTCTGTTGATAAGATAAATGCATCAGGTAATATGATGGATCTGAATTCAAGTGTCTTAGGAGATCAAAAAGAGATGAGCTGGACATATGAAAAAATGGGGCACCTCCCACCACTGCAGCTCTCACTCACAGCCAGCCCCTGGGAAGAGATGGGCCTCTCTACCACCTACTTAGCTTCAGAGAAAGAAGGGTGGCAAAGCATGGAGATAATTTTGAGTTCAAACTTATGAGAGAAATGCTTTAAAATATTCGTGCTCCATCTGACTAGAATTGCAGATTAAGCTTCCTCTCTATATTCCCAGTACTTTTTCATTCTGTTTTTGAGATGAATGGCCCTCTATGATACCTGTAGTTTTATTTCTTTATTTTTAGTCTCAGCTGCAAGACTTTGAGTTAATCATACTTGTAAGCTTATTACATACAATGATTATTGTTCTGATTCTTGTTCTGTTTATTTTCTGTCTTCATTTCTTACTCTCTTGTTCATTTCCTTCCTAGTTCCTACCTTTGGCACTCACTCTAATGTGTTTGTGGTATGTCCTTATGTATTTGTATATCCTTGAAATATATTAGTATTGTTTGAGTGTTATGTATTCCTCATATATATTAATGTTCTTTTTTATTTCCTCAAAGGTATATGGTCCCTCCAGCCTGTTTGTCCAGGCTCCTCCTGATAGAAATGCTTTTCCCTATCCTTATTCTTGCCATTTTTTTTTTTAACTTTTTTTCCTTTTTCTTTATTGGGTCAAACTCTGTTCAATATTCTTGCTGTTTCTACTCATCTTAAACCTCAGTTCAAACCTCATCTCCTTAGAAAATGTTCTTCTAATTACATTAAGTCATTTGTTTTCTGATCTCAGAGTACTGTGTGTTTCTTTTATTATACATCATAATTTATAATTATATATATTTATTGTTGCATATATAACCTCTGTCTGCATTCCTACTAGATAGTGATTTCTACTGTATTCTTAAAATAGTTCCTGGCATATAATATGCTGTCAATAAACGTGTGTTAATAAATAAGTCTCATTATTTTAAAGGGCCGTCTCACTAGTGTTTTTCTTCATTGGTCACATTAACATAGTATGTGCTTTTGAATAAATGATTACATATATTTTTTATGACAGTGGACATTCAATACATTTCTGTTGAAGAAATAATAAAAAAAAATTGCTGTAACAGTCACTACTAACACTATTTTCTTTACTGTCATCATCACTGCAAACATCACCTTAACTTAGTCTTTGCAAAAGTTGTAATTTCAAATGGCGATATTTTCGATGTTGGGAAAAGGCATTGGAGGGCATAATTACTGTTATAAGACAGAATCACTGTTATAAGGGCTTACAGGCCTCTAAGTACTCTGAGCAAACTAGCTCTGAATAATTATATCCTGAACATGTTGTATTAATGAGGAATCTTGATAACAAAGGCAGCTCCTGCGTGTTAAGCTCTCACTACATGGTACCTGGAGTCCTTGAAGTAAAAATTTTGCACATACACTTTTTCATTTAATGCCCATAAAATGCAAATGAAGCTGATGCTCTAATTATTCCTATTTTTATGTCTGATACAATATTATGCTTCCTACTAAGTGAGGGTCATTTATTTTCTCATATCTCTTCTATCTTTGGCGTCCTGGTGAGTTTAGTGTCTTTATTCTCAAATACAATTTTCAGTTCTTTCCTATAAAAACAGACAAACAAACAAATAAGCAAAGACTGGGGCTTCTTTGAGGTTCACGTCACTCACTCATATCTTCTGCCACGCCTGGTTACTGTTCTCTCCTCTACTCGCCTTCATTAAATGACGATATGGTCAAAATCTTCTCTGTTTTTTTTCCACCCATGATCCTGGTGAGAGACATCAGAATTTATGAGAATAATTCATTGAACATTCTGGCTTTTCATATTCTCAGTTTCTTTATTCCCAAAGATACCTACTTCATCTACGCATTCTCATGACACATCTTTGAACTTCTGTAGAGATCACTGAATTTTCTTCCCTGAACATCTCCTGCCATCATGCTTAGCCTTGTCGCCTCCATTTTTCTAGGATGTCATTTTGTTAATGAGATTTGATCATATCTCAATCCTCTGCTTAAAATCCTGCATGGATTTCCATGGCCCTTTAACATGGCGTAGAAGACCTAGTCTGCTTTGGTTCCTGCATATACTCCAGGCTCAGTCCTGCCTACTACAATCTCTAATTTTAAAAATTCTTTCAGGTCTTTGAAAATACCAGGGTCCCTTTTCTCCTGCTCGTGGTTTGTACACTCAGCCTATCTCCATACCGCCCTTCACTTTAACCAAGTCTTCTGGTCACTAACTTAAATTAGGGAGGGCTTTCCTGAACTCTCCACACTGGGGAGGTCCTTTTATTATATGCTTTTAAAACATAGTTTTAATATATAACACTTATTAACTGTTATTAATTCTATGATCATATACTTAACATATATCATCCCATGAGAACCATTTTATCATATCGTTTGTTTTTTCCAGCATCTAATAGAATACATGGAATTAGTGTATATTTGATATTTATTGAATAAATCAATAAATGGGGCTCCCCACAAGCTGTGAATGAGATTCTTGTTGACTGGATGCATGGAAGGACTGTGCACTGGAAGCATTGTTCCCAAGGAGAATGTGGCCACTGGCTGGAGTGGGAAGCTGCTTTAGTCAGAGATGGGACTAAGAGAAGGATCTAATTATGATGGGAAAATATGATAAGGAGGCCTCAGCCCATCTCATTGTGAACTTCCTTGGATGGACTGTTGGAGAAACCCTATTTGTCCCACATGTACCATGGCATTGGGATTGGGGCCCCTGGATTTGTCACAGTCCTATACAGGAGAAGCAAAGTGCTCAACTCACCTGTAGCAGGCAATATTTGTCTTCGGTTGGCTTCTTCAGAAACAGACTCTGAACAGAGATTTGCATGCAGGAAGTTTATTGTGGTGTATACATGGTAACAATGACTGTCATGGAGTGAGAGGAGTGAAATGGGCAGAAGAAATTAAACTATAATTGAGTTGTCTTAGGTACCTTGGCTAACCCAATGGGACCTCCTGAACTGAAATGACTCCTCAGTGTTGTTTAAGATGAAGAAAGGGGGTCAGGACTTTGTATTCTTATATCACCAGTCATTGGCTATGAGTTGCTTGGGGAAGGAAAAGTAACCTTGGGTGAGACTGCTCTCTTTGGCCAAAGAAGAGTGACTTAGTTATGAAATTCCAGAAGCCAACACTCCTAGCACCTGGAGGAATAGCACATTGAACCATGGCATTCACTAAAGAATTTCCTGGGGTCTAAGATTGCTCTGCGAGAATGAGAAGTCTGAGCTCACAGAGCAAGGTGAAAATTCCCAGCTCATTGCAGGATGTTTCCTAGCACCATCAGGAGGTACAGGCTTAGGGCTAATGACCAACACTGAACAGATGTGGGCCACCTGGTAAGGTGCAGGAGCCTCTCCCTGATCAGCCTCTCTGCCCAGTCACCCATCCCTGTGGGCTGTATCTTCAGCTCTGTGCCCCTCCAGTCAATCTAGGGGCTAATTTTGGCTTTGCCCATGTGTGTCTGTGAGTCCTCTGGGACCTGCAGGATGGTAATAACATCCTGCCTGCCCAGTGCCTTGCTCACAGTCACCATTGCTGCCTTGGGAAAGCATCAAGAATGACCGTTCCTTTTGGGGTGATGATGATAGAACCAGCAACCCCTGGTGCACAGGAATTCAGGTGTGAAAAATGAGGTCAGTTTGGGGGCTTATAGTTGGGGAAAAACTGTAGCCAGCTGACTTCTGCCCTTTTCATAGCCCTTGTGACAGGGGTTATTTTTTGTCTTGGCTAGTGTGGCTCTGAGTCTCCCAATACCTTTGGTCTGACTCTTCTTCATAGTCTTAAGTTTATTTCCCCCGAGATAGAGTAGTTGTTCTCTCCAGGCCTGACTTCTCAAAATGAAGCCTCTCCTCCTAGTTTCTTCGATTCAGACACTAGCAGGCACGGAGGCTCTTCTATGAAATGTGACCTATTTCTCTATCCTTAACCTCCTTCTTAACAGTGGCCTGGACTCTATGACAGTGGGGAAAACAGAAAGATGAGGAAGAATACAGACGGAGAGAGATTAGGGGAGAGCTCATTGCTGCAAGTTAACTTGTGTGCCTACAGATGCCTACCAATATCTTTAAGGCTTCATGATCAGGCTGAGGCATTGACAGGACCATTTAGCATGGTCCTAGGTGGCATCTTCACCATCACATACCATGCATGTAGATACAGTTGATTTGCCTCCTTTACCCAAGTCTTGCCAGAAGTAGTACACATGTTTCATATCTTTGGGAAAGTTTAGCTGTACAGACCTCTAGGGATGATGTATTTGATGTTCTCTGGCATTTAGAGACAGCAATGCAGCACTTCTGAATAGAACGTCCTCTTCATCGTTGTTACACACAAGTTAGGGCAGAAGGCCATTGTGGGGATTGAACAGGGAACTCAGGGTGCTCTTGGAGATGAGCAGGGAGGGCTGTAGTGGAACCTTCCCAAGTCTAGGAATTTTCTCCCTTTCCTAAGTCTCTCTGTGTTGCTGAGTCTCCCTCTAGACTGACCCAAGACTTTAATTAATTAATTAATTAATTAATTAATTTTTTTGAGATGGAGTCTCATTTTGTTGCTAGGCTGGAGTACAGTGGCACAATCTTGGCTCACTGCAACCTCTGCCTCCTGGCTTCAAGCGATTCTCCTGCCTCACCCTCCCAAGTAATTGGGACTACAGGTGCGTGCCACCATGCCCAACTAATTTTTGTATTTTAGTAGAGGGCTTTCACCATGTTGGCCATGGTGGTCTTGATCTCTTGACCTTGTGATCTACCTGCCTTGGCCTCCCAAAGTGTTGTGATTACAGGCGTGAGCCACCGTGCCCAGCTGGGCTGACCCAAGACTTTAAAGGGCACATCCTTAAAGAGAGTCCAGAGACCGGGAGGACAGTGCCCTGTACCAGGCTTACTTTATTGATTATGTGTCTCAGATTTGTGCAGTGGAGTTCTGCCTCTTACTGCTTGATTTCTGTATCTTCCTCTCTTATTAGGTCATTATCATGAACCCACTATTTCTGTGTCTTCCCCTACTCTTTTTCTGCCTATGTTCTTGCCTCCTTTTTTCCCGACTATCAGAAAGTCCAGGCCACTGCTGAGAAGGAGATTAAAGACAGAGAGAGACAAGTCACATCCCACAGAGGCCTCCCTGCCTGCTAGGAGTAGAAGAAGTGCCTACCAGTGACCACAGGAATCCCTTTATTTCTGACACACTTAGGATTTCTTTATCACTTCTTTGCATGCAGGATAGTGATGATTCAGCAGGGATCTTTCTTCCATGAAGCACTCAGAGCATCACTTAAAGTGAGGACTATTGACACTCAATCAATAATCCCCAGATGGCAACACCAGTGTCTGCTACGTTATTCCTTAAATTCAGTCTCTGCCTTATCAAGTTTTCATGATTTCCAGTCTTTTAAGACATTTATTTATTATTTAATTGAATCATATGGATGTTTATTCTGCCAACATTACTGATTACTGACTGCATTTTAGGTGTTTCTAGAGCTTGCCCTAGGGCTGCTGCGGTAAGCAAAGCGTAGTCCCTGCTTTCTAAAGTGCAAGATCATCAACGTAATGACAAAGCAATAAAGACATTACAAAAGGAAAGAAAAGGAGACACGTTATGCTGTCTTACAGAATTCAAGCACAACTTCACAGAAGATAGCTTGCTTAGATTGAATTTAGATGAATAAATACTAGTTCAACAGCATCAGCTCTTTGCTCAATTGTCCCCTGCTTTCTGGTTAGAGAACTAAATAGAGCTTCACTTTTAGATTCTTGGGAATAAAGTCCCTTCTGCTTTTCTTCTAAGAATCACAGAGGGACCTCCTATTTACTTGAATAATTAGCCCTTAATAAGTACCCGTAGGCTTTTGCTCTAATCTCACAAGCCATGCAGCACAAAAAAGCAGTAGATTATAAAATATTCAGGTTTATGTGTCTCTGCTCCTCTGTTTCACCTTCCGTAGTACGGTTTCAGTCTCACTGCTCTATTCACACTGCTTCTGTTAAGGCCATGGGTGCCTTCCACAAACACATAGCTGTTCTCCAACTTAGCTATAAAATGAGAAATGAGCTGAAGCTTGTAACAGAAGGGGAGAGCTAAGAAAGAGAATTAACTTTCTCAGTATGTGGAATATTAAGCATTGAAAAGTGATTTTATTTATTTATTTATCTATTTTTTGCAAGAGTATGAGATTTCCCTGGTGGTCTCAATAAAAATGTCATTATTATTTTAAGTTGGCTCTTGAAGAAAGACAAAGGCTGGGAGAATTATGCCCACCTGGAATTTCAGAATTTATAGCTATTAGATGGAGAGTTTGGGGGCAATACGGTATTCCCAAAACATTGATTTGCGAAAAAGACACACTGAGTGATATAAAGGTGCATAATCCACAAGAACTGAGTCATTCTTGACTTTAAAAAATCTTCACATGTACATGTACATGAACCACTACCCCAACAAAGAAAAATGTAGTTGTTTCAGACGACACTGTCTTTTAAGATAAACATACAGACACAAATGTAACCAGTTGCAAGTTTTTTGTTTTAATACTTGACGGGTGAATACTTGAGGGGTGAATCCCGTGGAGAAGGCTAAACAGACAACTGTTTATTCGATAGTTCTTGTTAACATGGGGTGTCAGAGACAACCCATGCTATAACATTATGATGAGAGGTAAACATATCAAAAGTTTGAAACAGAGAAGCAGAATCATAAAGACAAAGAAGAAAGGCCAGATAATTATAGTTATCTTTTTAAACATTAACAATATTGCAAAAATATTTGCCATTATTTTCAATGCAAAAAATCACAATTACTATTGCACCAACCTTATAAAAGATCACTAAGATCCCATAATCATCTTTTATTAGTAATGCTAAAAAAGATTTGTAGACTATACTTTAAAAAGTAACCTATATATCAAGACTTTACATACATTAGTTCATATTTATAATAAATATATAAGATTGATATTATTTATTCTACTATGAGATAAGGAAATCAAGACTTGGAGAGTTATAGAAGCCTAGCGAGACTTTATTCCTAGAATATGAAATGGGCAGAATTTAAACTAACTCTGTCTGCTCACATAGTTTGTATTTATCACACTGCATTGTGAAGCATCCACCATGCTAGCTTATAATCATGAAATTTAATGAGATACGGTTCTTTAAAACAAGCAATTAAGATGCTGAAAGGATTTCTATGATAGAGATAAGGCAGAAAGATGTGGATGAACAAAGAAGGATCATAAGATACAGTGCTTCTGACCATGTTGACCTAACACACCCAATGAGTCCTTTTGAGCAGAAGAAGACAGTAGACTCCAAATTTTGAAGTGTGAGGAAGACCAATTCAGATAAAGGAAACTGAAGAAAGATTACACAGAAGGCATGTGTAAAATAGGATAGTTTAGTCATATAGCTCCAAGAACGTTGGAATGCTTTAGTAAAACATACATGTAGAAATATGTTAACTGTAAGACTAAAATAATACACAATAGATAACCTTTGAAAACCTTTAATATAATCTTAAGAGTATAATTTTATTCCATGCAATAGATTCGCTGAAGGATTTTAGCCATAGGAGTGACATGATGACATCTGCATTTTAGGAAAGACCTGACTTAAAGGTTGAAAGTGAATTGGGAGGATGTTTACAGCAAAGGCAGAGAGATGTAATGAAACAGTCCAGGTGAGAGAAGTTGGATGTTTGACATCGGGTGTTGAGAACAGGAGTGGATAGAATAGGTGTTAAAAGTACAGTTAACAGGAATTGGTGAATAGGGAAAAGGGATGAGAGGTAAGAATAAGTAAGGATAGTTTTCAAGTTTCTAGATTGGGTTTGGTAGATGGGTAGTGATGTAATTCATAAAAATGTTGCCAAAAGTAGGTAGAGCAGATTTAAGAAGGATAGATGAATTAATTTAGACTTGAATATTTTGAGGCTGTGGTATAGCTATTCAGGAAGCAAACAAAAAGAATAATTTGTATTTCAGAAAGAGATTTGACTTAGAAACATAGATTTGAAAGAAATAAAAATAGTTAAAACCATGAAAATAGATGAAGTCAATTCAGAGATTATGTACTGAATAGGGAAGAGAGGAGAGGATGGATCCCTGGAATCAACGACATAATGAGATGGAGAAAATGGTGGGACTGAGGCCACAGGAGAAACAACTCTAGAGTGCCATGCCATGGAAACTGAGGGAGGCTAATTTCAGGCTAACAGTTTAACTTACAGTTCGGTAATGCCAAGAGGCTAAGAAAGAAAACCCTTTGAAGTTGACAGTTTCAAAACACAAACAACTGAATGGTTAAAGCTTATGCAACGTTCCCAAAACAGTGTATGTTTACTCTTATCTCTAAACAAAACTAGACCTATTGTAATTCAGACATATGGATGTCTCACCTGTAAAAAAAATTATCTCCATCGAAGATTTATTTCTTGTATCTGACTTTATTCCCTTTGGTTGCAGTTTTAGTCACTTTATTCTTCTCACGAAGAATGGTAGACAATGTGATCTGGACTATGTGATAATGTAGCAGAAATGTAGAAATCATGACTTTGGTTTCTTTTTTCTCTTTCCTCTTCAAGTCATTGATAATGGCCCTTAGCAATTCCAGCCAGAGGCTACCCCAGCCTTCTTTTTTCCTGGTAGGGGTTCCAGGTTTAGAGGAAAGCCAGCACTGGATCGCACTGCCCATGGGCATCCTTTACCTCCTTGCTCTAGTGGGCAATGTTACCATTCTCTTCATCATCTGGATGGACTCCTCCTTGCACCAACCTATGTACCTCTTCCTGTCCATGCTAGCTGCCATCGACCTGGTTCTGGCCTCCTCCACTGCACCCAAAGCCCTTGCAGTGCTCCTGGTTCACGCCCATGAGATTGGGTACACTGTCTGCCTGATTCAGATGTTCTTTATCCAAGCATTCTCCTCCATGGAATCGGGGGTACTTGTGGCCATGGCCCTGGATCGCTATGTAGCCATTTGTCACCCCTTGCACCATTCCACGATCCTGCATCCAGGTGTCATAGGACGCATTGGAATGGCAGTGCTGGTGCGGGGAATTCTACTCCTCATCCCCTTCCCCATTCTGTTGCGAAAACTTATCTTCTGCCACGCCACCGTCATAGGCCATGCCTATTGTGAACATATGGCTGTTGTGAAACTTGCCTGCTCAGCAACCACGGTGAACCGAGCTTATGGACTGACTGTGGCCTTGCTTGTGGTTGGGCTGGATGTCCTGGCCATTGGTGTTTCCTATGCCTACGTCCTCCAGGCAGTGCTGAAGGTACCAGGGAGTGAGGCCCGACTTAAGGCCTTTGGCACATGTGGATCTCATGTTTGTGTGATTCTCATCTTCTACGTCCCTGGAATTTTCTCCTTCCTCACTCACCGCTTTAGCCACCATGTACCCCATCATGTTCATGTTCTTCTGGCCACACTGTATCTCCTCGTGCCACCTGCACTCAATCCTCTTGTCTATGGGGTGAAGACTCAGCAGATCCGCCAGCGAGTGCTCGGGGTGTTTACCCAAAAGAATTGATCTGAACATATTCTCATAGTTTTCTCCAGAGGCTCCTGCCACGGACACAGCCAGGAACTCATGGCTGGTGCAGATTATATGGATAGGAGTAATTTTCACAGCTACTAGTCCTTCTAGTGTCCCTCCTATCACAGCAAAGACTATTCAGAGGCACTTGGTTTCACAGCTTATTGGATATACCTGTATACCTGGATATTTGTGAATAGTTTTTCCATTCTTTCTTTTGCTCCTGATTCCAATATTTTCCTACTCCTGTGTCAGAGAGACTCAAGGACAGGAGAAATGGATGACAGCTCTGGATGAGTCATCTTTCCTGATGTCCAGTGATAGACCATGCAACATTCTCTGAAATTGCAATGGAAAGTCCCACCCTCTGCTTGATTTTAGGTTTAGAGTGTCTTCCAAACCTCTAGTTTGTGCTGGCAGCCCCAGATCATTGAAATCCTGCATATGAATAGGGTTTCTGCATAACAGCTGAGAAGACCACAACATGAGAAAATACCTTTCACTGTAATATGGGTGTTATTCATTTAAAAAAAAAAAAACTCATGTGGTAGGTAGTATAATACATCATAGGAATAATAGGATTTTTTATTATTTTTATTATTATTATTAATTATTTATTTGTAATTTTAAATTTATTTATATGTTTGCTTTGGGTAAAGAGGAAATAAGAACAAGTACTGAGTATATATATATATATATATGTATATATATGCTTACTATACTTACTATTTGTGTGTGTGTGTGTGTGTGTGTGTGTGTGTATATGTATATATGGTATTAATAATTACATGGAATAAAAGCAGCCATGTAATTATTAGCATCCAATAACCATAAAATGTGCTGGATTTTGGTGTTGGCAAACATAGGTTTAAGAGATAAATAAATCGGGCTGGGCGTGGTGGCTCACGCCTGTAATCCAAGCACTTTGGAGGCCAAGGAGGGTGGATCACCTGAGGTCAGGAGTTCAAGACCAGCCTGACCAACATGGTGAAACCCTGTCTTAAAAATAAATAAATAAATAAATAAGTAGTCATGCCACTAAAAAATGAGTTTCAGTCTCTCCTTCTGAAATAGTAGATATAGAGTGATGTCAATTAGATCTTTCATTTCTGTTCATAGGAACTGGGTAAGAACTTATAAGAGGACTGTCTCTATTGGTGTATTGCATGCTGTCTGTTAGATGTGGCCCTAAGATCTGGCTTGACTCTTTTTTGTTCTTAAAAGGTAACATATTTTGTTTAGTCCTGGAAGAGGTGAAGTCATTGCTATTTTGAGGTAAGATGCTCAGGTGATGAGAATATCTTATCCTGGGATTTTATATTGGTAACAGTGGTGGGATTAGGTAATTAGGTCTTTCTACTTTCTCCTTTCTTTGTAAATTTTACTCTCAGTAAAATACTTTTCTGTATGAGAAACAAAGTATTATACTTTTAATTTGGTTGGTGCATATGAATGAATTAGGGAGTGAACTGTTCTCATTGCAAGAGGAATTACACATTCTCATCAGCTTAACTCCAGGTGTGGGACTTAGACTTACCAGGTTTGGTAAGGTATTCTTGAGAAACTCAGGCTATGGTGTGTCATATGTATTGGAATAAACTTTCTTGACCCTAGAGAGTCTAAACTTCATTTTGGTAGGCTGTAACAAGTAGTTCGTTGCCCTTTCTTTGCATTTATGTTACTTGCTGATGCTTGATGGTGGGATCTGAGGGAGCTTTCTTGGATTACAGGATAGAAATGTGAGTTGAAAATGGCAGAGCAATGATACGGACAAGCTGTGTTCCTGACACTGTCTGGGCCGCCAACCCTGACTTTAATCTGAGACAGAAATAAACTTGTGTTTTAACAAAACTACTATATTTTTGGAATCTTCATTGCAACAGGCCAACTTATAGCCTAAACTGTAAAAGTGTTCCATCTCAGATTTTCCAAGTAGGATGTGTATTCTTCTGTCTGAAGTATATCTTTTAGAATTTCCTTTTGTAAGTGTTTGCTGTATCTGTTTGTTTAAAAATCTTTTTCTCTCATTTAAAGTTACTATCAGAAACATGTTTATCTTATTTTTAATTATATTTTATTTTCTACTGTGTCTGTAGTCTACTCTATTTCATTCCTAACATTGTTTATGTGTGCTTTCTGTTTGCCTTGATCACCTATGCTAGACATTTACAAATATTGTGAAAACATTTCAACATTTATGTGGTACAGCCATTCAGCTAAATGCCAGTGCTAACCCTTTTGATTAACCTTTTTTTGAGATGGAGTTCACTCTTGTCACCCAGGCTGGAGTGCAATGGCACAATCTTGGCTCACCGCAACCTCCTCATCCCGGGTTCAAGCTATTCTCCTGCCTCATCCTCCCAAGTATCTGGGATTACAGGCATGTTCCACCACGCCCGGCTAATTTTGTATTTTTAGTAGAGATGGGGTTTCTCCATGTTGGTCAGGCTGGTCTTGAACTCCTGACCTCAGGTGATCCACTCACCTCAGCCTCCCAAATTGCTGGGATTACAGGCGTGAGCCACTGCGCCGGGCCTGGATTGACCTTTTCTTATCTTTTATGATGATTTAGATTCCTTTACTTTTCTGCCACCTGAAAATGAATAAATTAGGACATTTCTAAAATATTATTACACTTATTATAAACGACTTTCTTGTATTTACTCTTTTCTTTAAGGGATGAGTTGTTTTTGCTTATTTAGCTTAATCCTTTCTTCACATGATGGTAGTTTTTCTCAATTATTTATAAATTCTTACTCTTATTTGTTCATAGATGAGAATGAAATAGTTGTGTCATTGCTGTGAGTTTTCTAAGAGCCTGTGAAGGTCACTGCTCTTGTGCCCCAATTGTAGGACTTCGTAGGTCATTATGCAGGGATTTACTAACAGACAGAATACCCCTCAGGTTGTCAAGAGGAAAATGAAAGATGAATTGAATTCCTTCATCTTTTGCTGAAGTAGAGAAGCCTTTATATCTGCAATCAGAGACATCTGGTATAGTTTGCCAACCTGTGGAGCTGCCTCTCCATACCTTTTCTCTATTTCTGACTTGGAGAACCAAAGTTACCTTGCAATTGCGTCTGATTACATCTGCTCCACTGCAATCACAGGGTTTAGAGATACAAAGTCAACTCTTTCATTTTATAGGGAGCCAAGTTTCATGCTAGACTGACTCAATTGCTCCAGTAGTAGAATAATGAACTAATCAATGCAATAACTAATTGCTTTCAATTGCTGTTATTTTATTGATTTGAAATTGGAATATCTCTTGGATCTCTTAAATTTTTAATTTTAAAAAATAGACTCAGGGGCTACACATCCAAGTTTGATACAGGGATATATTGTGAAATGATGAGGTTTGCACCCTGAATCTCTTAATGAGAACATTTTCTAGTCCTTCATCAAGCTTTAACTTTTCCAATTCCTCTTCCCCTAATAATTCCTACTCTCCACATATACATACCTACAAATGATTTGCAGGTTTCTGCATTCCAGTTTTTCTATAAATACAATCTAGTCTAATTTATGAATTCCAAAAATTTCTCAAAGTATATGATGCAATCCAACTATATTTGCTTATGTTCTGGTATTGTTACTGCATTATTTTTATATTTCTTTAGCAATTTAATGGGTACATTGGGAGACAGAGGACATAAAACGTGTTTGCAGTCGAACATCTTGAATTGGAATAATCACAATTATAATTAAATTTGTGATATTATTTGTACTGTGTATATTTTTTATGCTAGGTTGTAGGCTTCAGGGAAGCAGGATTCAAATGTCTTCCATGTACTTCTCATTACCAAGTGCCTGTCATTTTTCAACATAATATGCACCCTTAATAATTATTTGTGATGAGAAATATTTAATCAGTGAATTCACAAAATTGATACCACTACAGTGAGTGTTCACTTTTTTCTTTTAATAACTTTTAGTGTTATTTTCTGTGTAGGACTAGGGGAACAGATCTCCTGTTATAGAATTAGTTCCTTTTCTACCTGGAAGAGATGGGGTACCTTTTTGAGAGGAAGATGCTCAGGAGTGCTGTTGGAGATTAAAAGTGCAGATTTCTCACTATCCCATTTACACTCTTGGCAGTAGCAAATGACCACAAGGAATTAAAGAGGACTCAAAATCATAACAGTTAGAACCCAGTAATTTCTGTATACAGGACTTTCTGGTTATTCATGGCTGGAAAATACAATTGGGACCAGGAGACAAAGAAGAGAACCTCAATTCCCTTCCCTTAATTCTAGATCTTAAGATCTCTTCCTCCTCCCTTCACCCACCCATGAGGAGATTTGATCTGGAAAATTAGGCTTCAAGTACAATACGCCAGTCATCTGCATGGAGGACTATAGGACCCCATAAACAGAGCCCCTACCAAAACATAAAAGGCAAAGACAGAATGGCTGTCTTCTAGGTTTCTCTCCCTGGAAAGCAAATTATAGGCTTTTATGCAGGTGAGGTTATGGTATTTGAGTATAAAGCAAAATAACCCACTGCCATCCTTACACAGCCATGAGGCAGGCAGCGAAACAGACAGGTAGAGCAATGGTAGAGTTTCATATCATTGCAGCGATTGCTTCCAATGATCTTTTCAAACGTATTAGTGATCCTTCTTCCTATATGGAAAAGCAAGCAAAGAAGGGGAGAAGGGGAGAGGAAAGAGAAATATTCACTCCCATGTTTCCTCTTGTGGTGAGAAGAAAAGCCTTCCTCTGTGGAAGTGTAAAGGGGAGAAAATGAGATTCTCCCCTGACTGACAAAATGTGGGCTCTTTCTCATCCTTTGGGTGAGGGAACTTAGAGCCTGTTGATAATGTCACATGGGGACTTGGAAAGCCACAAAGAGCAGACAGGGCATTTTTGTGTGTGGTTGCTTATAAATTATATCTCAACAAATTCCAAAAGAAGTGAAATGTTACAGAATATATAATATTACTAAAACGGAATTAATTTGAACAACAGTAACGACAAGATGGCATGAAAAGCCCTAAACATTTGGAAACTAAACAAAATTTACATAAATAATCTACAGATCAAATAATAAATCACAGGGAAAGTTAGAAAATATTTCAAACTTATTGATAATGACATATAGCAAAAGTTGCATAATGCAGCTAAACAGAAAACAGAAGAAAATTTATAAATTTAAGTTCTTATGTTAGAAAAGAATAAAGATTTAAAGTTAACTACCTAAGTTGATAACTTAATAATTTAGAAGAGGAACAATAAATTAAGCCCAAGGTAAACAAGAGTAGGGAATTAATAAAGACAAGAACAGAATAAATAAAATAGAAAAGAGAAAAATTGATTAAAATCAACAAATCTTTAATTTGATTTTTGGGGAATATTAATAAAATTAATAAAGCCTTAGTAAGACCTATGAAGAAAAAAGAAAAACACGAAGAATCAAAATGATGATTTAAAAAGGAGTTACTACTACAGATCATTTTAGACATCAAAATGATAGTAAAAGAAATGTTACAAATAGCTTTAAGCCACTAAAAACAGTAATTTTCTTATGAGATTTTAGGACTCACATGTGATGTGGATTCCAACCACTTGTGATTACGAATTCTCAAGGAGTAGCCTCTCCTCCCCTCCTCTCCTCTTTCCTCTTCTCTCCTCTCCTCTCCCCTCCTCTCCCTTTCTCTCTCCTTCCTTTATAATTTCCTTCCCTTTTCCTTGTTTCCTTTCCCTCCTCCCCTCCCTCTCTCTCTTATTCTCTAATCTAGCACCAAATCTAAGACAACAGGTATCCCTATTATATTCCTTTTCTGGGATTCCTCTATTTTTACCCACTAAGAAAGTCTTCTTTCTCAGGTCATGGCCTTAAGGGGCACTCTGATATGAACTCCTAGCAGTCTCAGGCTCCAGGCTTTCAATTGTATTTCCAGTCAATGTTATCTGAAAAACTCAGTCTGAGCTCTCTCAGTACAGTGTATACTGGGTTATTCACATATTTGGTGATCATGTGGAAAACTTACTTGCAGCAGATACTGAGTCACCAGAGGATTCAGAAAAGAAAATTTTCTCATGCTTATATTGGCTCCCATGAAAAAAGAAGAAAAAGTCGGAACTGTGGTACTGGATGCACGAATATTTAAAATCCTATATTCCTCCTGGAAGGCCCTTTTATAGTCTCGGCAATCCCATTAGCATTGCATGCAAGGGATCCCATGTGTTCTGTGGCTGAGAACTTCATGCAAGTGTGCCCAGAAAAGCATTCTAGGGATTTGAGAGGGAAAGAAGGGTCTGGGATAGCATTTTGCGTTTAATATGACACAGGGCAAGAGCTGGTGAGGAAATGTGCCTTCTCCCAACATGTTCCAGTGTTAATGGGAAAGAATAAGCTTCCTCTGATTATTAGACATGATTTATAGCAGCAGAAACAGACTACCCTGTCATTTTCTCCTAGCGGCCCTACTTTTTTCCTCTTTTCCTTAAAGGTCAGTCATATATTTGGAAGCCTTTTCTTAGTTAAAACATCTACACTTTCCTGAATGTTTCTCATAATGAGTTTTTAATGTCTTCTTTATCCTGGGCACTTTTCTAGGTGATACAGTTTTAAAATTGGTCTTTAAATCAAAGTGCATTGCATTGGACACAATATTCTAAGCATGGTTGAACCAGGGCAAACAAAATAGAAGTTATCATCTTACTCTGATCACTGTGACCTTCTTTTAATACAGTATTCCTTTCTAACATTTCTCATTAACATATTGTATCAAAATTTGACTATATTCTTGCCTATGCCTCCACCTGACAATACATCCAGGTATCTGACCACTTTTTCTCTACTCCTATTTCTTTTTGTATCCCTTCTCTTATCCTTTATATTATGCATGATCTTCTTAGCAAAATCTGTGTAGCAGAGGATGAACTTAACCAGAACAATTCTCCACAATGTGAGGAAGGAATGAGGACTTGAAGAGGATGGATCAGAGTCTGGGAATTGTAAAGCATGATTGTAGATGGTGACTACACATAAGAGGCAGGAAAAAGAACAAGTCAAAGAAAGGATCTTTCAGAAACAGTAGACTAAGGAAAAGAGAATGAACAGAGGGTGAGAAATAAGATATTGCAGGGTGAAGGGATATTTTCTGCAGTGCAAGATTGCAAGATCTCTAAGGTATTCTTTTTCATAAAGAAGATAGTTTGGGCCAGGCGCGGTGGCTCATGCCTATAATCCCAGCATTTTGGGAGGCCGAGGAGGGTGGATCACGAGATCAAGACATTGAGACCATATGGGTCAACATGGTGAAACCCCATCTCTACTAAAAATACAAAAAAAATTAGCTGGGCATGGTGGCATGTGCCTGTAGTCCCAGCTACTCGGAAGGCTGAGGCAGGTGAATTGCCTGAACCTGGGAGGCGGAGATTGCAGCGAGCTGAGATTGCGCCATTGCACTCCAGCCTGGGTAACAAGAGTGAAACTCTGTCTCAAAAAAAAAAAAAAAAAAAAGGTAGTTTGGTGGTACTATACATATAAAGAAACAAATACCTAGTAGGTCAGAGGACTGAATCAAGGATATCCCTTCCACCAAGATTCAGGCTTTTGGGGTCATAGGGCCATTAAATAGAAAGACTTGTTTAAGATCCCCAAGCTTCCACAAGAACTTTGAGTCACTGCTGTCCCTACCTCTGGCCCACAGCTTGCTCAGCTCTGATTCATATTTTGAGTTTCTTCCTGTGCTTGCCTCAGTTCCTCCATCTGTTCCCTTGGTTACTTTGGTTAATGTTTTCATGTTATTTTTTTCTTTTTTGAATTCTTTGAATCTTTAATCAAGCCAATGGTTATTCATCACCTTTTAGATGTCCTTTGCCTCTTTTGGTCCCTTAAATTTGGGTGTGAGAGAGGATGAAGAGAGAGATTTAGTATACTTCCTCCCAAAATAAAATCATGGTCTTTATACTAAATGGGGATTTAGGGTAGATAAAGAAAAGAATTAAGATACCATAGACTTGGAAAACTCAAAACTCTAAACCTCACTAGCATTTATTAAAAATGTATTAGCTGGACATGGTGGCTCACTCCTGTAATCCTCAGCATTTTTGGGGGCTGATGTGGGCAGACCACTTGAGGTCAGGAGTTTGAGACCAGCCTGGCCAACATGGTAAAACCTCATCTCTACTAAAAATACAAATTTAGCCAGGCATGGTGCATATGCCTGTAATCCCAGCTACTCGGGAGGCTGAGGCAGGAGAATTGATTGAACCCTGGAGGCAGAGGTTGCAGTGAACTGAGACCATGTCACTGCACTCCAACCTGTGCAACAGAGTGAGATTTTTGTCTCAAAAAAAAAAAAAAAAAAGAATTATTGAGTGCTAAGTATTGTAAACACAGCATGGGATAAAAAGTTGGAAAATGCATTACATGTACTTTCACTAAAGTAGTGAATTACAGTGGATTGGGGAATGAGGCGAGAGAGGCCAGTGATGTGTTTTATACAGTATTAAATAGTAATAGTAGTTGTTCCCCCAAGGGCTGGTCCTTTAACTATCTTTCTTTTTATCATTTGTGTTTTTCTTTCTACAGTCTTTATCCCCTTAAACATATTCAAATTTCTTTTATTTAAAAAAAATCAATGCAATCTGCTTTTTAACATAGGCACTTCTACCTGTGTTTCCAGTTTTTCCTTCACGTGAAGCTCTTCACTTCTTTGCTGAAGTGAAGAATCTCTGATAAGGTGATCAGTCCTCCCTGTGTTTGCTGACTCCAGTCCTGCTGGCTCCCTGTCCTCCCGCATTCTATTTCTCTCTTCACATGAAACTGTTTGCTAGGATCACCAATGATTACCTAGTTGCCAAATGCAATGGATAATCTCTTTCTCACATAGCTAAAATTCTTCATGTGAGCATGTCTGTCTATTCCATTTGATTTTCAATTATGTCTCTGTTCATTCTTTTTCAGTCTCTTTGCAATCTCTTTACCTCTTCTGGTCCTAAGCTTAAGGGAGGTGTTTCTTAAGATTTCATTATCATGTTTTATTTTAAATTTACATTTTCCCCTTAAGTAATTTATTCAGTTCTATAGTTTGAACTATATAAGATGTGCTGATGATTTCCAATTCTCTATCTTTTAGCTTTCACATGAAATCAAACTGCTTTCTACAACATTTAATGTCATATATATTTTGATAGTTTACAGATCCAATAAGCTGAACATACTAAATTGTATCCATAATTTTTACCTCTGCAACATACATAAAATCTTTTCAAAGCCTATTTTTTGTTTTGTGAAACTTGCTTATCATTTCAGTCAGAATGGACAGTGCAGTTTTAGAATCCTACCCTCTCTTCTTCTATACAAATAGTCAGTCATATCACTGTCTGTCATTACATTTATACCTCTAAGATATGCCCCGTTCCCTCATCCTCAGAGTCATCTGAGAGCCATTTATTCACACACTGATCATTTCTCAATTAGACTACTGAAGCCAACAGTCCTTTGTCCCCTTATAGATGTCCTTTGCCTCTTTTGGACCCGTAAGTTTGGGTGTGAAAGGGAAAGAAGAAAGAGATTTAGTATATTTCCCCCCAAAATAAAATCATGGTTTTTATGCTAAATGGGGATGGGTGACAGATAAAGAAAATAGTTAGGATATGAGAGACTTGGACATTTTGAGTATTTATGGGAAGGATTTAGGAGAAATTGAATACATAGGGAATGGGCAGGATGATTCATAAGTCAAGGTTCCTAAGGTCAAGGTAGATAGCATTCAAATCTGAGGTCAAGGATTGCTATTCAGAGGAGGGATAGATCTTTGATTCTATCAATGCAATGAAGAGATCAAGGAAGTAGATGTTGATGGGTTTATGAATCTAACATGGGAAGAAGAGGACTTGTGTCTGATGTTTCTACTGTCTCTATAAAGTGATTAGAGAGGTTATCTGAGAGAGGAGATTTTGTATTTGAAAAGAACTTTGAAAATTTGAAAAATTGTTTGAAATGGGTTGAGGAATGAATTAAACAGAGAAGGTTATTGTCATGAATATGTAATATGTATATTAAGTACTCATTTGAGGTTGGTGGTTATACATTTTAATGAGAACACTCTGCCTTTAAGCCTAACTTTGTATAGGAACATTGAATTGCACCTGTGCAGCTTGGATTAAGTATCTCCAGGATGAGTTGTGTCAGCAGTACAGTAAGTCAGAATGACAGGGATTTGGGTGATTCTCTTTTATATTTAATCAACTTTTAACTTTATTTTCTTTTACTTTATAATAGGATTGGGAGTATATCATAAATTTTTCCATTTCTCATCTATATTTTCCATTAGTATCTCATCAATTTTCTGGATGAGAAAGTGTTGGCAAATATTTTGACAACTTTGTTATCTATTGACCTAATTCCTGTACCTTATCATACACAAATCCAAGTGAGATTTTCTCAACTGAGAATTTATTTCATGACATTACCCAGCAATGACTCCCCTGCCCCAGTCTCTGAATTCCTCTTCATCTGCTTCCCCAACTTCCAGAGTTGGCAGCACTGGCTGTCCCTGCCCCTCAGCCTCCTCTTCCTCTTGGCCATGGGGGCCAACGCCATCCTCTTGACCACCATCCAGCTGGAGGCCTCTCTCCACCAGCCCCTGTACTACCTGCTCAGCCTCCTCTCCCTGCTGGACATCGTGCTCTGCCTCACCGTCATCCCCAAGGTCCTGGCCATCTTCTGGTTTGGCCTCAGTTTGATCAGCTTCCCTGCCTGCTTCCTGCAGATGTTCATCATGAACAGCTTCCTCCCCATGGAGTCCTGCACGTTCATGGTCATGGCCTATGACCGTTATGTGGCCATCTGCCACCCACTGCGGTACCCATCCATCATCACTAATCAATTTGTGGCCAAAGCTAGTGTCTTCATTGTGGTGCGGAATGCCCTTTTTACTGCACCCATTCCTATCCTTACTTCCCTGTTCCATTATTGTGGGGAAAATGTCATTGAGAACTGCATCTGTGCCAACCTGTCTGTGTCCAGGCTCTCCTGTGATAATTTCACCCTTAACAGAATCTACCAATTTGTGGCTGGTTGGACCTTGCTGGGCTCGGATTTCATCCTTATCTTTCTCTCCTACACCTTCATTCTAAGAGCTGTGCTTAGATTCAAGGTGAAGGGGGCGGCAGTGAAGGCCCTGAGAACTTGTGGATCTCACTTCATCCTCATCCTTTTCTTCAGCACCTGCTGGTGGTGGTGTTGACAAATTAGTCCAGAAAGAAGGTCCCCATGGACATTCTGATCCTGTTTAATGTCCTCCATCACCTTAGTCCTCCTGCATTAAACCCTATTGCGTGTGGCTTTCAAAATTATTAAATTAAAAGCATTTAAATACAGGCTGGGCATGGTGGCTCAGGCCTGTTAATCCCAGCACTTTGAGAGGCTGAGGCAGGTGGATCACCTCAGATCAGGAGTTCCAGACCAGCCTGGCCAACATGGTGAAATCCTGTCTATACTAAAAATACAAAAATTAGCTGGGTGCAGTGGTGCATACCTGTAGTCCCAACTACTCAGAAGCTGACGTAGGGGAATTGCTTGAACCTGTGAGGCAGAAGTTGAAATGAGCTAAGATTGCACTACTGTACTCCAGTCTGGGTGACAGAGCAAGACTCCATCTCAAAAAAACAAAAAAGGAAAGAAAGAAAAAGAATGAAAGAGAAAGAAAGAAAGAGAGAAGAAATGTAGAGGGTACTAATTCCTTGTTTTCATCAAATATGATTTTATTTGTCCTATCAAATATCTTTTGAATTGCAAATCGCAAATATGGAATAAATAGGGTTATGTGCCATATGGCATGAGAGTATAACAAGATCTTGGTGCATGGTGGAAAGTAGGGCAGTTGCTGGATTCCTTTAATTGTGAAAGGAATGAAAAATGGTCATAAAGTATTTTAAAGAAATTTATTTAAAGAATGAGCAGAACTTGGTTATCAATTGGATGTTTGGAGTAGATGAGAGGAAGAGAAAGATGATTGCCTTTTCAAGCTTGTATGCTGACACTTTCATTGGTTTTTGTTAGCTTCACTCTTTGGTTATTCAAGAAATATTGTCATAAGCTTCCCTTTTTCATGGGTGAGGATAGATATTGGGCTCTCCAGAACCAAAGTCAGAGATAATTCTTATTTGCAAAATTTCATACAGTGGAAGTAAGGGCCACTTTAATTTAATCTCTTGTCTTCATCAAACGTGATCTTCTTTGTCCTATGAAATAATCTTTTGAATGTCAAATTGCAAATATTAGATGAACTAAAGCTTCAGCTGGGAGACAGATCTCTGCTAACTGTAGAGATGGATGAGGCTTATCCAGCTACAAATCCAACCAGGAGCCCAGCGAGGAGACAGTCACCCTTGCTGGACCTTGCTTTCACTCTATGGAATTTTGACCTTGAGGTTGTGCTTGCCTAGATTCATGAGAAAAGGTTTGTACTTACATGGTCTTCCCTAAGACACTCTCATTAATTCTGGTCACACATCTGATGGCACACACAAGAAAGAAAGTTTGGGTATGCTTTTTACTTAAAAACATCCAAATGCCATTTTTTTTCCAGCTTTGTGTTCTTTCTTTTCTTTTTTAAAAAATTTTTTGTTATTAGACTTTAAGTTCTGTGATACATGTGCAGAACATGCAGTTTTGTTACATGCCATGGTGGTTTGCTGCACCCATCAACCCATCATCTATATTAGGTATTTCTCCTAATGCTATTCTTCACAAATCCCCCCACCCCCAACAGGCCCTGATACGTGATGTTCCCCTTCCTGTGTTCATGTGTTCTCATTGTTCAACTCCCACTTATAAGTGAGAACATGCGGTGTTTGATTTTCTGTTTTTGTGTTAGTTTGCAGAGAATGATGGTTTCCAGCTTCATCCATGTCCCTGCAAAGGATGTGAACTCATCTTTTTTAATGGCTGCATAGTATTCCATGGTGTATATGTGCCACATTTCTTTATCCAGTCTATCTCACTGATGGACCCAAATGCCGTTCTTAATCCTGAAGGTCCTGCATTTATTGCATTTCACTTGATTCCCATTTCTGGATGCCGCTGCCCTTCTCCTATCCTAACATTTATTTTCATCAAAATTTTTAGATACATTTTGGAGTCCCCAAATCATTCTGACCTCAGGTTTCTACAGATGTATATTTTCTTTCATTGTGGTGCATAGTCCTTCTAAGATACAAAAGATTCAGCTGTGAAATAGATCTGTCTTGACTGTGGAGAAGGATGAGGCTTATGCAGCCACAAATCCAACCATGAACCCAGTGAGGAAATAGGAGTTAGATTGTGCTTTGATCTGCTTGTATAGCATGATTTTATATACTCAAGACGGACTTTAGCTTATCAGTATGACGTAACAGGAACTAGATTTACCCTGTCCCTTGAAATAACTAAAAAATCAAACAAAATATATGATATAATGGTTCTGAAGGCATTGAACATCAGGCAATGGAGGACAGTGATCTCCAAGATATAGGAAACAAACAAGGTGAGTCTTTACTGGAGAGAGATTGTTCCAATTCGTTAGGGAGAGATTCCAGTCTATGTCAAAGGGAAGGCAAACTCAGCTGCAGCCTGGTAATTTTTCTGTGTTGAGAAGGGAAGGACTCCAAGGCAGCTAGAGTTCACAAGGCAGAGTACTGAGAAAGAGAAAACTGCATAGAAAGAAAATCTCAAAGATTTATAGAAATTCCCCCTTGAGTGTTCAGCAATGTACTGATTAGCATATGCATGTGAGGAAGCTTCATGAAGGGCTAAATATCTGAAATAAATTAGATGTCTTCTATCAAGGAAAAAATGGACATGGGATGTTATTGAGTTGGAAATGGGTGTTGGAGAGACAACTAACAGAGTCGAACATGTAAGAAAACAATACAATTCTATATAATATTATGAATAAGTTTTATGCCAATGAATCTGAAAAACTAAAAATTTAAAAATCACCAGTAGCTTCAGATAATAAAACTCAATATATCAATAACCATTAAAAAATTTAAATATTAATGAAAGACCTTTCCCCAACAAAAGCTTCGGTACACTATGGGTTTAAAGGTGAGTTCTAGAATTTTAAGAAATAGATAATCTCTATCATGTGTACATTCTTCAAGATAATAGAAAAAGATGAAAAATTTTTACCAACTTATTTTATGTAGCTGGAGTGACCTTGTTTCTAAAACTGGGCAATGACAGTTCAAACAGTGCAGTGCCTCTACTATGCATTTCATTGCAAGGCAACCCAAAGCCAGTCAGCCCATTGTGTAATCAGTCCATTCCCCATGGGAGCCTTATCTCTCAGTAGGAGGTAGAGGTGTTCCCATATCTTCCAGGTGGTCAAGAGCATGCTTCTCTGATCCAAGTATGTGAAGAGCCAAGCATCCTTCTGTAACTGCCATCTGCCATCCCTTAAATTTCCTACTTAATTATTACACACCAAGGCTAAAAGCTCTCCCATAACACAAAGTAATTTTGATACCCCCAAAAGTCAAATCCATCAGATAACACAATGCAAAACAAAACAATGTCTTAGATTTTGAGAGGGATCTAGTGGCTTTCAATTCCTGGGCTTCTGTGAGGAAAACAGGTTTTTCCTAGAATTGGGTCTGTGGCGCCTCCTCTGCTTTTCCCCAGGAGTTCCAGGCTGTTAGAATTTATCTTAGGTTCTCTTATGTGGGCATCAAGAGTGGGAAGAAGACATAATGAAGAAAAATAATTCAGTCTACTGAGAAGAAAAAAAACTTTCGGAAGAACACAATTCAAGAAGAGATGAGACCTCTTAAATATACATAAGTTGGATATTCGTTTTTAATTAAGCTGATTTTAACTATAGAGCTATTTTTTCTAAAAAAAAAATCATTTTATATCTCTTATTACCAGACTGTACCCAGGACAGGCACTATTTCTGGCATTTGAACTCTACCATAGGTAACTTCCCACATGAAATTAATAAGTTTTAACTAAGGTTCTAACTTAACCGTGGATGCATAAGGTGTCTCAAAAAGATGGTAAGCAGTTTTTATTTTTACAAGATTTGGAATCTCCCCAAGGGTATGGAAATCTCCCCAGGGAATGGAAAATTCAAGATAGGAAATCAGAAGCTACCCATGGGGGGAAAAACTCTCAATAAATGGGAAAGTTACATAAGTAACAAGCCAGAAAGAAATCCTTCCGGAAGCCAAGAATTGAACACTTGCCACCACTGTTGAAAGATAAAGCCTTAGCTACTGAGTTACACAGCATCGAGCAGTTTCTATTGCTCTTTCCAGAAGTCTAGAGCAGCCAATTTCAAGCATGAAAAGGCTTTTAACTGCTCAAGATAATTTTCAGGGCTAACTAATGTGAATGCCCAAATTTCTGTCCTTTAAATGGTGGAGACCAAGAGAAAGTATCCCCACATGGTCACAAGGTTAAGCTCCTAAAGACACTAAACAAGACAGAGAAATATCATTGAGTATTGGTTTCAGGGACACACAATGAAGTTTGTAACTGATTAGCCTGCCAGGCTGGCTTGAAAGCAGGCTTATAGGGATCCCAAACCCATGTTCTATTCTGTGATACCCCTCTCTCCATTACAGAAAGAAAAAATTATAGCACAAAGTGTACCAGATTTGCTATAACTTAAGACTAGTCTCACAGATTCTTTTTTCTGTCAGTCAAACTCACACACACACACACACACACACACACACACACACAGATATATATATATATATATCAGAAACTTAGCTGATCAGAATTTCTTACCCTTTTTGCCATCATGGTTTCCAGGTTCCCTTTCTCTGTAGCTTCCAGAAGAATGGAGCAGCTTTTGATGATCCTGCTCTCTGTGCCATAACTGTGGGGGTCAAGCCACTTTACAAAAGGAAATTACCCTTTTCTGTTTTATGGCGCCATAGGCAAAAGATTCTCAATTTTTCAAGATGTTGCCCAATGGGCTACATGGGGAATCAAATTAACATTTTCCATTTCAGCAAAATACACATAACAAAACAGACACTACTCACCTCGTTCAGCACCCAATATCATCCTGGAAAGCTCAGACTTTCTCAAGTTAGTCCTTGTTATCTTTGATCCACTCCAGGTAAGGAAAGATGACCTCTGAATGGTAATTCACAGTGGGTGAAATGTTTCTGGGCAAGGCGCGGAGCAGACAGTCACATTGAACCAGGCTTGCTGAGCTTGCTTTAGAACTCAACAAATGTGACCAGACAAATGAGGGTTTTCTGACTTAGGCCTGCTGGACTTCCATCAGCAATTCCTTCTGAGATTCCCTTCATATGTATAAACATATACAAAGATGAGACGGACAGGAAGCCTTCCAATAAGATCCATAACCAAGAACTCTAGGCATATCCCTTCCAAACTATCCTGCTATTCTCTGTTTGAGAGATCTCACCCAAATCTTCCTGACTGAGAAGTCTCCCAAACCAAAACTCTTTCTACTGGTTAGGAAAACCCAACTGAGACCCTTCAGGTGCTAAACTGAGACAGATGCCCAGCAATAGGGTTACAGACAAACCAAGACCCTGAAAGAGCCAAACTAAGACAGATACCCTGCAGTGGAGCTACAAACAGACACCCCACCATGGGGCTACAGATAGATACCCCACCGTGGGACTGCAGAACTAGTCAGGAGAAGGAAGGAGGCATTGACAGCACCTAGGATCCTCATCAACCCAGACACCCTTCAATGGGGCTGGAGTATAGACATCCCACCATGGGGCTACAGACAGACACCCTGTGACAGGGCTACAGTTATGGGAAATCTCCCCAGGCCTATTTTTTCATTGCAGTTAAATCCATGAACATTGGGTCGGCAGTGACCTGCTGGCAGAGATGGTACCATGGTACCAGAGTTAGTCCCTAGTCCAAAAGAACCAGATGGCTGCTGGGGCTGGCCTCTAGATCTCTTGCCTGCGGGGAGGAGGGCTATGGAACCATGGGCAGGTAGCCACAAGAGTATCCCAGACAAGCACCCAAATTTGTAACTGCACAATGGGTTCACCTTGCCCACTGCTTAGATGAGCTGATTTATCAAGACAGGGGAACGGCAATAGGAAAAGAGTAAAGCATGCAGAGCTGGCTGTGTGGGAGACTGGAGTTTTATTATTACTCAAATCAGTCTCCACTATTTTTAAATTATGTTCAAAGTATTTAAGTGAAGATTGGTGGGATTTTGTTGGATAGTAAATGATACACAATATTATATAATTTGCATTTTATAATGTTGACATATTATTTTGTGATCAGAGAAAAAATTTAAAAAGTATTGTTGATTGTGCTGTATTGTTCAGAGTGGTAGTTCAAAGGATGAGTATTGGGTTGGTGAGAGAAAGGCATCAGTGTTTTCATAAGTAAACAAATGTAAGAACCGAATGCATTCATGACCACATTTAAAACTCTCCAGTTTGGAACCTATGGAAAAACAGAAAAAAATAAGAATGGGAGGAATGGGAACTATAAAGTAGCCTTTTCACTTTTTCTTTTTTTTTTCCTAGCATGAGTTGTTTTTTTAAATTTTTTATTATTTATTTTTTTATTGCATTTTAGGTTTTGGGGTACATGTGAAGAACATGCAAGATCGTTCCATAGAAACACGCATGACAGTGTGATTTGCTGCCTTCCTCTTACACTGTTGGTGGGAGTGTAAATTAGCCCTTTCACTTTTTATTGGGTCGATCATAGCCTTCCTTTTGAAATTTCAGCTTTGGTTATCAGTCTGTTCCGGTGCTATCGTTGCACAGCCCCATTATGTCCCAGACACATACATCCCAGCAAGACTGAATAGGGCTGTGTTACTAAGTTCTCTGCAGAAACAGCTCTTGCCCTGCTTGCCCACTGAGTTGCTATCACTTTATTTTCCTCTCCCTATCTATTACGGATGGGGCTATTCCTCCTGCACAATAGAAAGGGACAGGGAGTTCCACCGAAGCAGCAGGTGGCTACAATTACACTTATCACAAACAATTTACAAAAGGCACCAGGAGAATAATTTTCTGCCCATTTTCTAGTTCAGATATCTTCCAGGCTATGACGTCTATAGGTAGATCAGATGAGACAACAAAGACATTAAATAAATTGTTACCTAACCAAATAATTTGTCTAAAATCAGTGGGATATACTATAGGCTAAGCATTAAAACAGATCTAAAATTGTTTCTGAACATATTCTTTGCCTGAGGTCTAAACCTTTTCCAAACTCCCCTCAGATTTGCCTCAAATTAAGTAATTTTACCATGTGTAGTTCCTCCTATAATTATGAATTACTTAATTTGTATGCATTTCTTTTTCTTTTTTTTCAACTTTTAGTTTCAGGGGTACATGAGCAGGGTTGTTATATAGATAAATTACATGTCACAAGGGTTTGGTGTACAGATCATTTTGTTACCCAGATAATAAGCATTATACCCAATAGGTAGCTCTTTGATCTTCACCTTTGCCCCAACCTCCACCCTCAAGTAGGCCCTGGAGTCTGTTGTTCTCCTCTTTGTGTCCATATGTACTCAATGTTTAGCTCCCACTTGTAAGTGAGAACATGTGGTGTTGGGTTTTCTGTTCCTGCATTGACTTGCTCAGAATAATGGCCTCCAGCTCCTTCTATCTTGCTACAAAAGACATGACCTTGTTCTTTTTTATGACTGTGTAGTATTCCACAGTGTGTATGCAGCATATTTTCTTTATTCAGTCTACCGCTTATGCCCATCTAGGTTGATTCCATATCTTTGCTATTGTGAATAGCTGCAGTGAACATACAAATGCATGTGTCTTTACGGTAAAACTATATATATAAAATCCTTTGGATATATACTCACTAATGGTTTCGGAATTTATGTGTTTTATTTATGTGTTTGAGTTCTGAATCAAGTGGTAGTTCTGTTTTAAGTTCCTTGAGAAATTGCCCAACTGTTTTCCACAGTAGCTGAACTAATTTACATTCCCACTGTAGTGTGTAAGCATTCCATTTTTCTCCACAACCTTACCAGCATTTGTTATTTTTTGATTTTTTAATAATAGCCATTCTGATGGGTATGAGATGGTATCTCATTGTGATTTTTATTTGCATTCCTTTAATTACTAGTAATATTGGACATTTTTTCATATGCTTTTTGGCCACATCTTCTTTTGAAAAGTGTCTGTCCATGTCCTTTGCCTACTTTTTAATGGAGTTTTTGTTTTTTGCTTCGTAATTTGTTTAAGCTCCTTCCAGATGCTGGGTATTAGACCTTTTTCAGATGGATAGTTTGTAAATATTTTCTTCCATTCTGTAGGTTGTCTGTTTACCCTGTTGATAGTTTCTTTTGCTGTCCAGACGTTTAATTAGGTCCCATTTTTCAGTTTTCATTTCTGTGGTATGCATTTATTTTTCATCGGAATGTCATTTGATGAATGAGAATTCAATGGGAGTCCCATTACTGGCAAACTGGAAAATGGTTGTGTGCTTAGTTTAGCCTGCACCCAAAACTTAACCTGTCTTGTTTAAA
>NW_016107685.1:1462938-1489964 GCF_001604975.1 Cebus imitator
GTTTCGCTCTTGTTACCCAGGCTGGAGTGCAATGGCGCGATCTCGGCTCACCGCAACCTCCGCCTCCCGGGTTCAGGCAATTCTCCTGCCCCAGCCTCCTGAGTCGCTGAGATTACAGGCACGCGCCACCATGCCCAGATAATTTTTTGTATTTTTAGTAGAGACAGGGTTTCACCATGTTGACCAGGATGGTCTCGATCTCTTGACCTCGTGACCCACCCGTCTAGGCCTCCCACAGTGCTGGGATTACAGGCTTGAGCCACCGCGCCCGGCCCCCAGGTTTTGACTTATCTCATTTTTGTGGTTAGTTTCCTCCAAAATTTAGATTTGAAACAATCTGCACTTTCTATCTTCAGGCTCAATTTTTCAGGAATCCCTAGCAAAATTGGAATTGCTGAATATCAAGACCATCAACTCATCCTTCTCTTGTCTTGACCTTATTATTTGCTTAGCTTAGATTGTATGGCCTATCATTTAATGACACTCCTGGAAATAGCCTAACCTTTTTTCTCTCCCTCCATTGTATTATTTGAAAACACCAAAATTCTGTTTGAATACAAATACCTATCTCCTCTGTGAGAGTTTGAAACTTGTCAGAAAAAAAAATCCCTTAATAAAGTTATTGGTTTCACATTAAATTTATCATCACAAACTTCAGATGTAACTTCAACACTATTCAAAAATCTTACTATGTGATGTCATTAAGGTAAATGGGCCCATATCCACCAAGTTTCCCAAGACAGAATCCGAAGAATCATATTTGATTTCTACATTAATTGCTTTGTTTCTTCTTCACCAGTACATCTACTTGACTGTTGTCCCAAATTTGTCCACTCCCTTTCATTTCCTCTGCCACCAACCTACTCCAGGCCATCTCTGGCCTGGATTAAATGACAGCCTTTACCTGGCTGCCCTGCTTCTGCTCTTGCTTCCATACCACTCTGCGTTAAGACCTTTTTGACTTGCTTGACCTGAAGTGACCCTCCCATCAGGATTTCACATATTTTCTTTTGTATAATTATCAAAGCTTTCTGAATTTAGGTGTTTTATATTTTGTTATCAAAATAATAAAATCTAAAAAATAATTTAAAAATACATAATATATACACATGGTTCAAATTTAAAAAGCTAAAAATGTCATTTATTAAAAGTAATTCATTCTCTTTACAAAGCCCAAATAGTGATGGCTTAAACACATTAGAATTTTCTTCTCCTTCATGTAAAGGAAGTGCAAGGATGGACATCTAGAGTCAAAATTAGATCATCACAAAGGTACCAATGCCCCAGTTTCTCTCTTTCTGCTTGGCTATGTTTAGAATCTAACTTTTATGACCAAAGTCACTGATAGTTTAAGGTATTTGCTGGAAAGCTAGGCATCATTACTGTGTCTGTTCCATGAGGAAGGAGGTGGGAGGATGGTGGGGCATATAATTTTCATTTCTCAGTTGAATTAGTTCACATCAAAGAGTCTTCTTGGGGTTCCACCACATAATACCAATTAACATCTGGAATCTGAGAACCGTCTTATTTTTGAGTATGCATGGGTACCCCAATAAAATCATGATTTTTGTTACTAAGGAATAATATGGAATATTGAGTAAGCAGTTAGCAACCTCTAATATACTATTCTATTCCTGTCTTTCAAGCACACATTTGTCCTTCCCAGGGGCAACTATTATCAATTTCTTGTGTCTCCTTCCAGAGTCAACTTGATTATACATAAGAATATATATATATATATATATATATATATACACACACACATACACACATACATATGTATTTATATATTTTGAGTATATAAATATTTACATGTATTGGATGTATTTGTATCTATGGATAAATACTCTTATAAACAGCATTACAACATAATTTTGTGTAGCTTTCTATGCTCTGTTTGTTCTTCTTGCTTCTCTGCTGGATAATAGATCTTAGAAATTATGCAAATACATTGAGATACCAATTTTATGTAAAAAATCATATAATTAGAATAAAACCTCATTGAAGGCAGGAGTCAGGCTTATCTTATCACCATTGTATACAATGTCTAAGTTTGAGGAGCTTAGTACATAATTTCAGAGCTGGGGTTCAAATCTGTATTCAGATTGAATGCTTTTATTCCTATACTTACCCACAACCTCAATATAATAAATTAGGTTGGCAAATTTGTCTGTATCAACTCTTTTTGCATTCCTTAGAAGATAAATATATTTGTAGTTTAAAAAAGTTAACAGTTTACTGAACTTGATTTTCTGAAATCTTGTTTAGAATTGTAATACCTATAGTCATATTCATCAGTGTAAGTGGAGACTAGAGAAGAATCATTTAGAACACAGACATTAGACCAGGTAGAAGAGGTTTGAATGCAGCCTGGCTATGTGATTTTGGGTAAGGCTTTCTCTCTCTCTTCCCTACACAATGGGGATAATAGTTTCTAACCTGAAGAATTGCTTTTTCTTATCTAAGGGAGATGATTAAATGAGAAAAAATATGTAAAAACTTCGGTAATTTGGGTTACTCAGAAAGCACTCAAAACATTGGAGTTATTATAAAAGAGTTGTTCTATAATCTCTTTTCCTGCATTTTCATCCATGTCTGTGTGTCAGACTTATATACCAGATTCCTGGATTCTGGAGTCTAGAGAATTTATTATGTTAATTTCAAACCACTCCATTCCTCATACCCCCACTTCCTACCTATTGGAGCACAGTAAGACAGGCTTCCCCAGGGATTCAGTTCCTCCCCCTCCAAGTCTCTGCTTCCCAAGCCACATTTTCCCATAGGCATCTAAAAGGGCAGTTAAGGGCGGTAAAGAGCTCATAAAAGTCTCAGGATTTACTCACTGAAATCCTAGCATGGCCACCCTACAGCAGTTACAACACAAAGAGCTCATTCTTTTGCATCCTCTGTAAGTCACAGGGCCAAGGGAGGGGAGCACGGCTGTGTTGGACCTAGATAGAAAGGGTGAGCAGGAGGATACGAGGCAGGCAGAGATCCTTTCCGTATAGGCAGAGAGGTGGGACGTGTGGCAACTCGATGCATTATCATCCTGAACACTTCAGTAAAGAGCCTCTTAGACTGTATTTCTTCCTTCTGCCTTCATGTAAGTGGGTTTCATTTTCTTACTTGGGTAGGGTATGTAGCACAAGTGTAAGATTGGGCTTCATCTTGCCTGACCAGGAACAGAAGGAGGTCTGTAGATCCCACAGTGGGGTAAAGTGTGTAGAGACAGAGCAGGGCCAGGCATGTTGGGTTAAGTGTGTCACTGGTCACCTGGAACATGGGTTCAAAGAAAGTATTGATGAAGAAGCTGATCAATATTTCCTGAAACTCTGTCTCACATTAAAATAGCAAAATAAAACTTTCTTTAGACTGTAGGAACATTCTCCTTCATATTTAATCAAGATCATTTTCTCTGTGATTTCTCTCTGATGGTCCTTGTTTTGTCCTTTTCCCCTAAATAGCCATTCATAAATTTTAATATTATCACTGTTATTCTTGTTTTCTGCAGGCCACACACCTATAATTTTTAAAAATGACTTCCCTCCCTCAATACAGAGCAATGCCTCTTATCATCCTGTAACTCCATCACTGTGTCTTAGTTTGGGAAGAAGCTTTTTAATGCATAGTGCCCTGTATTGGATAGTACACTCCAGATGAACTAATTGGAAAAGGATTGAGAAAGATTCTCAGCTGCTTTGCTCTTGGCATTGTACTTCTGAAATTAAATTAATACACATCAAATACTTAGAAGAATGCCTGGTACAAACTAGATACTTGGTTCATGTCAGTTAATATTGCCAATCCAGTTTTAGAAACAATAAATTAATTTTTACTCTATGGACCACATTATTGACTTTTGTTTATATATGTGATTCCGCTTGGAGCATCTAGAAATCTGTTCCCTTTTCTTTTCCTCCTGTTCCAGACTTTCTCACTCTTCCACACCCATTCTCCAATGTTCAGCAGTGAAGAAATGGACTTTAACAGAGTTAGAGCCTAGGTGATAACACTGGATGGGTGGAGGCAAACGTCCTGGGCTCATTCAGACAGTAGAACTTTGACTCTTCATGAGCAAATGGCTAATGTGTGATGAATGGAAGCAGCTAGGAGGGTTGATCCACAAATGGCATCTAAGGAGCATGAAGAGATATGAGGATTATGTCAAACAATGCTAGAAAAGGACAGAACAGTTAAGGGGATGTACATCAGGGATTATAAAATACAATGTTGAGGGATGAGGTTCAAATGGTAGAGGGAAGACTCACGTAGGGAGATGAGAGTTTGTTTGGATAAATTGGTAATGATTTTGACAGGATGAAATTAAAGCAATTCTTACCAACATTAGGAGCAAGTGGATCATTTTACGTTTGTACCAGGAAAAGGAGAAGACCTATTAAGTCAGAAACCTAGCATAGGGCTTTTTTTTTTTTTTTTTTTTTTTTTTTTTTTTTTTTTGAGACGGAGTTTCACTCATGTTACCCAGGCTGGAGTGCAATGGCACGATCTCGGCTCACCGCAACCTCCGCCTCCTGGGTTCAGGCAATTCTCCTGCCTCAACCTCCTGAGTAGCTGGGATTACAGGCACTCGCCACCATGCCCAGCTAATTTTTTGTAGTTTTAGTAGAGACGGGGTTTCACCATGTTGACCAGGATGGTCTCGATCTCTTGACCTCGTGATCCACCCGTCTCGGCCTCCCAAAGTGCTGGGATTACAGGCTTGAGCCACCGCGCCCGGCCAGGGCTTTTTCATCAACCAAGTAGGTGGCTCTTGGGGAGGCACCTGTGAGCAGTGGCATAAATAGATGCCTGAGTTCCATCATGCCATACCCTGCTTCCCTCTAGTTCACCACACAACCCCCCTCTGGCTGCCTTTTACAGTATTGATCAGAACTTCCTTCTCCCTACCTCAGCACCCCTCTGCCCACTGAAACTCTGGTTAATTCTCCTCTCTTACTCTTTCTCCTTAAAATTTCCCATCTATGTAAAACACCAAGGCCGGTAATGCCAAAATATTTTTCAATGGACTTTTATTAAGAATCTATGGGGTGTTAGAGAATGTACTATGTATAAATGGAAAAGTACCCTTTATCTGTCCTCAGATATTTCACAGTAGAGTGGAGGAAGATAGAAAGGTACAAAAACGATGTGCTAAGGTTTACAGAGAAAAATTTAATCATGGCAGAAGCTTCCTCAGTGAAGTGGCTACCTCAATTATCTTACTTTCCTTCTGGATCTTTAATCTTTCCCTGAACATATAAACATGCTGCAGTAGCTTTCATTTCTGCCTTGCTTTTTCTTCTCTTACAAGCTTGAAATGGACTTCTTTAGCTATACAGTCAACTTTCCCTATCTACACTTCCTCACTTACTGCTCTCCAGCTCCCTTCATTCTGGTTTCTGTTTCTACCAGTCAAATGATTCTCTTTGCCAAGTTACCAATGACACACCCTTATTATATTTAATGTGTATTCACTCTTCTTATGTTATTGAACCTCTACTTAACTAGCAAGTTGGTCAAACTCTTCTAAAAAATTTTCCCCTTAATTTTTTTCTAGGGCATCTTATTCTTAAGATTTTCTTTATACCTTTCTAGCCCTTCCATTTATGTCTCCTTTTTCTTTTTCCACCCCTTCAATGTTGCTATTTTCTAGGGTTCCAATCTTAGCCTTGTGCTATTCCGACTCTACAGGCTATGTTCTAATGCTTTCTGAGTTTATGTCCTAAACCACGATCCTTCTAATTTTCTCAAACTCTTTAGTTTGAAACAGCCAAAATCAAATCTATGCATAGCAATTATAAACACCTCAGCCTTGACATATTCCAGTATGCATTAATCTTACTCGTTTACCTGTATTTTACGTCTCGGTGATGCAACTTACTGACTCAAGCCAGAAAACAGGGTGTCACTCTGGGCTATCACCTATTTTCTCCTTTACAACAAATCTGTCAGTGAGTTCTGTCTATGTGACTCCCGGAAGATGCCCATTCTTCCCATCCTTAGTGCCCCAGCCTTTGATGCAAGTCGCTTCTCTACTGGGCTGTTGCAGCTGCCATTCTTTCTATTTCTGTTCTCTTGCCTCACCCAAGTTCATGAATACTAATGTGTCCAGAGTGATCTTTCTGTATGTACTTTAAATCTGGTCATGTCTCACTTCTAATGGAAATATTTTTTCCATTTCTCTCTATCCATATGACTAGTTCTAAAATCTTTGGCATAGAAAACGTACTTAAGATCTGCCTTTTTCTTTAATCAACTCCATTTTTGGCTCTTTCTTTCAACTCCTCATCCTTTTGGCTCCAGTCAGATTAAATATTGCCTAGCATTTCCTTCCGAAGTTATTCTCAGACTCATCACCATGCTTTCACATAATCCATTTTTTATACCTGCAGTATAGTACACGGATTTAATGCATGTAAATCCTCCACATCTATAGAAACAAGATTCAACTAAGTTCTTAGCAACTTTAGGAAAGCTTCTGTTTTCCTCTAGGGTTGAGTTAGGAAATTTTCCTTTGTGATTTCCCATTATTCTGCTCATAAGCCTAATAGGTATCTCATTCTACAAATATTTTCAGCCATTTCATGTCAAGCACTGTGCTAATTGACGCTATTTTCGTGGCATGAAATGTCTAATTGGGCATGAGAAGGAGGAGTATGTAAGCAACTTATCATACAAATATATAACTACCAGCAGTGAGGATGGTTCAAAATACTATGATAACACAAAATAGGAGGACTTGATCTTGTGTGGCGGGTGTTAGAACAAACCTCTCAGAGAAGAGAGTATTTCAATTGAGATGTAAAGGATGAGTGGAAAGTACATGTTGTGTAGAAGCATAAGATGCACAGCCTTCTATGAGAAGTGGGAAAAGAAAGCGCATGCAACGTTTGAAGATCTGCAAGAAGGACGGTGTGGCTAAAGCTCAGGGAGCAAGGGAGTGGGGTGTGAGATAGAACTGGAATATGAGGAAGGAGATAGATAATATATGGCATTGCCTGCCTCCCACCTTCCCTCCTACCCTCTCTCCCACCCTCCCTTCTCTCCCTCCCTCTCTCCTTCCTTTCGTCCTTCTTTCCCCTTCTTTCCCTCTCTCCCTCCCTCCCTCCCCCCCTCCTTCCTTCCACAATGTAATCAGTTAACTATGAGCACCTACCAAGCAATGTATCTATACCCTGCGTATATAGTGATGATAAAAGAAAAACTACACATGGTTTCTTCCCTCATGAACTTACGGTCTCATAAAGTTTAAGTGAAAAATTTTCTTTTTATTCTATTAGCAATGAGTAGCCATTGAAATATTTTAATGAGATGACTAATAAGATGTATATTTAGAAACAGCTCTTTGATTTCAATGTAGAGAATGGTTTATAAAGAAATCTAGACTGCATTAGAAGGCAAATTCTACTTTTTCACTTAAGGGGTACTAGTACTTGGATAGTGAGGGTGGATATAGAGAAGTAGATGGATCCCAAGGCTAATTAAAAGGGAAAATGACAGGTCTTAGTGGTTTCATCATGTATTTTGTGCCATTTGCAGTGGGTGGAATAAATGTTCAAGATGGTTTCTGGGCTCTGGCTTTTGAAACTGACAAATATTTACACCATTCACTGAGATGCTGGGAAAAGACCAGGTTTTAAAATTTTGGACTTTGTGAGTTTTGAATATTTTTAGGTAACCCAGGTTGATATAGTAGGCTTCTGGAGAGGTCTAAGTAAGAGATAGTTCAGTAATCATTTAGGAACAGAGATGGTAATTATCTAATGACATAGACAAGATAAAAGAAGTGGAAGGAAGGGGAAAACAATATCAGAGAGGAAAGAAGAAAAGCAAAGAAAATGTAGTACTGAACCTTTAAATTGATGTCAAGGTAGTGGATGATGGATATGCTCGAGAACATAAGAGGGAGAGACCAGGAGGTATAAGGTAAACTAGAAGGTTGTGATGTAGTAATTAGGCCAAAGAGGGTGTTTCAAGGAAGAGGATTTGATCAGATATTTCAACAAGATTTAACAATAGGGAAGCTGAAGGTGGTTTCTGAGAGCTGCTTTATGGATCTAATGGAGGTGGAAGCCAAATTGAACTGAGTTTGGGATGGATGTGAGGCGAGGAAATGGAGACAGTGAGCGTCAGTGCTTGTAAGAAGTGTGTGCATGAAAAGAAGGGGAGAGTTAGAGAAAGAGCCAAAGTTCAAAACTGGGAGGGATGGGATCCAATGTACAGATAAAAGTTGGACATTTTTAAAGATGGACAGATTCTCTATTTTAATAAAAGGAAACAAGAAAAGGATAAGAGTATATACACATAGGTGTATAAGGCTTACAAAATTTTATATAAATTTATAGAATCAAAGTGCAATTTTGTTCCATGCATAGATTGTATAGTAGTTAAGTCAGGGCTTTTAGGGTATCCATCACCTCAATGATGTACATTATTCTCATTAAGTAATTTCTCATTATCCACCCCCTCCCATGCCCTCACCCTTCCAAGTCTCCATTGTTGATCATTTCACTCTCTACATCCATGTGTACACATTTTGAACACCTACTTATGAGTGACAATATGCAACATTTGTCTTTTTGTGTCTGGCTTGTTTCATTTAAGGTAATGGCCTCCACTTCTATCTATGTTGCTGCAAAAGACATTCTTTTATTCTTCTAAATAGCTGAGTAGTATTCCATTGTGTGTATACATATTTTCTTTATCCAGTCATCTGTTGTTGAACTCTTGGGTTGATTCCATATCTTTGCTATTGTGAATAGTGCTGTGATAAATATACCAGTACAATTATCTTTTTGATATATCAATTTCCTTTCCTTTAGGTAGATACCTGGTGGTAGGACTTCTGGATCTAATGGTAGTTCTATTTTTAGCTCTTTCAGGAATTTCCATACTGTTTTCCACAGAGGCTGTACTAATTTACATTCCTACCAACTGCATATAAAAGTTCCCTTATACATGTTGACATCCTTGCGAATATCTGTTATTTTTTGTCTGTTTGATTATAGCCATTCTGACTATGGTAATATGTAACTATGATTTTCAATTTGTAGATTTTATTTTGAAAGTTAAGGAAAATTTTACTGATCACCTTCTACTTTCTCCATGAGGTAGTAGTTGATGTCACCTTATGAAAGAAGTAGAGTTTGAAGTTTGAAAAAAATGAATACTTTTTGAAAAGGATTTTTTTCCAGAGGAGAAAGTTGATTAGAAGAGACTTGCAAGATGCAATATTGAAGGCACATTTAAGGTTAATGATCACAAATTTATCCAGCCTTTTCTTTCTTTCTTTCTTTTTTTTTTTTTTTTAAATTTTATACCAGTAGCACTAGGATCTGGGATGCTCAGGCTCAGGTTGTGGGAAATGAATAGTTATATTCATATAGATTGAAGTTTTAGCAAAGGGATGATTTAATCAAATTTACATTATATTTTCTTCTAATATACAATGAGTTTGGGTAAGAGATGTAACAAAAATATCCACTACAAATTATATTGGTGTATAGTAGAAAGCAAAGACCTAATTAAAGTTATTTTTGTCCCAAATGATTTATGAAAGAAGCTTCTCTTCTACCATTGCTTTCCTTACACTGGTAACATACTGGCTCAATTTGTTGCATGTTTATAATATGTTTTAATGTATAGTGAGGTTACTGCCTATCACTACCTTTTTTTCAAAACTTCTTAGGTTTTCCATTCATTCATTTTTCTTTATGGAACACACATTATTTGTCAAGTCTCACTATTCTACTTATAGAATATTGGCTGAAATTTGCCATACTTAGTAAAAGTGAACTACCTATCATTCAATTCCTAAAGAGTAGGCGAAAGGGATACTTTTTAAAGCATTTTTTAACAAACCTCTTGTATCTGCCTATACAAATAGTCATGAGAAGCCTACTCAGCTCAAGATTAAGCTCATGGCATCACCCAGCAATGACTCCACTGCCCCAGTCTCTGAATTCCTCCTCATCTGCTTCCCCAACTTCCAGAATTGGCAGCACTGGCTGTCCCTGCCCCTCAGCCTCCTCTTCCTTCTGGCCATGGGAGCCAACGCCATCCTCCTGATCACCATCCGGCTGGAGGCCTCTCTCCACCAGCCCCTGTACTACCTGCTCAGCCTCCTCTCCCTGCTGGACATCGTGCTCTGCCTCACCGTCATCCCCAAGGTCCTGGCCATCTTCTGGTTTGGCCTCAGTTCAATCAGCTTCCCTGCCTGCTTCCTGCAGATGTTCATCATGAACAGCTTCCTCCCCATGGAGTCCTGTACGTTCATGGTCATGGCCTATGACCGTTATGTAGCCATCTGCCACCCACTGCGGTACCCATCCATCATCACTAATCAATTTGTGGCCAAAGCTAGTGTCTTCATTGTGGTGCGGAATGCCCTTTTTACTGCACCCATTCCTATCCTTACTTCCCTGCTCCATTATTGTGGGAAAAATGTCATTGAGAACTGCATCTGTGCCAACCTGTCTGTGTCCAGGCTCTCCTGTGATAATTTCACCCTTAACAGAATCTACCAATTTGTGGCTGGTTGGACCTTGCTGGGCTCGGATTTCATCCTCATCTTTCTCTCCTACACCTTCATTCTAAGAGCTGTGCTTAGATTCAAGGTGAAGGGGGCGGCAGTGAAGGCCCTGAGAACTTGTGGCTCCCACTTTATCCTCATTCTTTTTTTCAGCACCATCCTGCTGGTTGTTGTGTTGACAAATGTGGCCAGAAAGAAGGTCCCCATGGACATCCTGATCCTGCTCAATGTCCTTCATCACCTTATTCCTCCTGCATTGAACCCTATTGTGTATGGGGTTCGGACCAAAGAGATAAAACAGGGAATTCAGAAATTACTGCAGAGAGGGAGGTGAATATGTAAAACATTTCTAATACCCGCCGTCCTTCCTCTTCAGTGATTTTACCTAGACAGTGAAGTAGAGAAATGTCAGTTAGTGAGGTATTTATTGCATGCACTGAGGCTCCCTTCATTACTGAACCAGTAAGGGAAAGTGAATCCCTTGCTTCACTTTCCTTGCGTGGTTCAGGTGGAAGTAGGCAAGGGGAAGAAACTTGTATTTATTGAGTGACTGCTTTGAACGTTGCAATTACATTTAAGTAATTTAAGCTTCAACACATCTCTGCAGGCACTGTTACTTTCATTGCACATAATAGAAGAAGAGACGCTTTTAGGAAGGAAAATGGCCAAAGATCACATATGTGGGAAGCAAAAATAATAAAACCTCGGCTCTTTCTACATAGTTGAAATGCCTCATCAATTGCAGTTGAAGCTGAAGAGCAGCATTTGCTCTCCTTTGACCTGTGTTTTGCCTTTCTGGATGTCCACAGGTATTTTCTGCCTATTCTTAATTCTTTGAGACCCAAGGGACTTCTCAGAGAAAGCAGAGTCTTGCCTGACCAAACTTCTGCTGGGAAACAAGAAAAGAGCTTTATAACAATATAAAGCAGTGCCAGCTTTCTATTCTATCCTACACAGCCTCATCACCTCAGACAGAGTCTTGAAAGTGAGGATGGCTGCAGACAGGAAGAGGGGACTCAGAGGGTAAGAAACAGAAAACCTGACTAGAACGTTGTGTTGACCACTTTCCCTATATGTGTAAGCTACACATTCAGTGAACTGAATATCAAATCTTATTTGTTCTGTTAACTGCCCAACTGCTCTAGTTGAATGTGGGAAGATAGGATATAGTGTCAGGTTTCTGGGTAACAATGGTTCCAGTTAGGTAAAAAAACAAAACAAAACAAAAACATACACTGGTTATTTATAGGTAATTTAATGTAAACAATTGGTTTTGATGAAAAAAGGAGGCTCAAGTAGCAGGGAAATTGCATCGAGGGGAAGAAACTTCCACTTAGAAAGGGGCTGGGTCATTAGAACCTAAGAGGCTAGGAAGTAGCCCATAGAACTGGATCTCAGATCTCTGAAGAAGGATGCTGTCCCTAATTGGTACTCATGCCATAGGACCTCAGAGGATGTGGCCCTTAGAGCTGGGACTAAAATCTTTGAGGATGGGACACTTCCTTGATGATGCTGGTATTTTTGAGAGAGTTCAATGAGGGTGATTTTGAGAGTTAAACAAAAACCAAAACCCATCAGCCAACTAGCCAATCTGGAGACTAGAATCAATTCCACTTCCAGGGTGAAGAGTTGCTGCTAAGGAATACTGATTGACAAGACAGGAACAGACAGAGAGAGCAAGTGTCTATCTCCCTGTTTCAACCTTCTAATGTTTCCGCTGCTCTCTGTAGGTAGAAACTCAGAGAGTGACAGCTGACAAAGAAGGGGTTCGACTTCCAGCACCAGCATCACAGAGCACAGCACGGACGGCAGGCTTGGGACTGAGAGATATCTGTTAGTAACTGACGCAGCTCCAACCTTCTGTGGGTCTGAAAGCTTGTGATTACTGAGGAGCAGCTATAACATCACCCTGCAGTGCACAGTTGCCACCAGGAACTAGAGTCAGAATCAAGTCCCCTAGTGCAGGTGGGTGGAGAAACATGACATTGTGTTTAGGGGCAGCATTCAGAGCCGCAAAGGAATTGTCGTGAAGCTGGCAAGAGGAGTAAGATCAACTGCCCCGCATTGTGGGGATTAGATAAAGTAACTGCAACCCAATGCTGCTGTGAGCACTAGGGGCAGTTTCTTCCAGTCACTCAACAAGAGAAGGGGAAAAAAATGATACCCACTGGCTTACAGGAAGGGGCTCTTAGTACCGTCAGGCTCGGCTCTCATTGTCTCAAGCCGGAGCCACAGGTGCAATTCAGTATTTGTAATTTTTTTAAGAAGAGAATTCTCTAATAGAACTTCTCTCCATCTCAGGGATGCTAGGAGTTTTACCTACCACTGCTTTCCTATTGTTCCTCAGAGGTTATAAATGCCCACTTCAGCACTGATCTTCTAATATAAGACTTATAATGAAAATCAAAGTTCATGTGTCTTGAGCACTTGCAATATACCAATGTCTATACGTGATAATATACAATTTTCATGAGAGACTTCCATACATTATTATAAAAGTGATTCTTTAACAAGGAATCTAATAGGACATAATTCATAGAAACATAATAAATCTGTAATCAGGTGATATTTTCAAGCATTTGGTCAACTTCATTGGTCTTTCCAGGAGCGCTTTCTCTGCTTCTGGCATGATTTCACTTGGTGGCAAGCCCAGGATTAACTCAAAGAGGAGTCTATGTTATTTGGCCAAAACTCAGATCTTAATTCCTGAACCAGGCTCCTGTAGATCAATGCAAGTGGCCAACACAGTTATGAGATGCTTGACTCAAACGGGGTGTACATAGGGACAGAAACTGCCAGCTTTGTTGTAGGGATTTGTAAAGGATGCAGTGACCAAGACAGCAGTGAGACAGCAGTGGTCACCCCTCACATAACTAGCACAGCTCGCACACATTGAGGGGCTCAGTAAACATTTCCTTACTTATTTTATTGAACTGGCTAAGTGAAGAGTTGAAAAATCATGTCTACCTTTAATCTCTAGTTCCCCAGAAGTAGAGTCCTAAATATAAGAAATGATAAGCCACATACTTAAAGTTGGCTCTCTGCTCTGGTTCTAAAAGGTTTAGAGGACCACAGATTTCTCACAAAATTGTCAATATGCAAGTGGTGAAGTAACTGGTCTCAAGGGTCCTAGATAGGCTTTGGGGTAAATCCTCATACAGATGATAAAGGAGCAAGATAACCAAAGAACCAGGCCTTGAAGAGCAGACCCAACTCTGCTGTGAAGTCCCCATAGCAAAGTGTAAAAACTGTCTTCTCTGTAGAAGTTTTCAAGCACTGTCTTGAGTGCATATGATGAAGTAGTATAAATTAAAGGCATTTTAAATGGATGGGGTACTGGTGTCTTGTCAGTTTTTTAAAACTGAGAAAATCTGTGAAGGTTTGCTTTGCTGATACCACCTGAATATGTTCCGACTGCATTGGAAGAGGGTGCATTCAGAACAGGAGAAGAGTGGGAGTGGCTTTCCAAAGGTCACTCCCCTCACTCTCTGGTTTGCAGGTTGCTCACATTCTTGAGAAGGAAGATCTGATATCAATGAGCATTGCTAGTCAGTACCTTAGCTGACTGAAATCAAGACCTAGTGGAGAGGAAAAACAAGTCCTCTGGAATTAAGTTGTAGGAAGAAGAGACTTTGGATACATTGGTAGCCAAGGCTCAAAACAAATATCTAAGTATTGTTGAGGGAACAATACTACATTTTCCATTTATCACTGAAAGCTTTTTAGTACCTCACCATCCTGATACTTTATCATGCTTTGGTGTATTCTAGGCGGTGAGAGTTCTGAGACATCAGAGACTAAGTTTAGGGCATCAAGACTGCAGTTGCAGAACCTGAACAGCAACCTCTGAAGTTAAGCAAATGCTTCATAGTCGGCAAGTCAACAGTGCCTCCTTGTGGCTATTTGTAGGAAAAACAATACTGGAGTGAATGCCAGTTCTCAATCTCAGGGGTTTGAAAGAGGAATGACAAGTCTGTTTAGAAAACTCCTGTACTTCCTGCTCATGGGGCACATAGGGCTTTGAGTGATTAAGTTAAAAAATAAAAGAGACATACCAGTTTATATCATGATTTTCTTTTCTTCAGCAACATTTAAAAGTCAATACCAAATAACTGACATGAGTCAGGTGTTCCTAAGGGTAGTGAATACCCCTGGTGTTTCATAACATATTACATTATTAGCTTTTGGCTGAGTACTGCATATAATAACAACATTTATTCACCCATTCAACCAAAAATTAGTTATTGAGTTCTTTATGTGTGATTAAGACTCTGAACATACAGAAAACTACTTTTTAGAGAGATTACAGTCAAAATAGCCCGTGAATTATAATTACCATTTTTGCACATGAGGCAACTGAGCAAAATGATAAATTATACATAGTCATTCAGTGAATGTGGACCGGAGTCAAAATTGAATTTAGGCATTTTGCTACATAAATCCATTCTTCCTACTCCTAGGGATTGAGATATATTTTAAGTCTTTCACTGGATAGATTTGTAGTTTCCTAAGTTTTTCATGCTCCAAATTATAGATATCAAAGTCAGAGTACACCAAAAATCCATCATACATTGAATTAGTCAATGCAAGTAAAGTTAGTTACTATGACAATGATAGCGCAGTGGCCTAACACAATAAAAATTTACTTCTCATCCACATCTCATTCTGATGTACAGGGGTTTTGCTCCATGTCAACATTTAGGGACCAATGCTTCCTTTATTACATGGATCCTCCATGTTCTGGGCTCTTAGAGTCCTCCACTGGTGCTTCTGAATCTGGCTGGCAAGCAAGCACAGAGATAGAATATGCAGGATCTTGTAAGCTTTAGGGCCCCAAACTAGGAGAGAGATCATTTTCTCTATGATTTCATTGGCCAGACTCCTCACATACATCTAGCTGCTTGCAAAAGATCCTTGATCATAATTTTCATATCTCTTTCTCCTATGCATACAATATGCTCACTTCCTTACAAAGGGAGACCACCCAAGCTCTCATCTGGTCACTCTATGCAGCAAAAAATCCAAGACCTCCAGATGTGTGTGGCCTTCTCCATCAGATCCCATTGCGATTTCTCTTTCACCAGTGATATTCCATCTCTCTATTAATGGTGGAGCAGTTGATTTCCAACTGGAAGTGAAGTGTGGAATTCAGTTAGCAGTAATTTAATAGTCATGTGGGAATAGTTTGGGAGCAGACATTGCAATATTTTTACTTACTGAGAGTGAGACAAGTTCCTTGACTAGACATTGTTTATGTTCTGTAGGAGGAACTCTTCTGATCATTATTTTCAATGTCCTGACTATTGCTTTTTATTGTTTTTTTAATGCCATCTGCCCTTGGGGGTGTGTGCCTTGATTAATGTTCCCATTATCCTAAATAAAGTAGGCGTTGAACAATGTGACTTCTTTTGGAGTGACACAGTGTTCGGACCTACTTTCTAACTATAAAATATTAGTAATGGTAATATAAAAATTTTTTAATTTAATTATATATCCTTAAATTGATATATAATAATTATACATATTTACAAAGTTACATACAATGTGTAGTGAGCAGATCAGGGTAATTAGCATGCCCATCATCTCAAACATTTATCATTTCTTTGTGTTGGGTATATTCAATATTCTCTCTTCTAGCTATTTGAAAATATAGAATATATTATTGTTGACTGTTATCATCCTTTAGTGCTGTAAAACACGAGAATTTGTTTCTCCTACCTAGTTGCAATTTGTGTAGGATCAATACATTTTAAAATTCTAAATGAAAAACATGCCTTAAAAGCCAAGTTCTCTTTCTCTGGCAATAACTCCCCTCAAAGACCTAATAGGTTTTTGATCTATCTGTGTCAGGTCAGTTCAATGTGCTAGTGATCACACTCAAAGGATTTTCTTAGACATAATCTCAATTTCTTTTCTTTTCTTTTCTTTATTGTCTTTTCCATTTCTCCATGCCACTGTTTTGCTATTTAATGATGTTTATCTTAAGGCTATCAGACTTGAGAAGGACTGTTATATACATCATCTAACTTTTTCTCAGGCTAGATTTCTATGAGTCTTCTTTATGGAAAATAATTCTAAAACTTTCTCTTAACTTTTGACCTCCAAAATGGGCAAAAGATGAAAGGATTCCCCTATAAAACTGGCACAGACAAGGATGCCTTATCTCACCACTTGTATTCAACATAGTATTAGAAGTCCTAGCCAGAGGAATTAGGCAAGAGAAAAATAAAGGTTACCCAAATAAGAAGATAGGCAGTCAAACTATCTCTGTTTGCAAATGACATGATTCTACACATAGAAAACCCCATGGTATAGGCCCAAAAGCTCCTCTAGCTGATAAACAACATCAGTAGAGTTGCAAGATACAAAATTAATGTACAAAAATCACTAGCATTCCTATGTAACAACAACAGCCAAACTGAGATCCAAATCAGAAAGGCAATCCCATTTACAACTGCCATACAAAAAATAAAATACCAAGGAATACAGCTACCCAGGGAGGTGAAAGATCTCTACAGTGAGAATTACAAAACACTGATCAAAGAAATCAGAGGAGACACAAACAAATGGACAGACATCCCATGCTCATGGATAGGAAGAATCAATATCATTAAAATCACTGTATTGCCCAAAGCAATTTACAAATTCAATGCTATTCCAATCAAACCACCAATGGCATTCTTTACAGAACTAGAAAAAAACTATTTTAAAGTTCATATGGAACCAAAAGAGAGCCTGAATAGCCAAAGCAATCGTAAGGAAAAATAACAAAGCTGGAGGCAACACGTTTCCCAACTTCAGACTATACTATAGCCACTAAAACAGCATTGTACTGGTACAAAAACAGGCACATAGACCAATTATACAGAATAGAGAGGCCAGAAATAAGGCCATACATCTATGGTCACCTGATTTTTGACCAATCTGACAAAAGCAAGCAGTGGGGAAAAGACACCATATTCAATAAATGATGCCAGGATAACTGGCCCTCCATATGCACAAGATTGAAGCTGGATCCTTCTTAACAATATATACAAAAATTAACTCAAGAATGATGAGTTGAATTATCTATTTAGTGACTTAAATGTAAAAATCTAAAATTATAAATACCCTGGAATACAACCTACACAATACCATTCTAGATATAGAAACTGGTGAAGATTTCATGACAAAAACACCAGAAGCAACTACAACGAAAGCTAAAATTGACAAATGGGATCTGATTAAAGAGCTTCTGCAAAGCAAAAGAAACTATCAATACAGTAAACAAACAACCTACAGAATGGGAGAAAAATGCATCTGATACCATTGATATCCAGGATCTATAAGGAACTTAAACAAATTTACAAAAGAAAAACAACCCCATTAAAAAGTGGGCAAAGGACATGAACAGACACTTCTCAAAAGAAGACATACACGTGGCCAACAAGCATATAAAAGAAAGCTCAATATCACTGATCATTAGAGAAATACAAATCAAAACCGCAATGAGATATCATCTCACACCAGTCAGACTGGCTGTTATCATTAAGTCAAAAAATAGCAGATGCTGATGAGGTTGCAGAGAAAAGGGAACACTTATAAACTGTTGATGGGAGTGTAAATTAGTTCCACTATTGTGGAAATCAGTATGGCAATTTCTCAAAGAGGTAAAAGCAGAACTACGATTTGACCCAGCAGTCCCATTACACCAAGGAATATACCCAGAGGAATATAAGTCGTTCTACCATACAGACATCATGCACACGAATGTTCATTGCAGCAGGATTCATAGTAGCAAAGACATGGAATCAAACTAAATGCCCATCAATGCCAGATTGCAAACAAATGCAGGAACAGAAAACCAAATACTGCATGTTTTCTCTAATAAAATGGGAGATAAATGACAAGAACTTATGATCATAAAGAATAATTGATCCCTTTGTCATCATTTAATGACCTTCTTTTTCTCTTTTTACTATAATATTTATGACTTAAAGTCTGTTTAATTTGACATAAGTATAGTTACTCCTGCTCATCTTTGGTGCCATTTGCATAAAGTATCATTTTCCATCTCTCTACTTTCACTCTATATCTATTTTATAGGTGACATGAATTTCTTGTAGGCAGCACATAGTTGGGTCATTAAAAAAAATCTCATCAGCCAGTCTACATCTTTTAAGTGGAAATTTAATTTGTTCACATTAAAGTTATTACTGATAGATGAGAACTTATTCCTGCCATTTTGTTAACTATTTCCTAGTTGTTTCATATATCCTTTCTTCCTTTATTCCTCTCTTAATATTTATTATTGAGGTTTGACAGTTTTCTGTAGCTATGACATTTGAATTCTTTCATTTTCTCATTTGTGTCTGTTCTACCAGTGAGTTTTGTACTTTTGTGTGTTTTTATAATGGTAGATATGGTTCTTTCACTTTCAGATATAGGATTCCCTTAAGCATTTATTGCAGGGCTGGTCTAGTGGTAGTAAATTCCGTAAGTTTTTACTTGTTTGGGAAAGACCTTATTTCTGCTTTATTTTTGAAGCTAGCCTTACTGAATGTAGTATTCTTGGTTAGCAGCTTTTTTCTTTAGCATTTTGAACATGGCATTCTATTCTCTCCTGACTTATAAGATTTCTGCTGAAAAATCCACCCTTAATCTGATAGTTGCTCCCTTAGATGTGACTTGATGCTTTCCTTTTGCATCAATTCTTTTGCATTTTTAGAATTCTCTCTTTGTTTTAAACTTTTAATAGATTAATATATCTTGGAGAAGACTTTTTGGTTTTTATTTATTTGAGAATATTTGAGCTTCCTATATCTGGATGCCTAAATAGTTTGTAAAACTTGGGGGGTTTTGGGCAATTATTTTGTTAAATAGGTTTTATTTGCATTTTCTTATCTCTTCTCTTTCTAGAACACCTAAAATTTGAGGATTTGACCATTTTATGCTGTCCTGTATATCACACAGGGTTTCTTCATCTTTTAGTTTTTTTGGGGGGTGGGCCTACAGCACCCAGTATTCCCAGGAGGTCTCTCATCCAAGTACTAACCAGGCCTGACCCTGCTTAGCTTCCAAGATCCAATAAGATTGGGTGCATTCAGGGTTCTATGACCATAGACTAAAAATTCTTTCTTTCTTTATTTTTTGTCTGAATGAATTATTTTCAAAAACCTGCCTTCAAGTTCTGAAGTTATGTCTTTTGCTTAATCTATTCTATCATTGAAACTGTATTGTGTTTTTTATTTCTTTCATTGAATTATTCAGTTCCAAGTTTTCTGTTTGGTTCTTTTTTTTTTTTTTTTAAATATTTTTTTTTTTTGTGTTGTTTTTTTTTTTTTTTTTTTTTTTTTATCTGCATTCTCTTGTATCTCACTGAACTTCTTTAATAATATTATTTTAAATTATTTTATCAGGCATTTCATAAATTTCATTTTCATTGGAATCTGTTGCTGTGGAATTACTGTGTTACTTGGGAGATGTTGTGTTTTCTTGCTTTTTCACTTTTCTTGCTTCCTTACATTGATAGGGAAAGACTTTGTGTGTGTGTGTGTGTGTGTGTGTGTGTGTGTGTGTGTGTGAATGTATTTATAGTATTAGTTGGATAGGGCACTTTAGCTTTGATTTTGGGTACTTGCAGTAGTATAGTCTACATAGGAGTTCTTCAGTTATAATCAGTGTATATTAGTCCATTCTCACACTGCTAGAAAAAAATGCCTGAGACTGGATAATTTATTAAAAAAAAAAAAGAAGTTTAATTGCCTCATGGTTCCAAAGCCTGTGCAGGAAGCATGGCAACATCTGTTTCTGGTGAGGCCTCAGGGAGATTTTGCTCACAGAGGAAGGCAAAATAGGAGTAGGCATCTTATATGGCAGGAGCAGGACTGAGAGGGAAGGGGGAGGTGCTACACACTTTTAAACAACCAGATCTCATGATAACACTCACTATCATGAGAACAGCACCCAGGGGATGGTGTTAAACTATTAACTGTTTAACACCATCCTCATAATTCAGTCACCTCTCACTAGGCCCCACCTCCAACCTTATGAGATTTAGGTGGGGAGATACAAATCCAAACCATAGCATTCCATCCCTGGCCCCTTCCAAATCTCATGCCCTTCTCACATGACAAAATATAATCATGCCTTCCCAACAGTCCCCCCAAATCTTTAATAATTCCAGCATCAACTCAAAAGTCCAAAGTCCAAAGTCACATTTAAGACAAGGCTAGTCCCTTCCACCTATGAACCTGTAAAAACAAGTAAAAGCCAGTTACTTCCATCACACAATGGGGGTACTGGCAGAAAGAAATTGGCCAAAAGAAAAGTGCTACAGGCCCCATGCAAGTTTGAAACCCAGCAGGAAAGTCATTAAATCTTAAAGCTCCAGAATAATTTCCTTTGACTCTGTATTCCACATCCTGGGCACACTGATGCAAGAGGTGGGCTCCCAAGGCCTCGGACAGCTCTGCCCCTGTGGCTTTGCAGTTTAGCCCCCACTGTTCTCACAGGCTGGCAGTGAGTGCCTATGGATTTTCCAGGCACAGGATAGAAGCTGCTGGTGGCTCTACAACACGAGAATCTGGAGGATGGTAGCCTTCTTCTCACAGTTCGACCAAGCAGTGTCACAGTGGGAACTCTGTGTGAGGCTCCAACTCCATGTTGCACTCTCTGAAGCAGTGGCCTGAGCTATATGTGAGTCATTTTGAGCCATGGATGGAGCTGGAGCAACTGGGATTCAGGGAGCAGTGTCCCAAGGCTGCGCAAGGCAGCAGAGCCCTGAGCCTGGCTCACAAAACCTTTATCCTCTCCTAGGCTTCAGGACCTCTGATGGGAGGGACTTCTGTGAATGCCCCTGACATGCCTTTGACTTTTTTTTCCCGTTGTCTTGGATATTAGCGCTTGGCTTTTTTTTCACTCATGCAAATCTCTTCAGCCTGCTTGAATTCCTCCCCTGAAAATGGGCTTTCCTTTTCTATCACATGGCCAGGCTGCAAATTTTTCAAACTTTTACTCTCTGCTTCCCTTTAGATATAAGTTCCAGTTTCAGGTCATTTATTTGCCCATGTATATGAGCATAGGCTGCATCTTGAATGCACTGTTGCTTAGAAATTTTTTCTGACACATACCCTAAGTTATCTCTCTCAAATTCAAAGTTCCACAAATTCGTAGGGTAGGGGTGCAATCTAACCAAACTCTTTGCCAAGGTGTAACAATGGTGACCTTTACTCCAGTTCCCAATAAGTTTCTCTTTTCCATCTGAGACCTCCTTAGCCTAGACTTTATTATCCATGTCACTGTCATCATTTTGCTCACGAAAATTTAACAAATCTCTAGGAAGTTCCAAACTTTCCCTCATTTTCCTGTCTTTTTGTGAGCCTTCTGCACTCTTCCTACCTCTGCCCATTACCCAGTTCCAAAGTTGCTCCACATTTTTAGGTATCTTTAGCAAAATGCTCCACTCTTTGGCGCCGATCAGCTCACAATTCCACAGGCTGTACAGGAAGCATGGCAACATGCTTGTTTGCGTACTGGTAGTGGCAGTGGTGGGTCAGGTGGGTGTGCTGATCCTTGGGCCTCTGGGTAGCATGCATTGTGTTGGCAGTGGTAGCAGTGATTGCAGGGCATTCCTCTGCTTCCAGGTGTCATGCACTGTGTGCTAGGAGTGTTGGTGACAGGATAGGAAGGCAAGTCCTCAGGTCCCCAGGTAGGACATAGGTGGGTGCCGGTGGTGGTGGTGGTGACAGATAATGCTGGCCTGTCTTTAGGCATTCTGTTGGTGCACATGGGCACAAGCTATGATGAGTGGGATGGAATGATTTCTAAACCCCCAGACAGTGTGCTTGGGCATCAGCCACAGATATTTCGTTCCATTATTGGGCTCTCTGATGGTGCACACATGTGCCAGAAGCAGAAGACAGAGTGGGTTGATCCCTAGGTTCCTGGACTGCACACTTAGGCACTGGCAGTGGTGGGTGGTTCTGAGTAGCATGGGACTGTCCTCAGATACTCCCAACCAATAACGTACATGGGGTTGCACTGTGGTGGGTATGGTGGGGTGATTCCCAGGTCCCTGGGTGATGCGCTCAGGTGATGACAGCAAATGGGCTGGGCCTTTTGTCAGGACTTCTGATGGTGTGCATGCATGCCTGGAGAGACAGATGGGGTGGTGGCGGGGCATCTCCAGGAGCAGATCATGGGCCCCAGGCCCAGCTGTTGGGAGTGTCAGGCCTGGCAGTCACCCCAATGTGGGGTGGACCCTGGTGCTCTCAGTAGGATGGGCACAGTAACCTTGTCACTGGCTAGGTCCCTGAAGCAGCCACCGCTCTTGTTTCCTGCTCTAGGTTCCTCAAATTGTGGCCCCAGGTCACCTCCTCCTGACGCCCTCCCTGCAGCAGCAGTGGGTGAGAGCAGCAACACAGGGGCAGGGTCTGGAGACTGAGGCTCCAGGCCTGGGAGTGGATTCTGTCCATCCTCATGAGGATGGGGGCAGTGCACTTTGCTGCCTTGAGGACTTGGGGCACAGGGGTCTCACCACTGCCATTGCTGCTCCCACAGCCATTGCTGCCACCACCACCCACGCCTCCCTGCTGCAGATGGCCCACCACTGCCTATAACATGTATAACATTGGTCCCATAAGATTATAATGAAACTGAAAATTTGCTGTTGCCTAGTGACATTGTAGCTGTAGTAATGTCCCAGCACAGTGCATTCATTATTCACATGACTGTGGTGTTGCTGGCGTAAAGAAACCAACTGCACTGCCAGTCCTGTGAAAGTATAGCACATACAATTATGTACAGTACATAATGCTTGATAATCATAACATAAATGACTATGTTGCTGGTTTATATATTTATTATATTATACATTTTTAATATTTTAGAATGTACTTTATTTATTTAGATGGAGTCTTACTTTGTCACCCAGGCTAGAGTGCTGTGGTATGATCATCTTGGCTCACTGTAAACTTTGCCTCTCAGGTTCAAGCAATTCTCTGACTCAGCCTCCTGAGTAGCTGGGATTACACCAGGTTAATTTTTGTATTTTTAGGAGAAATGGGGTTCAACATCTTGGTCAGGATGGTCTTGAACTCCTGTCCTCGTGATCCACCTGCCTCAGCCTCCCAAAGTGCTGGGATTACAGGTGGGAGCTACCACATTTGGCCTATTTTTTTAAAAAGTTAACTGTAAAACAGCCTCAGGCAGATCCTTCAGGAGGTATTCTAGAATAAGACATTGTTATCACAGGAAATGACAGCTCCCTGTGTGTTACTGCACCCTAAGCCCTTCCAGTGGGACAGGTATGGAGGTAGAAAACAGTGATATTGATTATTCTGATCCTATGTAGTCCTAGGCTAATGTCTGTGATGTGTCTTAGTTTTGAACACAAGAAGTTTAAAATAAGTAAATAAATAATTTTAGAAGTAGGAAAAAGCTTATTTGAGAGTAGAGTAAAAGCTTTATAGGAATGTAAAGGGGAAGTTCTGGACTACCCGTGACCACCAAGACCACAGTGGGAGCTTATGGGTAAGCCACCCCTGCCCCCCAACACTGGCCTGGGCCCAGCAAGGACCTGGAGCCGCGACCACAGGCTGTGAGGGGGTGTGGCTGGGGCTACATGCTCCATGAAGCCCGCGGGAGCCAGGAGCAGGCAGCAGCCCCATCCTCCCAGGCAGGCTGCAGCCACCCAAATCGGGGCTGTGGACCTGGGCCTCCCTGTGCTTTTGGGGAGAAGGCCCCCCAACCCAGAGATGCAGCCGCCCAAGTTGAGGCTGTACACCTGGGCCTCTGCACTCTTGGGGGCTCAGGAAGGCCATCCTCTGCCCTTGTCTGCTCCTGCTGCTGGGCCTCTCCACATTCCCAGCACCCACTCAGATATCAGAGCAGAGTTGGGGCTCAGCTTGGGCACTATGCACATGCTCAGGCCCTGCCACCTTGGCTCCCCTGGACTTTAGGCACTAACAAGTTTTGGGGGGAAGCTGAGGGAGGGGCTGAGGGTGGCTTGGCACTGGCCTGCAGGTACCCTTGGTGCAATCAGCTTGGGCACCATTGATGGTGGCAGGAGGCAGATAGATTGGAGTGAGAACTTGTGGTACCTTTTTTGGGTTTGCCTATGGCTGCCCATGAACCAGTTATGCACAATTTTTCTCCTCTAAGGCCCATAAAAGCCCAGGCTCTGCCAGAGTAGAGAAGAGGACGGAGTGATGATGGGATGACCAGTTGTATGGAGGAACTACCCTTTCCCCTGAGAATTGCAGACAATGGGATAACCTGCCTTCAGAGAAGAGCCACACACTCTAGGGCCTCCTCTCTGTTGAGAGCTGCAGACAACATGATGACCAGAGCTCCCCTCTCTGCTGTTAGCTGAATATTTGTTGGGATGACCAGTTGTAGAGATGAGCTACTCTTTGTGCTGAGAACTGACCACTTGTTGACATGACCTGTCTGCAGAAAGGAGCTACCCTCTCTGCTAGAAGCTAAACACTTGTCAGGACATCCTGGCTATGGACAGGAGCTGTCCACTGCAGGTCTTCTCTGAGCTGTTTTATTGGTCAATAACACTTCTCTTCATCTTGTTCACCCTCTTCTTGTCTGCATACCTCATTCTTCCTGGTCACAGGACAAGATCTTGGGACCTGCTGAGTGGCGAGACTAAAAGAGTTGCTGTAACAGAAACAGGGCTGAAACATGCTCCTTTCTCACCACATTGAAGGTGAGAGAGGATCTATAGCCCTTTGGGGATCCCATACCTGGGAGCTCCCTGAGCCAGGGCTATGACTCCCTCTTTGGGGACCTGTGGTTCCTGGCATCTCCAAGCTTCTGGGTACAACCACCTTCCCTGGTGCCAGCTGGGGAAGCTGCTTGCAGTGTGCCTAGTCCAGCTGCAGCTACACAGAGACATTGTGCCCATCCTGCAACCTTGATCTGTCTGCCCTGTGGCATCAGCTGGCATGTCTGACTGCAGAGTGGCCAGACCCCACGCTCACTCACACACACCCTTCACTGCTCCATGCCTGACTCCAGTCTCCCTTAGAGGTGTGGGATCCAGGCTGGTAGCATGAGCTGGGTGTAGCCTCCTAGGCCAAATAGGCAGAAATAGCTGAGTGGGCCCAAGCAAAACTCAGGCAAAGGTACCACGGGCCACAAGTTTCCAGCCAGAAAAGTTACTCCCCAAAGATCCCATAACATTATCTGTCATTGATTAAAATGCCATCATGTGCAACATGATTGTACTTTCAGGATAAGTTGAATGCTCTGGATAATATCAGGACATGTTTTGAACTGAGGCAGATAAAGTACAGCTATCTAGATTCATTACCTGTCCAGCTTGATCCAGAGAAAGAGAAAAATTACATGAACAGAGCTAACGAGGGTTTAAAATGCAAAGATTTACTATTTACCAACATTTTTTCATGTCCCACACTGAAGGTTTATTCCATCTATCACATTAATATATGAGTGCTGTCCTCCATATAAAAAGCATTCCTGACTTCCTTTTCATGGCAGACTATGCAGCATGAAACAATTCCCTAGTTGTTAAATAAAAATAAATAAAAATATAATAAACCTCCTCTCAAAAGCACAGTTATGTTTGCAAGGAAGTTAAGAAATTTGCTAGTTAGTGATCAAAAAGTAATGAGAGATGAAATAAGACTGATAGACATTGAATTTATAGCTGTAATAGGAGCATGTATTAGTTTCTACACAAAGGGGCTTGCATTTTAACTTTTTGACTCTTTTATAATAACACAGCTTAAAACACAAACACATTTTGAGTGGTTATACAAATAGAGAAAATAAGAATTTGACTACTCACAAGGGAAGGAGATAACATTAAGACACCCAGGGGTCTTGATGGGCTGTACTTTTAGTGAAGGGGCAGACAAAAGAACCACACACACATGCATGTGCACATGCATGCACACACACACACACACATGCACACACACGCACACACACACATTTCTGTCTTAAACTAGGCATTAGAGAGAATAAAAAAATTCCTCAGGTAGGTATGATTTGGTATTTGTAATATACAGGTCTGGGGAATCCCAAGGGAAGAAATTAATATGAAGTGTCTGTATTAGATTGTTCATGCTGCTATAACAAACTACCTGAGGCTGGGTAATCTGCAAAGAATAAACATTTATTTCTCACACTTCTGAAGGGTGGGAAGTCCAAGATCAAGATACTGGCAGGTTCAATGTCTGATGAGAGCCTGATCTCTTCTTCTAAGATGTTACCTTTAACACTGTTCTAACATGGTGACAGCGCACAAGGAGGCAAAAAGGACCTAGATACTGTCCTCTAACTCTTTTAAGAAAGCACTAGTCCTAATGAGGGAATATCTCTCATGCCCTAATCACCTCCAAAAGGCTATTCCTCTTAATACTGTTGTATTAGGCAGGGATTAAGTTTCTTTTTTTTTTTTTTTTTTTTTTTTTTTTTTTTTTTTTTTTTTTTTTTTTTTTTTTTTTTTTTTTTTTTTTTTTTTTTTTTTTTTTTTTTT
>NW_016107685.1:1491459-1500722 GCF_001604975.1 Cebus imitator
ATGAACATGGAATGTTTCTCCGGATTAAGTTTCAACGTACGTTTTGAAGAGGACCTGAACATTCAAACCACAGCAGTGCATTTATGGTGATCCTAAGAGATCTAACAGACATAGCTTTCCTGATCATGAACTAGCAATTCAAAATCACAAAGTCAGCATAAGCAAGAGTCAGCAGAATTAGATATCAGAATTGTGGAAAATAGGATTTTCAGTCACAAGTTATAACTTTACTATGTTTAAAATGGTTAAATATATTAAAGATGGAGTTAATCCTAATTTATTAGAAACCCAAGTATTTTTTGAAAATAAAAGCAACCATACCTTCCAGAATACCTAAAAAATAGTCACTGGCGTTAAAAACAAGATTATGAAAGATTGGTATAGCTAAATTGAGAACTGGTAAAATGGAGCTAAAATTGAAAAGCTTAATCTGAAACTGTTACAATCTGAAAGAGAATGGAATGTGAAATAGAGGATAAAAGATAAAGAGAATTTAAAAAGTCGGCTCAATATGGATGGAACTGGATTTGCACAGAACAATGTAGAAAATAGGGAGAAGGAGAAACATTCAAAGGGATAAGGCTGAATTATCTTCAGATTCAGAGATCTTAACTAATCACAAAGAGAATAACTTTTAAAATAAATCTAGACTCATTTACTAGCATTCAAAGCCCAAAGACAAAAAGTTCTGAATAGAGCCAGAGAAATAGTACGTTACCTACATGAAGGAGCAGCAATTTGACAGACAATATACTTCTTAACAATATTAGACATCAGAAGTCTGTGGAAAATATATAATGTATTTTATGTGTGTGTGTGTTGTGTGTGTATGTGCACACACGTGTGTGTAACTCAAATAAATTCAAATATATTGAATTGAATATATTAAATTTGAATACACATGTAAAATATTTATCAATAATCAATTTTTATCCAGCTAAATTGTCACCATAAAAGCTGTTTGAATTAATCAAACATAAACATATTTGTAAAACCACTGAAGAGTTAAGAAGGAAAAATAAAAATCTAGGAGCAGGTAAGAACTGAGATAGATAAACCCTGAATTTATGGCTACATTTGCTCTGAAGACTTTGCCAATGTAGAAGAAATCAGTACGAAATGGAACAAACATTTGACAATTTCCTGGCATGAGGAAAGAAAACTCAAAGCAGAGTCCCACCAAGGCAGAGTCTGATGGGATCTTGGCATATACTCTCAGGATATGGTTAAACTGGAAATGTATTAGTGTTTGTGTTAAGCGGTGACTCTTAACTTGATTACATCTGCAAGGACCCTGTTTCCAAATAAGGTTACATTAACAGGTACTAGGGGTTAGGTCTTCAGCATATCTTTATTGAAGGCACAGTTCAACGCACAACATGCATTACTTATATTCTACATCAGTAAATTGCAGATTATAAGAATTTAGCTCTTATTTGGTTAATATTAGGATTAGATGAAACAGCAGGTAATAATCAGAATAATGTGACCCATTAATATACTCAATGAAGATTTATTATGATTACTGTTACAACCCTTGGTGTAATTATATGTTACATTTTGGTCTCCTTCTCTAAGATGGCAGAAATAATTCTTCTTTGTACTGCATTTATAACATGTAGTTATAAATTAGTAGATTACACAGTCAGGTTAATGTTTGTTAAATGAAAAAGTAAATGCAATTTTATCCTTGCAACTACCGTGTATTGGAATGTTCACTATCCTATTTCAGATGAGGGAATTGTGGTTCTGAGAATCTATAAACATTGCCCAAGTAGAAGCAGCCAGAAAGTGCTGAAACAAATGTTCAAACTAAAGCACCACATTTTCTTTTCCCAACATCCTCATGATCTGAGAGTGGAGAGGAATTATTTACTTATAAGAAATTCTTAGAATAAGAATATTCTGCACAGTTTAAACTGCATGCCCTTAGTAGCATATATTTCCTTGAGCAATTATTCACTCATAAAATAGTTTTCTTCATTTAACATGTCTACTAACTGTATTTGATGCTTCCATTGTCCTTGGTGCTTTACCTTGGACATCCACATAGCAAGGTAGAGTTGGGGCCATAGTTACTGTATATAAGGCGTGGGATTATATTCCATCTACATTTCTGCCCTAATCTCTCCTTCTCAGCAGTTATGGGGAATAAACCGTGAGTTCTAGAAAAAGACTTTACTTGTTCATCTCTCTTCAACATCCTTGTGCCCAAAGCCCACATGATTCTGAATATTCTTCAGGAAAGCTATATTCTAGGTCCTATTGTGCATCAGTTTAGAGTGGTGACTGTTCTAGTGACCATTTCATTCGTTTGTTCAAGGAAGCAATGCCAGGTGTTGCTCTATGGAAAGTGAGTATTGTTAATAACTGCACTATCTGAAACCATACTTAGGAAACAAAAAGTTTAGACAAAGAACAGCCATGAAGATAAAATCCTGGACATGACACTATGAGCGTGAAGAGCGCCACTCCCAGGGATTTGCGGGGTCCAGACCACTGATGCTCCCGCCGCATGAGAAAGGTTCACAGAAAAAGCACTCTCTGCTCCCCTCCATTGTCCCTGGTCCATGCTCCTTTCATTGGTGGGAATGTTCCTCTAGTACTTCCCTCTAGAGTTATAGTGCTGAGGACAGTCTGATTCAGTTTCTTCCTTACTGGTGTAAACGGAGAAATTATCCTGAAAGAATTCCCATCTCTCAGTTTCCTTACATTTTTTCTTCCTAGGATTTCTTTTTTGTTTTCTTTCTCTCCCCTCCTTTCTTCCTGTCTTTCCTTTCTTATTTTTAAAATAAAATTATATGTATTTAAGGAGTACAAAGTGATGTTTTGATAAACATACACACTGTATCACACCGAATACTACAGTTACACTAATTAACACATCCATTGCTTCACATGGCTACCTTTTTTGTGGTGGGAACTCTTAAGATCTACTGTCTTAGCAAATTGTAAGCATATGATAAAATACATTAGCATCCCCACTTTTCACATTAGATCTCTAGGACTTATTCATACTTTTAACAGAAATTTTATACACTTTGACAAACATCTCTCTATTTTCCCCCATCCATGCCCCTAACCACCAATCTACTCTTTGCTTCTATGAATTTGACTTTTTAAGATTTCACACATAAGGTGAGGTTATGCAATATTTTTCTTTCTGTGTCTGGCTTATTTTACCTAGGTAAGTGTCATTTTCTTTAATTAGATTCCCAAGTGCCCTTGAACTTTCCACCCTCATTCTACTCCCAATGCCGAACACCTTTCACAACATACTCTCCTGGGCAGGGACCATAGGGCCCCAGGATCCAGGTGTCTAATAATGGCACTAACTCTTGTGAGTAGCGTGAAGGGAAGAGTTTACTGGAGTCAGGGTCCATAAAATCAGTGTCCGCTGCTCTGGTAGAGAACAGCCAGAAATAGCAGCAGTACAGCCTTCTGAAGCTGGTGAGTCTCAAGGTGGGGCCAAAGAAATTATGAGGAAGAGGATGCTGAGGAGTGGAGGGGGAATCCAGGAGCCTGGTGTGAAAAGGAGATAGAACTCTTTTAATATGGCATGGTGTAGCAGATGACAACCTTGCCACAGTACTTAGGTTCTGGTACAAGTGTTAGCAACCTACGGCTGTGATTTCCCTCAGAGCTGAGGCTAAGTCACTTTATGGCTTGTAGACTCAAAACTTCTGTAGGCTCAAAGATCCCAAAGTGTATCATAGCTATGAGGCCAAAGCTCTGTGCCTAGCTAGGTCATAGTCTTCCTTTCTTCCCTAGTCTAAATTCATTTATAAGCCTAGGTGACTGCTCCTTCTTCTAGGCAATCATAGCTGGGCTCAAATATTCTATTACCATTTTGGTTAGTTCAAAGTCTGTCTGACTTTTTCAGACTTCCAATGACTTATGGTAAGAGACCATGTTTTGCTCATTGACAACTTGAATGAGGAACCACAATGACCACTCCTTGGTGAATATCAATCTGTGAGTATGAACTGATGGAGTTGGAGTATTGAAGATCCAAAACGATGCCACAGATGGCCAATAATTCTTCATTTCTCAGATTAGGAGTCCTCAGTATCATTAAGAAAAATTCAGAGGGAAGAAAAATGGTTCCAGCTATTAAGAAATTACAAGAGAACTAGGGAGCATAGTTGAAAGTATATTATTACCTGGAAGAATCCATCAGTGTTACAGGAAGTTCAAAAAGAACACGTATCTTCTCGTATTTGTTAAAAAATCTGGGAAGCATTCCTGACTCCAGTCTTTCTCTGTCTCCATAATCTTTCTTCCACCAAATTTTCTCATAGCCCTCCTCACCCCTCAAAATTATCCTTTCTTCTCCATTTACATGGTTATTACTTTTGTTTGGACCTTAATCACTTTTCCTTTAAACTACTAAGAACTCTCCAAAAAGGCTCCCGACCTTCTGTGTTTCCCTTTGACCTATCTGTTATGGTCTCAATGTTTGTGTCCTCAGAAAATTCATACGTTGAAATCCTAACCTCTCTCCCACCTCCAAGGTGATGATATTAGAAGTGGAAACTTTTTTGAGCTAATTAGGTTATGAGGGCTCTTAGTTGAGATTGGTACCTCTATAAAAGAGATGGTAGAGAGCAGCTAGCCCCTTCCAGCATGTCAGGACATAAGGAGATGATGCCACCTCTGAACTAAGAAATGAGCTCTAGCCAGACACTGAATCTGCTGGCATTTGGTCTTATACTTCTTAGCTTCCAGAACTATGAGATTTGAATGCTTGTTGCTTATAAGTCACCCAGTTTATGATATTTTGTTTTAGCAGCTAAAGTGGTCTAAGATATCAACTATCACATATCACATCCCTGTTCAAATATTCTGTGATTCCCTACAGTGTACGTGACAATGCCTACTATCAGACAGACCTCTAAAGATCGTCTCAAGGCTGCCACTGCTTCTCTTTAAACATCATCTTCTGATACTCTACTCTCCCACCTCTGTTTCCCCCAAAGAACTTAAGATTCAGTAGCTCCTAATGCCTGATTACTTAACATCCATGGAGGCAGGCGTTTTGTTCTTACCTTTGCCTAAAAGGACAGTCTTTAATCTCCCCCAGAAAATGTTACGTCTTTTTTTCTGTCCTTTGACGCCCTTAGCTTGTTGCATCTTTTGGCTTAACAGAACTTGAGGATATGACAGTCCCTTTCCCTTCCCACAATAACACCTAAAGTTAAGTACCACTTATTCTATTTCATTTGTGAGAAAACTGGGCACTATGAAGTTGAAATAGCTTTTAGGTTTACACGATCAGTGTAAGCCAGAATTGTCATTTGTTTCTGCTCAAGGATAACTTTTAAACCATATTACACTGCTTCATTCATCTGAAATACTGCCTCTTTCCCACTATTTTATGATTGCCATTATTAGAGCCACAGCTATATTGCATTATACATGTTCGCAAGTCAATTTTCTCTATTAGTTAGGTAAGCTCTCAGAAGATAATGGCTTTTGTTTATGCTATGTACTACTACCTTTAGCATTCTGTCCAGGAACTAAGAAAACACTATGTTCTCACTTGTTTGAATAGATCAAGCCATTTAGAGTAGTTATACTTGAGATTATTGGAAAGGAGAAGGCTTTACAGGTAAAGGATCAGTCATTGTAGCTATGCTGATTACACGCTTCCTGGTCTCTTTCTTTTACCCTGCCATGACTCCTTGGTTACTTTCTGTCCCTTTGGTAGTGACAGCCATTTCTGTTACCCTCCTTACTACTTGGCCTCTCTCTTCATTTAGTAGTCAGGGAAAACAAATGATACCCACAAAAGAAACAGCTGGAATCAAAGCAGATGAGTTTACAGAATGTAGATTACATATGCTAAGGATAATTGGATCCTGGTCACAAGGAAGAACATGTAATTTTACTTACCAGGTAAGTGGGTTCTTGCAAAGATTTACTTGCCTAAAATTCACTCCCTGACTTTTATTTCATCTTTGGTGAACTTCAGCTCATTTGATGAGAGCAGGTCCTCATGTAACATCATTTCACACAACGTTGTGTCATTATAACATTAAGGAAAAAAACACTGATTTCAGGCAAAGACCACTGTCTGTGTGGTGTTTGCATGTTCTCTCCATGTCTGCCTGGGTTTCCTCCAGGTATTCCAGTTTCCTTCTACATCCCAAAGACATACAGCTTAAATCTAAATTGTCCCAGTGTGACTGAGTGGTTGTGTGTGTGAGTGCTCGCTGTAAAGCAATGGTGTCCTGCCTGGGATTGGTTCCCTGAGCTTTGGGAACTAACCCAAAGCTGCTGGGGTAAGCTTGGACCAGCTGTAACTCTGATCTGAAACAAGTGGGTTGGGAAATGAACGAATGAATAAAAATCATTATACAGGGTAAAGTAAAAATTAGTAAAGTGTACTGAAATCATATAAATGCATGACAATAAATGATATTTGTGATTGCTGGTTTTTAAACTGTGTGGTGGTAGAAGGTTCTTCTTACAATTTTCCTTTATCTCTACTTTATTCTTAAAACATCAGGATAACAATATTAATTACACTTTAGTATTTTTTAAAAGGATGAAATGAGATAATGAATATAAAACATTATGGCTGGCATATGATACATACTTGCTTAAATATAAGGGAGGATGATCGTGATTTTAAAAACTTTATTAGAACAGATAAAGCGTCTCAGTGGAAACCCAAACTCTACTACATCTAGAACATATAATTTTTATGTTTCTGTACTTCTCTCCTGCATTTTAAGGTACTCTGGGTCTCTAGATTGATCAGGAAACTTTACATGGCATCACCCAGCAATGACTCCACTGCCCCAGTCTCTGAATTCCTCCTCATCTGCTTCCCCAACTTCCAGAATTGGCAGCACTGGCTGTCCCTGCCCCTCGGCCTCCTCTTCCTCTTGGCCATGGGGGCCAACGCCACCCTCCTGATCACCATCCGGCTGGAGGCCTCTCTGCACCAGCCCTTGTACTACCTGCTTAGCCTCCTCTCCCTGCTGGACATCGTGCTCTGCCTCACCGTCATCCCCAAGGTCCTGGCCATCTTCTGGTTTGGCCTCAGGTCAATCAGCTTCCCTGCCTGCTTCCTGCAGATGTTCATCATGAACAGTTTTCTGACCATGGAGTCCTGCACGTTCATGGTCATGGCCTATGACCGTTATGTGGCCATCTGCCATCCATTGAGATACCCGTCTATCATCACTGACAAGTTTGTGGCTAGAGCTGTGGTCTTTGTTATAGCCCGAAATGCCTTTGTTTCTCTTCCTGTTCCCATGCTTTCTGCAAGGCTCAGATACTGTGCAGGAAACACAATCAAGAACTGCATCTGCACTAACCTGTCTGTGTCCAAACTCTCTTGTGATGACATCACTTTCAATCAGCTCTACCAGTTTGTGGCAGGCTGGACCTTGTTGGGCTCTGACCTTATCCTTATTTTTATCTCCTATTCTTTTATACTGAAAGTTGTGCTAAGGATCAAGGCAGAGGGTGCTGTGGCCAAGGCCTTGAGCACGTGTGGTTCCCACTTCATCCTCATCCTCTTCTTCAGCACAGTGCTGCTGGTTCTGGTCATCACAAACCTGGCCAGGAAGAGGATTCCTCCTGACGTCCCCATCCTGCTCAACATCCTGCACCACCTCATTCCCCCAGCTCTGAACCCAATTGTTTATGGTGTGAGAACCAAGGAGATCAAGCAGGGAATCCAGAACCTGCTGAGGAGGTTTGTAGGAGTAGGAAGGATTAGATCCACTTTTGGAGTTGTTAATGAAAAATAGAAAAATAGGGAATTATTTTTATGCTGGAAAGAAAATTTCACTTTTAAATCCTGGCCTGAGTTCTGATTCTTCTTTTCCCAATATCTCAGTTAACAATGAACACATTCATTTGTGGATCTTTGTTTTCTGTTGCTTGAAAGGAAATCTCCCTTTCCTGGAGATTACCACGGAATTTTTTCCTAATCTGATTTGTAACAAAGAATCTTGCCAAACCTTTGACAAATGGAGCTGTATTAGAATGTAAGTGTTTGATCACTAGAGACAAACTATACAATGCATTTAAAAAGATCTGCCTGTCTTCTGATTTGCAAATGACAGTGATTCCTTTCCTGTCTCTGATTCAGCTTGGCAGACGGCTATCTGGCTTTGGTGCCATGAAGACATTGCTTGGGATAAGTACAGATGTTGACCCTGGAACAACGTGGGGTTGAGTGCTTTGTCCTGAACACCCCGACTCTCTCTCATGGCACCTGAGTCAGATGTGCTATTCACTGGCTCCTCAGTTCTTCCTAGAGCCAGTTAAGATTTTCAGTCTGTACCACCTGAAATAATAGGCAGCACTTCCTATTATTTCTCTCTACTTAGATTTGCTTCCTTCAGTTTTCGGTTTGTAAAGGAGGTTGACAACGTTTTAGGATTTTTAGGTTGGGGAGGAGTTGTATTGTTTGAAGGGCTTTATGTTCTTTTCTTCATCATCTTCATCTTTGTGTCGTTATAATACTCATTCCTATCCCACCTTGAACTGCCCATCCTAGGCCCAACGGACGGTCCCATTCATTCCCTCTGTGGTTGTTTGCTGCAGCCTTCCTCCTGAGCTGCAGCTGGCAAAGCTGCAAACAAATTTTCCAGACATGAAAGTTCTAGGGTTTGTTTTTCACAGTATAGTGTATTCTACTATTTTGCCATTTCCTTCTTAATGATGCCACACAGTTCAGTATCTCCAAGGAATATTAATCAATCTTAATCTGTCTCTTTGGGGGATGAAAATCAAGATTTCAAGTCCATCATTTGTCCAAGCATTGTTTGACAACTGTCCCAATTGGACTATTCTACTTTCATTTGTACTGAAGCTTATCTTTGCTGAATGACTTGTATTAAAATTAACATCTCTACAGTGTTTAAAAAATTTTATGTTACAGCATTTTTAATTGCAGACCTCTTATATTCTAGCCCTAACATACTTTAGACTTATCTTAAACTTTGTTTTTTCTGCCCCTGTAGCCCAAATGAACTGCTCATTATTTATTGAAAAGCACTTATTCTCATTTTGCTCTCTCTCCTCTATCATTTGATGCTTCACACATCAGCCTTCTTTTTTTTTTAGAGGAAGAAAGAGAGAAAGAAAGAAAAAGAATAAAAAAAAAAGAAAAATAATAAAGGAAAGGAAGAAAGAGGAAGAGGAGGAAGAGGGAGAGAGAACAGGGGTGTTGCTTTATTGCCCCGGCTAGAATGTAGTCTAAAAATGGGTATGCCTGTAATTGTGTTTAATAATAGAGA
>NW_016107685.1:1500972-1586641 GCF_001604975.1 Cebus imitator
GAGGGAAGAAAATAATTAACAAGCAGCCAACCAATATTTCATTTAAACCTGTAAATACGTGTGATGTAGTACTGATAAGAGTGTATATTTTGTGTATTTAAAGTGGAGAGTTCTATGAATGTTAATTAAGTCTACTTGTTCCGGATCTGAGTTCAAGTCCTGAATATCGATGTTAGCTTTCTGTCTCATCGATCTGTCTAATATTGATGTTGAAGTCTCCCACTATTATTGTGTGGGAGTCCAAGTCTCTTTATAAGTCTTATATATCTGGGTATTTCTGTATTGGGTGCATATATATTTAGGATCTTTAGGTCTTCTTGTTACATGGATCCTTTTATCTTTATGTAATATCCTTCTTTGCTTCTTTTGATCTTTGTTGCTCTGAAGTCTATTTTATCAGCAAAAATTGCAACTCCTGCTTTCTATTTATTTATTTTTGCTCTCCATTTGGTTGGTAAATTTTTCTCCATCCCTTTGTTTTGAGGCTTTGTGTATCGTTGCATGTGAGATGGATCAGGATGTAGCATACCAATGGGTCTTGGCTTTTTTTGCCTGTCTGTGTCTTTGGATTGGGGGATTTAGTCGATTTAAATTTAGAATTAATAACAATATATGTGTGTTTGATACTGTCATTTAATGTTAGCTGGCTGTTTTGCCCATTAGTTGATGCAATTTCTTAATTATGTTGATGTTCTTTATTTTTAGGTATTTTTTAGAAAGGCTGATACTGGTTGTTCCTTTCTATTTGTAGTGGTTATTTCAGCAGCTCTTGTAAAGCAGGCCTGGTGGTGATGAAATCTCTGAGTGCTTGCTTGTTCACAAAAGATTTTATTTTTCCTTCGCTTATTAAGATTAGTTTGGCTGGATGTAAAATTCTGGGTTGAAAGTTTTTTTCTTTAAGGATGTTGAATATTGGCCCCCACTCTCTTCTGTCTTGTAGGGTTTCTGCTGAGAGATCTGCTGTGAATCTGATGGGCTTCCCTTTATGGGTAACCTGACCTTTCTCTCTGGCTGCCCTCAGTATTTTCTCTTTCATTTCAACCTTGGTGAATCTGGCGATTATGTGCCTTGAGGTTGGTCTTCTTGAGGAATATCTATGTGGTGTTCTCTGTATTACCTGGAGTTGAATATTGTCCTGCCTTGCTAGGTTGGGAAAGTTTTCCTGAATAATATCCTGAAGCATATTTTCCAGCTTGGATTGATTCTCTTCGTCACATTCAGGTACACCTATCAAACGTAGATTAGGTCTTTTCACATAGTCCCATATTTCTTGGAGACTTTGCTCGTTCTTCTTTATCCTTTTTTCTCTAATCTTGTCTTTTTATTTCATGAAGTTGGTCTTTGACCTCTGATATCTTTTCTTCTGCTTGATCAATTCGGCTGTTAAAACTTGTGCATAGTTCATGAAGTTCTCGTGTTGTATTTTTCAGCTCCATTAATTCACTTATATTCCTCTTTAAATTGTGTGTTATTGTTAACATTTCGTCAAACCTTTTTTCAAAGTTCTTAGTTTCTTTGCATTGGGTTAGAACAAGTTCTTTTAATTCCCAGAAGTTTCTTAGCATCCACTTTTTAAAGCCAGCTTCTGCTAATGGAACACAGTCTTTCTCCATCAGGCCTTGTTCTGTTGCTGATGAGGAACTGTGATCCCCTGTAGAGGGAGGGGCGTTCTGATTTTGGGTATTCTCAGCCTTTTTAGGCTGGTTTCTTCCCTTCATTATAAATTTATCCATCTGAGGTCTTTATAATTACCGTCTTTATAGTTGGGTTTCTGAATGGACATCCAACTTGTTGATTCCCGGCGCTAGAATCTGAGCAACGCACTGCACCGGCCAAAACAGTGGCTTTAAGATTGATGGTGCTTTTCTGACTCTGCACCAAGAACCACTGCACCAAGGCAGCGGCAAAACTGCCTCACCAGCCTCAAGAGTTGCACTGGCGACACGTGGGGCTCCTCCGCTGGGAATCTCCTGGTGCGTAAGCAACAAAAATTGATCTGAAAGTGTGGCGTCCTTTTGTTCTTAGTGGGAGCTACAATCCTGGGCTGCTAGTGATCAGCCATCTTGGATCTCTCTCACATCAGCCTTCTTCAACCAGTATCACCATTTGCCAAACCTCATCTTTCCTGCCAGGTTTACTTCAAATGCCACCTCTCACAGAAGGCCTTCCTTCCTCTTTGCTTTATCTTATCCATCCTAATTTAGACTCTTCCTAAGTGAGGGCCTCTGGTTCAGGCACACAGACAATACATAAATCAGACTGTAGCAGGATTCTCCCTGGGCTCTTTTCTTCAGGAAGAGGTGGTAGGGTTGTAAGGGTAAAAGGTAATGTGTAATGATCTCCAACTGTAATCATTATTCTTGTATCTCGTGTGGCTGTATTTCTTTCCCTGACATTGTCATACGCATCTTTTAGGTTAAGAGTATTTTATTCATCTTTAAAATTCTGCATGGCTACTTTTACTGTCTCTTTTACAGAAAAATTTAAAATAAAAATGTGTTGAATAAAATGTGTGGAATATTTTATAAACAATCTTTTATCTCTTATTTTCTTTGATAACTACTTGGAAACAACAATAAAATCTTATACTATTATGTATCCTTATAGTACCTAACACAGAGTCTTATTTTTAGCCAGCACAAAATGAACCTCTATACAGGGAAGACTGTTAGGATTGAGACAGTCTGGACAATTGGAATTTTATTCTCAGATAAAATAATTTGGCTAAATTTGCTCACATTTTGTGAACTTTGGCTAAACTCATAAATTCTGGCTTTATTACCTTGAAAATGGTGTTCATTTATTTTTTATTGTTTTTTCAAAGAGTGAATATACTAATAAAATTTTCTGTACAGTAAGTGTATACACATTAAATTATATACACATTGAATGAGTTATTATTATCATTTCCCTAAGCATGCTGCTTCCCCTACTGCCCTCTGAATAACACGTTGATCGTTACTGCACACCTTATTTATCTTGAGGTATAAAGTATTCAAGGAATTCGAGTCCTCCTCTGTCCCTCTAGCTATTTTCATCACTAGCTTATTTTTTCGAGAAGTTCTCTTGCTTATGTGAGGGTTGTCATGTAGGAACTCCAAACCACTGGGTGCCCCATAAGACTGTTAGGTGAACATAGCCTATTTATATCCAGTTCAGTCTGGGTGCACCACGAGGCTCTCCACAAACATCCCTTCTGAAACATGTAGGCACAGCCATTGAAGATATGTGGCTATGACATCACCTCAGTGCTCACATTCCTTAAGGCTACTGGGCTTTCAATGCCACTTGCCCCTCCAAAGTGTACCAACAACCTCATCTGGTATGTTTGAGAGAGCATGACACAATAATCATAAAATAGTAATCTGTTTTTGTCATGTCCAAGCAGCTGTCTTGGTAAATTATCTTCATGATTCACAGCCACACAGTGTGCAGAGGCTTGACTGTTTTGCAATCCCTGCTCAAAGCAGCGTGAAGAATCCTCACTCTCAGTTTACCTATAAAATAGCAAATGAAGTAAATAGAGTCCATAAGTGCTGTGTTACCTATTTTCTCCAGATTGTCCTATCGAGTTCTTATTTTAGTCCAACTTTTTTTCTTGGAGCAGAATAACTTCTGCAGCTTCTCTCGAAATCAGGTGTCACCTGGCACTTATCTGGGAAAAGCTGTTAAGTTATTACTCGCTGCATCTGAAGCATTTTCAACAGAAAAGAGTTATAGTCTCTTTCCTTGGTGTTATCACTTTTGAATGCCGCTCTCCTTTCTATCATAATTTCCCCTTTCTTTGCTTTATTATCCTTCCTAATTTAGGCTCTTCCTAAGTGAGGGCCTCTGGTTCAGGCACACAGACAATACATAAATCAGACTGAAGCAGGAGTCTCCCTTGGCTCTTTTCTCCAGGAAGAGGTGGTAGGGTTGGAAGGGCAATAGGTAATGTATAATGAAACCATCTCTATCCCCAGGCATTATTTACGGTCAGTCCTAGCTTGGCCAGATGAGGTGAGGCTGATACTCAACCCAAGGTTTCCTTTGGAAGACAGAAAAGTTCAAAGTGACTAGGTAAAATCTCACCTAGTTACGCGAGGTTGTCTGCAACACAATTGTCATCCCACTGTCTCATTCTTGGAGCCCAGACTTGTGAGGTGAGAGAGAGGATTGTGTCTCAGCCTCTCCGGTTTCCTCACTCCTATTGCTGGTACCAAGAGGCTTTCCAAGGCATTTTCCCTTCATTCATACACATATTTGGACAAATCTTATACCTGTCCAGTGAGTGAGTCAGCTTTTCATGCTCTTATTATTAACAACAAATATTCCACTTGCCCATTCCAATTTTGAAACCACTGTGATATAGGTCACAGGGGAAATGATATGTCTGCAGTATGTTATGGTTTGTAGCCCATTTTTATATACTGGCTATAATATAATGACCCTGGTTTAAGGATACTACGTAATTCTTATTTAAGCATAATTTTCCTTATACTTAAAGTCTGAAATGAAGTTCTCTCAGTTCTAATCTAGAAATATTTGTTCTTCAAATATATATGCTTTTTATTTATAATGCCTCAAGTCTTCCTGATGTTTTCTTAAATTTCTTCCTGTTCACCACTATCCCAACATTGACTTTATATTCTGTGTTTTCTGCCTATGCCACCCTGAAGAAAAGGCCTAATGTTCTAGGTTCAGATGCCTAAAATGGCTGTAGCCCCTGTTGGCTATGGGGAGGGAAGCGGCAGGGTAGAGCTTAGGACAGGAAAATAGCTTCTGGAGCCTCAGAGCCAGTGGGTCAGATGGTGCATTTAACAGTCACAAAGAGCAGTTACAGTACAGCCTCCTTGAGCTGCTGGTTCTGCTTTGGAACCAGGAAAATTATGAGAAGAATGAGAGTAATATAGGCACCCAGGTGTTCCATATAAGCAGGAAGGAGTAATTCTTCCGGCAGAAATGCGGCAGGTCTGTGGTTGAAGAGTCAGATGCAGCCAATATCCCCAAATTTGCTGTGTCTCTGCTTTCCTATAGAGGCAAAGTTTTTTTTTTTTTTTTTTTTTTTTTTCATGTGAGCTATATGCTACCCATTTAGACAAAACTGAGATTTCCAAAGTGAAGTTTCTTGAATTAAATCTATACCTTCATTATTGTCTGTGATAGCTGTAGACCAGGAGACCCAGTGAGTTTATGTTATCAGCTATAGAAGGTTGCCATGGAAGTACCAGAAAGGATAAGGCCATTAATCTCAGCTGCCTTGATTTCTCCCTCCTGGGCTTCCGCTTGCATCCTGCCTTGCCTCCCAGTGCTTTTTCCTGCTACTCTGTCTGGGACAGAAAACCTTTTCCATTGCTCAAGCCACTACAATCATCAGAAAACTTCAGACTGGGGATGGGGTCAATTTTTTATCTTTTGTTCATTGACCCGGCAAAAGGAATATAGTAACCAACTGGAAACAAATCCAATGCCTTCAGAGAGATGGATTTATTTCTTTGCAATCTGGCCACGGGTAAGTTTGTTTAGTCTGACTAACAGAATAAATAGGCTTTTATTTGGATGTACATATGAAGCTGTAGTTGTTTTCTAATTCCAATTCTACCTTTTGTCATCCTTTGTTAACAACATCTGATTTAAAGTAGGAGGAGGGGAAGAGTAATATCTACTCTAAGACAAAGAGATTGGGCTGCAGGTTGCTGGAAAGTCCTAATCTCTGGTAGAGATTCTGTGTGGGCCTAACCTGGGAACTTTGGATGTGTTGATCATCTCTGTCCTTAATGAGGTCTTCCCATTCTGAAATCCAAAAGACCAGTCTACTAAGAAATCTCTGAAGGATTTTTGTTGCTATACTATTCAGCCACAAAATATTTGGTACATGTATTATATATATATGTACCAAATTTTCTTTCCCCATTCATCTGTTGATAACATTAGGTTGATTCCATATCTTGCTATGGCGAATAGTGCTGCAATAAACATGGGAATATAGAGATCTCTTTGACGTACTGATTTAAATTTCAGCTACAAAAGGAAACAAAATCCTGTCATGTGTAACAGTATGCCTGAGCCTGGAGGACATTATATTTAGTGAAATATTAAGACAAAAAGACAAATATCACGTGACCTCATTCATATGAAGAATATGAAAAAGTTTTCTATCAAGTCTTAGAGAAGTGGAGAGTAGAATGGTGGTTACCAGAGTCTGGATAGTTATGTGGGAGGGAGGGATTGAGAGATGTTGGTCAAAAAATAATAATTACACTTAGATTAGAGGAGGCTGTTCAAGATATCTATTGCACAGCATGGTGACTATAGTGATGACATATTGTATTCTTGAAAAAAGAAAAGACAGTGAATGTTGAGTGGTGTTCTCACTATAAAAATGATTGCCATGTGAGGTAGTGCTTATGCTAATTAGCTAGAGTTAACTATTCTGCACTGCATATATACTTTAAAACATCATGTTGTACACAGTAAACACATGAAATTTAATCTGTCAATTAAAAACATAATAAAAGAAAACTCCAAAGGAACCTTGATGGGTAGTATTGAAAAAAGAAAATGAAAACCGTAATTTTAAGCTGACCCAGAAATTGAACCAAATTAAAGAAGTTCCTATATCCAATCCAACTCAAGAGTCATGGTGCCATGTGACCCATACCAAGATTAAAGTTATATCCTAAGGAAAATAAAAGGAGGAGCGTTTAGTTTCCATAATTTCCCATAACTCTACACCTCTGCTGTTCAATACAGTTGTTAACAGCCATATGTGGCTATTGAGCCCTTCAGACTGGGCCAGTCCAAATTGCAACATGCTATAAGAGTAAAGTGCACATCTGATTTTGAAGACTTAGTAGGAAAAGAAGAATGAAGAATACTGTTTCACACTTTAAAATAGCTGTTTCACACTTTAAAATACTGGTTACATGTTAAAGTGGTCGTCAGCAAAGCCTGAGTCCTGTCCTCTCATTCTCCTCCCCGGACAGTGGGAGCTACACCGCTCGCTCCACCTTCTCCACCAACTACCGGTCCCTGGGCTGTGTCCAGCTGCCCATCTACTGTGCCTGGCTGGTCAGCAGCGCTGGTATGTAGGCACTCGGGGGTCAGGTTCCCCGATCTCTGTGTTCTGCTCCACCAGCTTCCAGGGTGGCTTGGGGTCTGGGGGCCTAAGCCCGGGGATGGCCGAGGTTCTGGCAGGAATGAGAGGCATCCAGAACGAGAAGGAGATCATCTAAAGCCTGAATGACTGCCTGGCTTCCTACCTAGACAGAGTGAGGAGCCTGGAGACCGAGAACCAGAGGCTGCAGAGCAAAATCCAGGAGCACCTGGAGAAGAAGGGACCCCAGGTCAGACTGGAGCCTTACTTCAAGACCACCTGAGGGCTCAGATCTTCGGAAATACTGTGGACGATGCCCGCATTGTTCTGAAGATAGACAATGCCCATCTTGTGGCTGATGACTTTAGAGTCAAGTATGAGACAGAGCTGGCCATGCGCCAGTCTGTGGAGAGCAACATCTATGGGTTCCACAAGGTCATTGGTGACACCAGTGTCACTTGGCCACAGCTAGAGGCAGAGATCGAGACTCTCGAGGAGGAGGTGTTCTTCATGAAGAAGAACCACGAAGAGGAAGTAAAAGGCCTATAAGCCCAGATTGCCAGCTCTGGGTTGATCATGCAGGTAGATGCCCCCAAATCTCAGGACCTCACTGAGATCATGGCAGACATCAGGGTGCAATACGATGAGCTGCCTTGGAAGTACCGAGAGGAGCTGGACAAATACTTGTCTCAGCAGATTGAGGACAGCATGACAGTGGTCACCTTGCAGTTCGCAGAGGTTGGAGCTGCTGAGATAATGTTCACAGAGCTGAGACATATAGTCCAGTCTTTGAAGACAGACCTGGACTCTATAAGAAATCTGAAGGCCAGCTTGTACAACAGCCAGGGGGAGGTGGAGGCCTGCTACGCCCTGCAGACGGAGCAGTTCAACAGGATCCTGCTGCACCTGGAGTTGGAGCTGGCACAGACCTGAGCAGATAGGCAGGGCCACGCCTAGGAGTAGGAGGCCCTGCTGAAATGAACATCAAGGTCAAACTGGAGGCTGAGATTGCCGCCTATCGCCCCCTGCTGGAACACGGCAAGAACTTCAATCTTGGTGTTGCCTTGGACAACAGCAGCTCCATGCAAACCATCCAAAGGACTACCACCTGCTGGATAGTGGACGCAAAGTGCTGCCTGAGATCAACACCATCAAAGCTCTGAGACATTAAGTCAGCAGAAGCAGGACACCCTTTAGGGAGCAGGTGGACAATAAAAAATAAAGAGGTAAAAAATATATTGGTTACATGTTAAAGTGATATTTTAGATATGCTGAGTAAAATAACATATTGTTAAATTCAATTTTACATGTTTTACTTTTTAAAGATGGCTACTAGAAATTTTAAATGACATGATTTGCGTTATATTAATATTTCTCTTATAGTCACTATAGGGCTGCTATAGAGTAGAGGGAAAGTTATAATGTATTAGGCAAAATGGAAGGGCCAATTGGTGTCATCCAACCTATAAATATACTTTCCTATATTTACACTTACTTCTCACTTTAAGAAACAGGTTTCTACTTTCTCAGAAAAGAGAGGGAAGCTGAGTCTTGGAGGGTCCAACATTCATTAGGACAACTGCCACTGTTGTTGAAAAAAAACGGGATGAGGGTGGGCTTCCTCAGACTGTTAAAAAAGGAGTATCATCTTTCTAGAGATGGCTGCATTTCCCTTTTTTTTTTTTTTTTGCATTGGCGCAATCTCGGCTCACTACAACCTCTGCCTCTCAGGTTCAAGCAATACTCCTGCCTTAGCCCTCCGAGTAGCTGGGCCGACAGAAATGCACCACCATGCCCAGCTAATTTTTGTATTTTTAGGAGAGACAGGGTTTTACCATGTTGGTCAGGATGGTCTCGATCTCTTGACCTCATGATCCGCCTGCCTTGGCCTCCCAAAGTGCTGGGATTACAGGCATAAACCACTGTGCCCAGCCCTGCATTTGCTTTTCAACAGGCCTCCCACCATCTATGGTTGACCTCTTCTCATCAATTCTCATAGGACGATATTTTGTTAATGAGATTTTGATCATGTCTCAATCCTCTGCTTAAAAGCCTTCATGGTGTGCCATGGCCTTTTAACATGGCCTAAAAGACCCAGCATGCTCAGGTTCCTGCTTAAGCTCTAGGCTCAGCTCCTGAGTACTACAATTGCAAATTTTAACAATCCTTTCAGGTCTTTGAAAATATCAGAGTCCCTTTGCTCCTGCTTCACGGGCTTGTGTCCCCAGCCTATCCCCACACCTCCCTTCACTTTTAACCAATTCTTACAGGCACTAACTTGAATAGGGAGGGCTTTCTTGAACTCCCCAGACTTGGGAGGTCTTATGTCCTTAATATATCACATCCCATGACTAGTGAAAATCATTTTATCATATAGCTATTTATGAACATTTAATAGACTATCTGGAATTGGTAGATACCTAATTTACCAATCTACTTATTTGTTCCCAAGGAGAATGTGGCCACTAAGTGGAGTGGGAAGCTTTGCTCCCCCTAGCGGAGAAGCTCTGTTACTTCAATGGGAAGCTCTGTTACTGAGTGACAGGGATGGGACCAAGGAAAGGATCTGCTTGGTGTTGGAAAAATAAGATAGAGAAGGCCTCAGTCCATCTCATTGGGAACTTCTGGGGATAGACTGTTGGAGAAGCCCTATTTGTCTCACATGTACCATGGCAATGGGGTTGAGGCCCTTGAGTTTGTCACAGTTCTACAGAGGAGAGTAAAAATGCTTAACTCACCTGAGGCAGGCTGCATTTGTCTTTTTTTCAGAAACAGACTCTGAAGCAGAAATTTGCATGTGGGGAGTTTGTCAAGAAACATACAGGAGAACAATCATTGTCAGGGAACGAGAGGAGCAAAATTGGGCAGAAGAAGAAATTAAACTATGATCTAGTTGTCTCAAATGCCTCAGCTAACCCAGTGGGACCTCTTGAGCTAGGATGACTCTGCAGTGTTGTTTAAGGTTGAAGGAAGGGGGCCAGGACTTTGTAATCTTGTATCAGCAGTCTTTGGTTGTGAACTGCACTGGAGAAGGAAAAGTAACCTTGGGTGAGGCCACTGTCTTTGGCCAAAGGGGAGAGACTTAGCTATGAACTTCCAGCAGCCAACACTCCTAGCATCTGAAAGAATGAGCACATTGAACCACAACATCCACTAATGAATTTACTAGGGTTGAAATTGTTCTAAGAGAATGAGAAGCCTGAGCTCACAGAGCATGTGAAATTTTCCAGCTTACAGCATGAGGTTTCCTAGCATGCTGTCAGGATGTGTAGGCTTAGGGGTAATGACCAACACTGGACAGACATGGGCCACCTGGTTACATGCAAGAGCCACTCCCTGCTTGGCCTCTCTGCCCAATCACCCATCTCTGCGGGCTGTATACTTAGCTCTGTGGCTTTCCAGCCAATCTGGGGGCTAACTTAGGCTTTGTCCAGGTTGTGTATGAGTCCTCTGGGACCTGCCAATTGGTGATAACATCCTGCTTGCCCAGTGGTGCTCACAGTCACCGTCCCTGCCTTGGGAGAGTATCAAGTATAAACTTTCCTTTCAGATGAAGATGACAGAAACAGTGACAAGTTGGTGCACAGGAATTCAGCAATGGAAAATGAGGCAAGTTTTTGGGCTTATGGCTGGGGGAAGACTACTACCATCTGAATTCTGCCCTTCTTATAGCCCTTGTGACAGGGGTTATTTCTTGGCTTATCTAGTGTGGCTCTCCCAATACCTCTTGTCTGACACTTCTTAGTAGTCTTAATTTTATTTCCCTCCAAGTTAGATTAGTTGTTCTCTCCAAGCCTGACTCCTCAAACAAACTGTCTATTCCTGGCTTTTACCATTTAGATGCTAGTGGGCAGGGAGACTCTTTTACAAAACATGACCTGTCCCTCTCTCCTTAATCTCCTTCTTAATAGTAGCCTGGACTCTATGAGAGTGGGGGAAAGGGAAAGAAAAGAATAGTATAGATGAAAAGTGATTAGGGTAGGGCTGAGAGTTAACCTGTGAACATACGGACACCTCCCAATCTCTTTAAGCCTTCATGGTCAGCCTGAGGCATTCACAGGGCCATTTGGCATGGTCCTAGGTGGCATCCTCACCATACATATTGTGCATGTAGATATAGCTGATTTGCTACGTTTACCCAAGCTTTTCCCGAGCTAGTAATCATGTTTCATATCTTTGGAAAACATTAGCTGCACAGACCTCGAGGGATGTGTTTGATGTCCTCTTTGATATTTGTGCAGCCCTTCTGAATAGAAAATCCTCTTCATTGTTGTTACCCACAAGCTAGGGCAGAGGGTCATCATGGAGATTGAACTGGACACTTAGGGAGTTCCCGGGGCTGAGCAGGGAGGGTTGTAATGAAACTTTCTTGAATTTTCCAGAAAATTCTTCATCAAAATTCCCAGACCTTCCTGAATCTGGGAGTTTTCTCCCTTTCCTAGTTCTTTCTGTGTTTCTGAGTCTCCCTCCAGGCTGCTCCAAGACTTTAAAGGGCATATCCTCAAAGACAGCCCAGAGACCAGGAGAACAGTGCCCTGTGCCAGGCTTATTTTATCATCCATGTTGTGAGCTCTGCCTCTTAGTGCTTGAGCTCTGTATCTTCCTCTTTATTAGGCCATTATCATGGACCCATTGTTTCTGTGCCCTCCCTCCCCTACTGTTTCTGTAAGTTCTTGCCTCTTCTTTTTTTTCCCCACTATCATGGAGTCCAGGCCACTGTTAAGAAGGAGATTGAAGAGAGAGGACCAGATCATATCCAATAGATGAAGCCTCTCTGCCTGCTAGAGGTAGTGCAGAGTGATTACTAGGGACCAAAGGAACCCTCTTATTTCTGAACACATCCAGGATTTCACCATCTTCTCTCATGACAGGGATTCAGCAGGTCTCTTTCTGCCATGAAGCACCCAAAGCATCACTTAAAATGAAGAATATTGAGGCTCAATCAGTAACCCCCTCAAAAGACACGCCTTTGTTTGCTACATGATTCCTGTCCTTAAATTGAGCCTCTGCCTTATCACCTTCCTGTGATTCTCAGTCTTTTAAGACACTAATACGCTTATTTGTTTTTTAATCGAATCTTATGAGTGTTTATTTATTCATCCAATGTTACTGATTACTGATTAGATTCCAGGTGCTTCCGGAGCTCACCCTGGAGCTGCTGAAATAAGTAATGCTGAGTCGCTGCTCTTCAAAGACTGACATGCTGGCTGGTTTAGAGAGTGAGGTCATTAATGTAGGGATAAAGTGGTAAAGGCATTACAATAGGAAAGAAAAGGAGACATGTCATAGTACCTTACAGAATTTGAGCACAACTTCACAAAAGGTAGGTTGCCTGGACTGAATTAGATGAATAGTACCTAGCTGAACAACCTCAACTCTTCAGTAATTGTCCTCTGCTTTGCGACTGAAGAACTAAGTACAGCTTTTTCTTTAGTTTCCTGAAAATAGTCTTTCTGCTTTTCCTCTAAGAATCATAGAGGGACCTCCTGTTTACTTTAATAACAATTAATTAGAATTTATTTAAAAAGTTCAAAAGCTTTAAGAGTAATAGTTTTGGTTACATGGATGAATTGCACAGCGATGAAGCCTGGGCTTTTAGTGTACCCATCATCCGAATAGTGTACATTGTACTCAATAGGTGATTTTTTATCCCTTATCCACTTCCCACCCCCACCTACTCCGAGTTAAAAATTAAACTAAAATAAGTTAAAAAAATTTACCATTTACTAAGCTGTTGTAGACTTTTACTCTAGGCTTACGAGCCATCCAACAAAAGTAGAAGCAGGTTATACTCAGGCGCATGTGTCTCTGCTTCTCTGCTTCACCCTCTGTAGTTTGGTTTTAATCTCACTGCTCTTCTCTCACTGCTTCTATTCAAGTCTTGAGTGCCTTCCACAAATGCACAGCTGTTCTCTGACTTCTTAGCTAAAAAATGAGAAATGGGCTGAAGCTTGCAACAGAAGGGGGTAGGTTAAAAAAAGAGAATGGACTTCCTCTCTGTGTGGAATGTTAAGCACTGAGGGTGAATTTTTTGATGATTATGAGATTCCCCTGGAGGTCTCAATAAAAATGTCATTGTTATTTCAAGTTGATTCTGGAAAAAAAACAAAAACAAAAACAAAGAAGCCTAGGAAATATATCCCCACGTGGCATTTCAGATTTTATAGCTATCATATTCAGAGTTTTGGGTCAATATAATAGTCATTATTAATTTGTACAAAAAGCACTCTGTGTGATCTATAGATGCATTACCCACAAGAACTAAGTCATTCTTGACTTTTTAATCCTTACGTGTACATGTGCACCCCCACCCCAACAGATAAAAATACTGTTATTTCAGACTACACCTGTCCTTTAAGACAAACATAAAGACATACACATATCCAGTTTCAAATTTTTTGTTTCAGTATTTCAAGGGTGCATCCCATGGATAAGGTTAAACACAGCATCTTGATACTTCATGTTAACATGAGGATGTCAAAGACACTGAATTGTTATAACATCACGATGAGAAGTAAATATACAAAAGTTTGAAACAGAGAAGCAGAGTTATGGAGACAAAGAAGGAAAGAAAGAAGCCTGCAATCTAATACTCAGTCCTCTTCTATTTTTAATATTAAAATAATTATAACTATAATTTGTAGACTAATCTACATATCAGGACTTTACGTACATTATTTAATTAATATTTACAATAAACCTGTAAGATTGACGTTATTTATAAAATCAGAAAATCGAGACTGAGAGAGTTTTAGTGTCCTGCCAATGCTTTATTCCTAGAATATGAAATGGACAAAATTTAAACCAAGTTTGTCTTCCTCTAGTGCTTCAATTTATCCCAGTACATTGTGAAATGTTGACCATGCTATCTTATAATTATAAAGTATAATAAGATATGTTTTATTTTAAATAAACCATTAAGATACCGATAGAATTTCTAGAGATAAGTCAGAAAGTTATGGATGAACAATGGAAGATTGTAACGTGCTCTGACCATAATCAGTATTCATCTCACACAGGTAATGGGTCCTTTTGAGTGGCGACAGTGGACTGAATTTTGAAGAACCAATTCAGATAAAGAAAGTTGAAGACAGACTTCACAAAGGTCATAGGTAAGCTTGGTGTATACGCATAACTTCAAGAATGCTGGGATGGTTAGTAAAACATATATGTAGAAATATATTAACTGTAAGACAAAAGTAATACACAAAATATAACTTTTGATAACTTTTTACGCCAGGCTTAAAGTATGATATTATTCCATGCCACAAATTCACTGAAGAATTTTAACCTTAGGAGTTATATATATACATCGGCATTTTAGAGAAACCCTGTGACTTCAGGGTTGAGAGTGAATTGGAAGGCAAATAAACAATGGCAAAAGCAGAGCGATCTATGAAATAGTCCAGTTTAGCGAAGTTGGGTATGAACTAAGGCAGAGACATTGGGGGTTGGGAAGCAGAAGTGGATATAAAGCAGGGTTAACAATAAAGTCAACACAAATTGGCGAAGGGATAAAAGGGATGTGAGATTATGAATAAAGATAGCTTCATAAGTTTTTAGATTGGATTATGTAGGTAGATAGGGATGTGATTCAAAATTCATGCCAAAAAGTAAGTAGACCAAATTTGGAAAAAATAGGTGAATTAATCCAGTGTTGAATATGTTGAGGATGTGGTACAGATATTCACAAAGCAAATGGAAAAATTAATTTATATTTCAGAAAGATATTTGGATAAAGAAACATACATTTGGAAGAAATAAAAATATATAAACAGTTAAAACGATGGGAATAGATGAAATCAATTCAGAGATAATGTACAGAGAGGGATGAAAGGAGAGGATGGATCCCGGGAATCAATGACACAATGAGATAGAGAAAATGGTGGGACTGAGGCAACAGGAAGAATAGCTCTGGAATTACATGTCATGGAAACTAAGACAAATTTCAAAAACAATAGATTGATTTGCAGTGCTCAGTAATGCCAAGAGGGTGATAAAAATAACTCTTTGAAAAAGACAGTTCCAAAATATAAACAACTGAATAGTAGAGTTTAAGCATCTCTCCAAAAGCAGCTTATGTTTACTTTTATCTCTAAACAAAACTGCACCTGTATTAATTCAGACTTGTGTCTGTCTCACCTGTAAAATAATTATCTCCAGCAAAGGAGATTTTCTTCCTTGCATCTAACTTTATTCCCTTTGGTTGCAGTTGAAGTCACTTTATTCTTCTCATGAAGATGGTTGCCACATTTGGGCAATGTGATAACATACCAGAAATGCAGAAATCATGATTTTGGTTTCTTTTTTCTCTTTCCCCTCCAAGCCATTGATAATGGCCCTTAGCAATTCCAGCTGGAGGCCACCCCGGCCTTCTTTTTTCCTGGTAGGGATTCCGGGTTTAGAGGAAAGCCAGCACTGGATCGCACTGCCCATGGGCATCCTTTACCTCCTTGCTCTAGTGGGCAATGTTACCATTCTCTTCATCATCTGGATGGACTCCTCCTTGCACCAACCTATGTACCTCTTCCTGTCCATGCTAGCTGCCATCGACCTGGTTCTGGCCTCCTCCACTGCACCCAAAGCCCTTGCAGTGCTCCTGGTTCACGCCCATGAGATTGGGTACACTGTCTGCCTGATTCAGATGTTCTTTATCCATGCATTCTCCTCCATGGAGTCGGGGGTACTTGTGGCCATGGCCCTGGATCGCTATGTAGCCATTTGTCACCCCTTGCACCATTCCACGATCCTGCATCCAGGTGTCATAGGACGCATTGGAATGGCAGTGCTGGTGCGGGGAATTCTACTCCTCATCCCCTTCCCCATTCTGTTGCGAAAACTTATCTTCTGCCAGGCCACCGTCATAGGCCATGCCTATTGTGAACATATGGCTGTTGTGAAACTTGCCTGCTCAGCAACCACGGTGAACCGAGCTTATGGACTGACTGTGGCCTTGCTTGTGATTGGGCTGGATGTCCTGGCCATTGGTGTTTCCTATGCCTACATCCTCCAGGCAGTGCTGAAGGTACCAGGGAGTGAGGCCCGACTTAAGGCCTTTGGCACATGTGGATCTCATGTTTGTGTGATTCTCATCTTCTATGTCCCCGGAATTTTCTCCTTCCTCACTCACCGCTTTGGCCACCATGTACCCCATCATGTTCATGTTCTTCTGGCCACACTGTATCTCCTTGTGCCACCTGCACTCAATCCTCTTGTCTATGGGGTGAAGACTCAGCAGATCCGCCAGCGAGTGCTCGGGGTGTTTACCCAAAAGAATTGATCTGAACATATTCTCATAGTTTTCTTCAGAGGCGCCTTCTGGAGACACACGTCGAGGAGCCTATGACTGGTGTAGATACATGAATATAGACTATTTTGCAGTGAGCAGTCCTTCTAATCTTACTAGTGCCATACTAAAGAACACCCACAGATACTTGGCTTATTGGGATGTACCTGGATACCTGGATTTGTGACTATTTTTGCCATTTTTTCTTTTGCTCTTGATTTCAACATTTCTCTACTTCCTGTGTCAGTAGGACTTGGGGATAGGAGAAACAGGTGATAGTTCTGGATGTGTCATCTTTTTTGCCTTTGTCCATTGATAGGCCGTGCAACATTGTAATTGTAAAGTCCCACTTTTTGGTTGGTTTTAGGTTTAGAGTGTCTTCAAAACCTCTAAGTTAGTGCTGGGAGCCCCAGATCATTGGCTTCTGTGTACCAATAGGGTCTCTTCAAAGCAGCTGAGAACGCCAGTGTAAGAAAACATCATTTACTGCAGTATGGGTATTACTTATTTAAAACAAATGTAAGTGGAGAAGTGGCTGTAATCGTTTCTAGTAATAATGAAATGTAATTTCTGTTTTCAAGGAAGAAATATATATATGTGTTTAGTAAATTTGTTTTGAAAGGTATCTCTTTGTGTTTTTAATTTGTTTACATTTGTGCTTAGGATAAAGAAGGAGTAATACCAAGTACTGTGTATATGTTTGTTTTATAAATATTCATTAAAAAAACAAAAGTAACCGTATGATGCAATTTGATTTGAAAAGTAGACTCCAAGCACAATTATCCAGCCATCTGATGGCTGTTGCAAAATCTCATAAATGAAACCTTAGTGGAATATAAAATGCAGAATAGTGAATAGTTGTTTTCCATGTATCTCTCTAAAAATCAGGTCACAAGCTCTTATGCAGGTTAGGCTATGGCATTTAATACAAAAAAGAGAGTTTACTACCATCCTTACATACCCATGAGGCAGGTAGTGAAACATATTAGAACATGGTTTGTACTTTGGAAACACAATAACCACGTCCATTGCATTCATTGCTCCCATCAGTTTCTGCCCAATTGTGTTAGTGACCCTTCTTCCCATATGGAAAACCAAGCAAAGGAGAGAAGAAACCAGAGAGAAGAGAGAAGTATTTACTCCCATGTGTCCCCCTTGTGCTGAGAGGAAGAATAACCTTCCTCTGAGGAAGTATAAAGTGTGGAAATGAAGTTCTTTTCTTTTTATTTATTTATTTATTTATTTATTTTACTTTAGGTGCATACTATATCTGGCATTTCTCCCCATGTTATCCCTCCCCACCCTCCCCTCCTTCCCCACCCCCCATTATCTCTCCTCTACCCTCCCCAACTGTCCCCTTTGTATGATGCTCATCTCCCTGAGTCCACATGTTCTCATTGTTCAACACCCACCTATGAGTGAGAACATACGGTGCTTGGCTTTGTGTTCTTGGGTCAGTTTGCTGAGAATGATGGTTTCCAGATTCATCCAAGTCCCTACAAAGGACACGAACTCATCGTTTTTTATGGCTGTATAGTATTTCATGGTGTATATGCACCACATTTTCTTTGTCCAGTCTATCATTGATGGGCATTTGGGTTGGTTCCAGGTCTTTGCCATTGTACACAGGGCTGCAATGAACATATGTGTGCATGTGTCTTTATAGTAGAATGATTCTTTTCTAATAGGCAGTAGGAGGGAGGCTTCTCATCCTTTGGGTGAGGAAACTTAGGGATTATTGACAATGTCACATGGGGGCTTGGAAAGCCATAGGGAGCAGGGGCAGAGGATTTTTTTTTTTTTTTTTTTTTTTGGTGTGTGTGCAAGGTCGTATTCTCTTACCAATACAGAATTAAATTGGAAAATAAGATAGCATGGAAAGAGTGAAGTAATTGGAAACTAGACTAAATACATATAAATAACCCATGGAACAAGTAAGAAATCACAGAGGAAGTTAGAAAATATCTCAAACTGATTGAAAAGTATATACAGCAAAAGTTGTGAGATGAGCCAAAGAGAAAACAGAGGAAAATTTGTACTTTAAATGCCTATATTAGAAAAGAGAAAAGATGTAAAATCAATTATCTAAGTTAACAACTTAGTAATTTAGAAAAGGAACAATAAATTAAGTCCTAGATAAACAAGAGTAAGGTATTCATAAGGACGAGAGCAGAATAGAGAAGAGCCAATATGGCTGACTAGACACAGCCATGAAGAGTTTCTCCCACCAAGAGACAAAACCGTCAAGAAGACTGACACACTCTGGGCAGATCTTTGGAAGGAAAGAATTGAGAGCAGACTGAGGGAGGACACAGACCTGGGCTGAAGGAGGAGGAAGCTGAAAACCCTGCATGGGGTTTCTGAGCACCAGGACTCATTTCTAGCCTTGAGTGGCTCCTGGGGAAGGGATGAGTTATATAGGCATGATGTGGCCCACTCTCCATGGGCCTCTGCAATCCTAGCTGCAGGGGACCCCCACAACCTCCATGAACATTTGAGCTGTCAGGGACAACTGTTTGCATATGTGGAAGGAATGGGACTCCAACCCATTTGGAGCCCAGAAGGTTTGGCATTGGACTGGCTGCAGTGGAGCACAGTCAGACACACCCGTCCCCCAAGGCTTGCCATACTCCTCTAGGTGTCTTTGACCTTGTTGGCTGTTGAACTTGTAGGGAACAGGGATATTTTACCTGTGGGACCAGGCAAGTCTGATCTGAGTGCTACCCTGTCTGCCAGCCTCTCTCAGGGTCCCAGCATGGCTGCACATGCTTGTGTCACAACCTCAGTTGCCAAATCAAGGAGCTTCGCAGTGACAACTGCCATAGCTCCTTCACCAACAGACTCCACCTAATTGTCAGCTTTGGCAGAAGGCTCCCAACCACTGGCATGCACCCACCTGCAGCCTGTCCCACTGCTTTGCTAAAGTCATGTAGACATTGACACCCCACCATCACCGATGTACACACATGTACACAAACCTCAATGTCACCACCCTGCCACTGCCAATGCACATGTATGCGTGGACCCCACCATGCTGTTACACTACCACTCTCATTGCACTGCCACTGCCACCATAAGTTCTTATGCTGTTTTTTTCTCCCCTGTGTTGTCTGATGTTCCTTGAATCTTTGAATTTCTCCTTAGGATGAGGCTTTTTGCTTTTTTATTCTTTGGTGTCCCTGAGGCTTTCACTGTGATATAATTTGGATTCAGTCAACTGGCTTCATTTCTGGACATTTTCAGGGGGCCAAGACTCAGCTCAGCACTCCTGGGTTGCGTGCTCTAACCCTGAGGGGCTGGGACCAGGCCCCTGGCTTTGTTCTCTTGCCCCTCTAACTTAAGCACTTACTACACTGGAGGAGTCAAGGTGTTCTCAGTCCCCTGGCAACAACAGCCCAATGGAGGGTGCTGGCAAAAGTGCTTCATCAGGGAAGTGGCAGGAAAGTGTTTACTTGGATGTGTGTTCAGGCAGTGTCAGGGCAGCACATGTGCTGGCAGTGGCAGAGTGGTGGTATGGTGGCAGACAGTGCAATGACAGTGTTGAATGTAGAATAAGCGAATGTTTAAGAGGATGGTCTGTGTGGTCAAGCAGATAGACACAGAATTGAATTCTCTCCCACATTTAAATCGTGTTCTTTGCTAGGTGCGGTGGTTCATGCCTGTAATCCCAGCACTTTGGGAGGCTGAGGCAGGCTGGTCACTTGAGGTCAGGAGTTTGAGACCAGCCTGGCCAACACCATAAAACCCATCTCTACTAAAAATACCAAAATTAGCTGGGTGTGGTGGCAGGCGCCTGTAATCCCAGCTACTAGGGAGGTTGAGGCAGGAGAATTGCTTGAACCTGGAAGGCAGAGGTTGCGGAGAGCCAAGATTGTGTCACTGCACTCCAGCCTAGGTCTCATGGGAACTTTTAACTTACCTGCCGTGTCCCAGTATCCCAAACTACTGCTCCCAGCTGGCTTGGAGAAGGGGATGGGACAGTGTGAGGAGCTGACAGTAGATTATAAAACCTGCTAGATTCAGAAGCAGTCTCAGCTCTGATAACTGGATGCAGGCAGCTGATTCCTCAAGCAGGACTTAATCTGTTGTATCCTCTGTGAGTTTCATGAGTAAGGGAGGGGAACAATGCTATGGTGGGTCAGGAGACCCTGGGTCACCAGAGGACTCAACAGGAGACTTTCTCCTCATGCTTATATTGGCCCCCATGAAAAAAGAAGGAAAAGTCTGTGAGTTCTGATATTGGATGCATGAGGATTTAGGAATCCTAGTTTCCTGCTGGAAGGCTCTTCTATAGTCTCAGCAATCTCATATTATTGCGTACAAGGGATCCCATGTGTTCTGTGGCTGAGAACTTCATGCACGTGTGCCCAGAAATAGCAATCTAGGGATTTAAAAGAGAAAAAGAAGGGTTCTGGGACAGCATTTTGATTTTAATATGACACAGGGCACCCAGGGCCTTGAGGCTCAGGGCAAGAGCTGGTGAGGAAATGTGCTCACTGCCTTCTCCTGACATGTTTCCGGTGTTAATGGGAGAGAAAGCTTCCTCTGATTATTAGACATGATTTATAGCAGCAGGAACAGACTTCCCTGTGATTTTTTCGTAATAGCCCTCGTTTTTTCTTCTTCCCCTTGAAGGTCAGTCATATATTTTGGAAGGCTTCACTTAGTTAAAATATCTACACTTTCCTAAATGCTTCTTATAATGAGTTTTTAGTATCTTCTTTATGCTGGGTCCTTTATTTCTACGTGGTACAGTTTCAGAAGTGGTCCCTAAATCAAGGTAAATTAAATTGGATACAATATCCAAAGCATATTTGAACAAAAGCAAAGCAGAATAAAAGTTAACCATCTCTTTCTGATCACTGTTACTTCTGTTAGTGCAGTGTTCCTTTGTAATAGTTATTAACAGAATATATCAAAAGTTTGACTCACATTTATGCCTGTAACTCCACCTGACAGTATGTTCAGGTATCTAACCACTTTTTCTCTACTACTATTCCTTTTCATCCGTCCTCTCATATTCTTTATACTAAATACAGTTTTCTTAGTAAAAGCCAGATAGCAGAAGATGAATTTGTTCAGAACAATTGTCTACAATGTGAGAAAGGAATGAGGACTTGACGAGGATGGATTGGAATCTGGGAATTGTGAAGCATGGTCACAGATAGGGACTACACGTAAGAGGTGAGAAAAAACACAAGTTAAAGAAGTGATCTCTCAGAGATAGTGGACTACAGAAAAGAGAATGAGCAGAGGGCGAGAAATAAGAATATATTAGGGTGACGGGATCTATTCTGCCGTGGTGGACTGCAAGATCTCTAAGGCTTTCATTTCCATTTGAAGGAACTACCAGGTAGTTTGGTGGTGCTGTATGTATGAAGGCAAATGACCTAGTAGGTCAGTGGGGTGAATCAGGGGTATCCCTCCCATCGAGTGCCAGCTTTTGGGGCCAGAGAGCACTAACGTAGAATGCCTTAAGATTACCCAAGCTTCCACATGAGATTAGTTTTGTCACTGTCTCTACCTCTGGCCCACAGCTCACTCAGCTCCTATTATCTTGAGCTTCTTCCTGTGGCTTGCCTAGATTTCCCCGTCAGTTCCCTTGATTTCTTTGGTTAATATTTTCCTTTTTATTTTTTTTTTCTTGTTTTAGTCAAAATAAAAATCAAACGTTTACCCCACAAGCATTTATTAAGAAATTATTAAGTTCTGGATATTGTAAAAACAATATCAGATAAAAGATAGAAAATGCGTCCTGTGTATCTCAGAGATTTAACAGTGGATTGGGGAAGGAGAGAAGAGAAAGTTAGGCGGTGGTGTGTTTTGTACAGTATTTAATGGAAATAGTAGTTGTCTCTCCAGGGCTGTTGTTTTATCTTTTTTTCCTCTTTTTAATCATCTATATTTTTCTTCCTAGACTTTTGCCCCTCAGTTTAAATGTATTCACTTTGATTTTTGTAAAAAAAAAAAAAAAATCTATGCATTGATACATGCCGTTCTACCTGTGCATTTAGTTTTCCCTCCATGTGAAGCTGTTTGTTGAAGATCTCTGATGAGGTGATTAGTCCTCCCGGTGTCCATTCACTCCAGTCCTGCTGGCTCCCTGTCCTCCCCCATTCTATTTCTGTCTTCACATGGAACTCTTTGCTAGGATCACCAATGATTACCTAATTGCTGAATGCAATGGATAATCTCTTTCTCACATAGCTGAAATGCTTCATGTGAGCATGTCTGTCCACTCCATTTCATTTTCAATTATTTCTCTGTTCATTCCTTTTTGGTCTTCTTGCAATATCTTTACCTCTTCTGGTCCTAAGATTAAGGATAGGCATTTCTAAGGGTTCTATTTTATGGTTTTTTTTTGTCTTTAATCTATATATTCTCCATAATTATATCTATTTAAAGTCCTATGGTTTGAACTATATGTTGTGTGTTGATGATTTCCAGTTCTTTAACTTTCAAATGAGTTTAAACTACTTTCTCTAACATTTCATTTCATATATATTTTGATAGCTTACAGAGCCAATAAACAACACATCAAAATTGGATCCATATCTCTGCCTCCACACCATATATCAAGTCTTTTCAAAGCCTATTTTTTATTTTGTGAAACTTACTTAGTAATTTGAGACAGAACAGACAGTGCAGTCTTAGAATTCTATCTTCTCCTCTTCTATGCAACTAGTGTAATCACTGTATTTATATCACTATCATTATATTTATACCTCTCAGATATGCCCCTTTTCTTCATCCTCACAGCCATCCCAGAGCTATTCGTTCATACACTGATCACTTCTCAATTGGATTACTGAATCAACAGTCATTTGTCCCTTTTTAGATGTCCATTGCCTTCTTTGAGCCTTTAAAAGTTTGGGTGTGAAATAGGAAGAAGAAAGAGATTAGTATATTTCTCCAAAAAATGAAATCATGATCTTTATCCAAATGAGAATGCAGGATAGATAAAGAAAGTAATTAAGATATGAGAGACTTGAACATTTTGAATATCCATGGGAAGGATTTAGAAGAGGTTGAATGCACAGGAAATGGGCTGGATAATTCGTGAGCCAGGGTTCCTAAGGTGAATAGAATCAAAATGTGAGGTCAAGGATTGCCATTCAGAGGAAGGATAGACCCTCGATTCTGCTGGTGCAATGAGAAAAGCAAAGCAAGGATGTAGATGTTGATGAGTTTATGAGTCTGTCATGGGAAGTAGAGGACTTGTATCTGATGTTTCTGCTGTCTTTATGAAGCAGTTAGAGAGGTTATCTGAGAGAAGAGGAGATTTAGTATTTGAAAAGAATAGAAAATATGAAAAATTGCTTGAAGTGGATAAAGGAATGAATTAACCAGAGAAGGTTATCATCATGAATATGTGTACTAAATTTTCATTTCAGATGAGTGGTTATGAATTTTGATGACAACAGCATAAGCTTTGAGCACAACTTTCTATAGGAACATTGAGATGCACTTGTGCAGGCTTGGATTAAGTATGTCCAGGATGGGTTGTGCCACAGGACAATATGTCAGAGTGATAGGGAGATTGGGAGCTCCTCTATACATTTAATCAATATTTACTTTTGTTTTCTTCTAGTTTATAATAGGATTGGGAATATATCACACATTTTTTCCATCTGAAATGTCCTTTGGTGTTTAATAAAAAGAGAGAAATACTTATTTTCCCCCATCTAACAAATTATACATTACTTACTGAAAGGGCCCTATAATTAAATTATTTTATGACATATTTATTAACTCTAGATTATAAACTTGGGTATTTCTAGCCTGTGGCATCTATAATTATTCAATTTGTTTTGTCAATATCATTTGGAATTTTTTGTAGTTTACAGTTTGTTTTAATGAAGTAATTTCTATCATTTTTCTTCGAAACTTTAGTCTGTTTTATTTGCTTTTCTAAATTAACTTCAGTAATAATTTACTAAGCATTCCACTATTTATGTTAATATTTACTAAACATTGCCTTCATTTGGGATTGGTCATCTGTATCTCATACATCTTATAAATTAGAAAGTGTTAGCAAATGTTTTAATAGCTTTGCTTTCTATTTCTAATTCCTATGTCTTATCAAACACAATTTCAGGTGAAATTTTCTCAGCTGAGGATTTATTTCATGACTTTACCCAGCAACCACTCCAATTCCCCAGTCTCTGAATTATTCCTCATTTGTTTCCCCAATTTCCAGAGCTGGCAGCACTGGCTGTCCCTGCCCTTCAGCCTCCTCTTCCTCCTGGCCATGTTGGCCAACGCCACCCTCCTGATCACCATCTATTTGGAGGCCTCTCTGCACCAGCCCCTATACCACCTGCTCAGCCTCCTCTCCCTGCTGAACATTGTGCTCTGCCTCACCGTTATCCCCAAGGTCCTGGCCATCTTCTGGCTTGACTTCAGGTCGATCAGCTTCCCTGCCTGCTTCCTCCAGATGTACATCATGAACAGTTTTCTGGCTATGGAGTCCTGTACATTCATGATCATGGCCTATGACCGCTATGTGGCCATCTGTAAGCCCCTACGGTACTCATCTATCATCACTGATCAATTTGTGGCTAGGGCTGCCATCTTTGTTGTGGCCAGGAATGGCCTTCTTACTATGCCTATCCCCTTACTTTCTTCTCGACTCCGATACTGTGCAGGACACATTATCAAGAACTGCATCTGTACTAATGTGTCTGTTTCCAAACTCTCTTGTGATGACACCACCTTGAATCAGCACTACCAGTTTGTTATAGGTTGGACTCTTCTGGGCTCTGACCTCATCCTCATTGTTTCTCTTACTTTTTTATCTTGAAAACTGTGCTAAGGATTAAGGCTGAGGGAGCTATGGCCAAAGCTCTAGGTACTTGTGGTTCCCACTTCATTCTTATCCTTTTCTTCACCACAGTCCTGCTGGTTCTGCTCATCACTAACCTGGCCAGTAAGAGAATTCCTCCTGACATCCCCATCCTGCTCAACATCCTGCACCACCTCATTCCCCCAGCTCTGAACCCCATTGTTTATGGTGTGAGAACCAAGGAGATCAAGCAGGGAATCCAGAACCTGCTGAGGAGGTTGTAAGAAATAAAATGAATGAGACCTGATCTTGAAAACAGAAATTGATAATGGAAATAATTGTTATGATGCATAGAAAATTTAAATTGTTACTGTAAGAATAAGTTTAGATTTGGCTTTCCTCAGTGTTTCAATTGATTATACGGATATTCACTTCTTGGCTCCAGCTTCTTGTTGCACTGACTGGAATCTTAGTGTTTTGACATTCTAGAATTATTTGGAAGATTTTCCTGACTTCATCTATGTGAGTATGAATTGACAAGCCAGAATCACAGGAGCTTAGAATGGTTTTTCAAATAAAGGATAAATGTAATTCCAATTATTTTAAATGCTTTTAAATTCCACTGTTGTTTAATACATACATATTTGTTAGATGTCTTGGTTCTCCCTGATGCAGCTCAGTGTGATTTTTTTTTAATTTTTGCCATGAATGGATCTCTCATGGAGATACAGATGTTGACTCAAGAACTTTGATTTTATGTAGAGTGAATAATATGTGACATCCGCTGCCTCCTCTCTCCTTGACAAATCTTGTTAATATTTTTATCTATTGCGACTTATATGGAGTGTGAATTTCTTATGGTTATTTTTTCCTAGTGATTTTTTACCTCTTAAGATGACTCATATTTATGTGTATGTGTGTGTGTTTTGTTTTAAGTGAATTTGTGTGTCCTTTTTTAAAGATATATTTGCCAACTTCTGACTTCATACTACCCTACCTGATTTTTTCATCAGATTTCTGACACCATCTGTATTCACCCTCTTTCCTGCATGTCTTAGATATACAGTTAAACTGTCTTTTTCATCCTACTTTTAGCTCTCTTGTCTCAACCTTTATATCCTGTCTCTGGGCCAGTATAACTTCCCTTGGATCCAGACATCTGAATTAGTGACTTTTTAGAATAAGTATGTTTAACACTTTGCAATTTTTATCCTGATCATGCTCTAAAAAGGGTGGGACCTAGATACTGACCGTTATTTCCTGGGATTAATTAACATTTAGTAGCCAGGTCCCTTTTTTGTTAGTAATTGAGCACCTCATAGATATTATTTTATAAGTCATTTCAGAATGTCCCCTAATCTATAATAATCAAATTATTTTTGGAAGGCTTATAAGCCAATTTATTGTTTCTTTTCTTTTTTTGAGACAAGGAGACAGGGTCTGACTCTATCCCCCAGGCTAGAGTGCAGTGCCACAATCCTGGCTCACTGCAACCTCCACCTCCTGGGCTTAGGTGATTCTTTCACCTTAGCCCTCAGCCTCCCAAGTAGCTAGGACTACAAGTGTGCACCACCATGCCTGGTGAATATATATATATATTTTTTGTAGAGACGGGTTTTGCTATGTTGCTGAGGCTGGTCCTGAACTCCTGGGCTCAAGCAATCCACCTGCCTTAGCCTCCCAAAGTGCTGTGATTACAGTTGTGAGTGACTACGCCTGGCCCAAATTATTATTTCTATAGTATTGTCTTTCACCAAAACAATGGCTTTGATTTCCATATTTCTATCTTCCCTCCTTCTCAACTTCAAAGACTGATCCTAATTGAAATACAACATTTTTTACTCTTCCATTTACCTATCATGCAAATTAGCTTGTAGCTCATTTTTTTTTCACATTATGCTCCTCCTAATTTTTTTTTTAAGTCTATGTTCCAGTAACCTCTTCCACATAAAAAGCAACACTACTTTCTTCATTTGAAAAGCTATGCCTATCTTACAAGTCTCAGTTTAAACTGTACATACTCTACAAACCCTTCCTTTATTTACCTCCATGAAATTAATCTGACCTTCTTGTGTCATGTGTATATCTCCCTTTGGTAGTAGATTATAAACTCCTCTGAATCTGGTGAAGAGTTTTATTCATTTTTTTTCTACTTTATATATTTTAGAGCTTTAATATGATGCTTTATATATTTAGTTATTTTGATGACTAAAAGTGTATCTTATGTGCACATCTTGTTTCTTATTTTCTTTAACAGCTTCTTAGGGAAAGAATCAAATTATTAACACAATGTATGCTCCAAATATTCTTACATAAAGCCTTATATAGCTCACAGTTCAATGCAATCTTATCTGCCATAGAACCTAATCCTGCTTATTGGAATGAGGCTGACTTTCATTTATGTTCCAGGAACACTGATTCAGCCACTGATAAGATGTTGACTTTTGACTCACCAATCTCAGTATGAGTTATAATGTACTCATTTAGGAAGAGTAATAGTTAATTACCCTCTTACTTTTTGACTTTTCTGTTTACTGGATAAATTGGATGACCTAATTTATAAAACGTTTTTAACCAGATCCTAAAACATGTTACTAACTTATAAGTGGAAATGAATTTTATTATTTTCTTATGCACATTGATTTCTCAAATGTCTTCTTTTCATTTGGGAGGAAAGTGGAGCAAAATATTGGAATAGGATTCTCCAGTGACCATTCACCCATAGGAACATCAATGTGAACAATTGTTCATGCATTAAAATGTTTTTACAAGAGCTAAGAAAACCACGTGAGAGATCACAGTACCTGGTTATAGCATAATAATAAGAAAAGATGCATTGAAGAAGGTAGGAAGGACAATTTCGCCTTACTCATGCTACCCCTCCCCCAACATCAGGAAACAGAACAAAGAGAGCTATACTATTTTAGGAGAAAGACAGAGAAGTAAGCATTGGACTTTGCTTGGACCTCATTCCTGAGCCATGCCACAGTAAAGCCCAGCACCAGACAGACCTATATGCCAATGTCTGTAAACTGAGCCTCTAGATCTGCCTCAGTGCCAGATGGGAACCTGTAGCTATGTATGTGTGAGATGGACTTGAATTCTGGCCTTCATCACCACTGGCTGACTATAGCAGCTTTGGACTCCAAATAACCCATAACTACATGCAGATCTCAATGGCCATGCACTTTCACTGCACCCCAATGCTGTGCCAGCCTCAGGGACCACTGAATTCTAGGCTGGCCCTGTACCAGCCTCAGAAGCCATGGAATTCCAGCCCACTGCTGCACACTAGCCACAGAAGTCATAGGCGTACAGTACCCCCAGTTCTTCAATGACTGCGGTGACTACTGGCTTAGGGACCATACCAGAAGACTGGTTCAAAATCTTTGAATAGGCTTATTGTTGAAGAATATTCCCAGAGAAAGACATACTGTGATAACTGATATAAGTACTTACCTTTTCAATGGACAGGCATCAACTTATGACCACAAGGATCAAGAGCAATCAGGGAAGAATGACATCACCAAATGGACAAACTAAGGTGCCAGTAATTGGGCTTAAAGAGATGGAGATGTATATACTATGTGACAAAAAATACAGAATAGTGTTTTAAGGAAGCTTAAAAAACTTTCAGAAAACACACAGAAACAATTCAAGAAAATAAGGCAAATAATGAGTAAGTAAAATAAAAAATATTACAAAGAAATTGACAGAATAACATAAAAATCAAACAAAAATGCTGAGCTGAATATTACAATGAATAAACTGAAAAATATAATAGAGCATCAACAGTAGAGTTGTTGAAGCAGAAGAAAGAATATGTAGACAGAAAAACAGGTTATTTAAAAATATACAGAGATAGGAGAAAAAAAGAATTAAAAATAATAAGGAAAGCTTAATAGGGATTTATGGGATAGCATCAAAAGATGAAATGTACAATGTACAAGTTATTGGCATTCAAGAGTGAGTAGAGAAAGATAAGGGGGTAGAAATATTATTTAAAGAAATAATAGCAAAACACTTTCCAAACCCAGAGAAAGGGATAAATATCCAGGTAAAAGAAGATCAAGATCACCAATGAGATTCAATCGACTACTCCAAGACATATTATAATAAAAGTGTCAAAGCTCAGACAAAAAGGGGACCTTGAAATCAGCAAGAGAAAATAAGCAAATAATGTATAAAGGAGTTCCAATATGCCTAGGAACAGAATTCTCAGCAAAAATATTACTGGCCAGGAGAAAGTACAATGATATATTCAAAGTGCTGAATGAAAAATATATTTTAAAAAATCACCAAAATACTGCTGACCAAGAATACTATACCCAGCAAAGCTCTTCTTTGAAAACAAAGGAGAGATAAAGACTCCCAGAGAAATAAGAGCTGAGGGAATTCATTACTACTGACCTACAGGATATAGAAAATGCAGTTCTAATAATAAGGTTATAGCAATAAACACATACACAAATAAGGAGAAGGGATCTCAGATAAACAACCTAATGTTATATCTCAAGGAACTAGAAAAATAAAAGCAAACTAAACCCAATATTAGCACAAAGAAGAAAAATTTTAAAGACAATAGCAGAAATAATAAAATGTAGGCTAGAAAAATAATATAAAAGATAAAACAAAATGGAGGGTTTTTAAAAAAAGAGAAAATCAACAAAGCTTTAGCAAAACTAAGAAAAAAGAGAGAATACTCATGTAAGATCAAGAGATGAAAAAGGGGACACTGCAATGGATTCCACAGAAATACAAAGTATCATGAGAACTGTTTTCTGATCAACTACACACCAACAAATTAGTTAACCTAATTAATAGATAAATTTTTGGACACATAAAACCTACAGAATTGAATAATGAAGAAATAGAAACTCTTAATAATGAGTAATGAGATACAGATAGTAGTAGAAATTTCTCACTAAAGAAAAATGCAGAATCTGATGACTTCATTGCTGAATTCTCCCAAATTTTTAGAAAAGAACTAATATCAATTCTTCTCAAATTATTCCAAAAAGTTGAAGAGGAGAAAATACTTCAAAACTCATTGTAAGAGGCCAGCATTACAAGGATACCAACACCAGATGAGAACACGCACACAGAGAGAAAACTACAGGCCAATATCCCTGATGAAAATGGATGCAGAAATTTTCAAAAAGGTTAGCAAACTGAACTCAACAATACATTAAAAGAGTATTTACCACAATCAAGTGACATTCAATCCAGAGATGCAAGAATAAATGCAAACCAACATATGCAAATCAATTAAATGTAATATATCCCATGAACAGAATGAAGAACAAAAATCTTCAAATCATTTCTCTATGTGGAAAAATCATTTGACAATATTTAATCTCCATTTATGATAAAAACTTAATAAATTAGGTACAGAAGAAGTTTACCTCGACACAATAAAGGTTATATTCACAGCTAACATATTCAACAAGGAAAATTAGAAGCTTTTTCTGGAACAAGATCTGGAACAAGACCAGGATGCCCACTTTCACCCCTTTTCTTTACTAATACTGAAGTCCTAGCATTAGCACTTAGGCAAGAGAAAAATAAAAGTCATGCAAATTGGAAAGGAAGAAGTTAAATTGTCCCTATATGCAAACAACATAATGGGTGTTAAAATGTCCATACCACCCAAAGTTATGTACAGATTCAATGCAATCGCTTTCAAAATACCAATGACAATCTTCACAAAAATAGAAAACACAATTCTAAAATTCAAATGTAATGTGTGGAAAATATAAGGTCTAACCAGCATAATCTGAGTTTCCTCATTTTATGAATAACAGCAATTTGATTTAAAGAGACAGCTTACTCATGCTTTATTGTATATTATAACAATCTCACTATTAAACTTTTAATTTAAAATACATTTTATTAAAATAATATAGCAAAAAATCGTTTCAAATAGTCATATCTATGTGTGTGTAAATGATGTAAAGAACAATTTAATGAATTACAAGTTATATTTATTATTTACCTTCTAATAAACCTTTAACAAATTAATGTCTGTTGATTATTCTAATGCTAATATCCCTTACTTGTGATGAGTAAATATCCATCTAAATTTTTCCTTAGGATCTTAGGTTTGGCTCTTCTTGAAATCTGTCACTGTGGGATTTCAGGACCATATGTTTTACAAAGCTAGTAACTGAAACTTCTTTTTAAAATAAATCTTCTCACCTTAGTTCCTAAGATTTAGCACTCATGTCATTGCAACATTAAAAAAAAATCTTTGCTCTCCTCTAAAACTCCGACTTCCCTGGCAAAGCATATAAAAAAGAAAAATTATAGCTGAAACAAAATAACATAAATATAAGTGTATTATATTATGATATAAGATGTATTACAGGATGAATATATATTTTCTAATCAACTTTATTTTCTATCCGTATCTGACTTTCAAAGTAAAACTTCTAGAGTGGTACTGATTAACATCATAGTCATTAGCCTCACGTGGCTGTTGAATGCTTGCAATCTGGGTAGTCTGAATTAAAATGTGCTTTAAGTATAAAATGCTCAGTGTATTTCAAAGACTTAGTACAGAAAAGGAATGTGCAATATCACATTAATGATTATCTTACATTTATTATGTGTTGAAATGATAATATTTTCATTATTGAAATGTTGGACTAAATAAAAATATATTATTAGAACTAATTTTGCCTGTTTCTACTTTTTCAATGTGTCTACTAACAAGTTTAAAATTAAATATGTGGCTCATATTGCACTGCAGAGTTCTAGAGGAAATCTGCATTAATATTAGCTATTTTTGTGAGATAAAACCATAATTTGTTCATCTTGTTTGTCGAGTAAATATATGCTGATATTGTTTCGACATTGTCCATAAATGTCTAAAAATTACATATAAATAAAGCAAAACAGATTTTTCAGGCAAATATTTTTAAAATATGAACTTTTTACCATATTCTTTTGGAAGACGAGACTTATGGAAAATTTTCTTAGTCTCAGGGTGGCATGTACTCTAAATCCCTCAATGTGTCTTTTTCCTGGCACCCGAGGTTATTTTCTAACAGCTCATTATAGACATCTAGATTTGTTATACAAACAATGTAATCTAGATTTGTTATACAAACAATGTGATCTTGTTATACAAACAAATTTAATGTTGCAATGACATGAGTCTTAGTCCTCAAAGTTTGGTGTTTTGTTGAGTATATGTTAATATGGCATATTGTTAAAACTTTCAGACTTTTAGTATACCCTAAGAAATGGTAGCTTAAATTTACCTTACAAGCATGTTATATCTTTATAATTGTAAGATTCTTCCATAGGTATATAGTTATGCATATTTATAGCCAAGACATTTTTCTTATGTTGAAATGTTTCAGAGAATGAGATTTCGGGAGTCCTTCTTGTTTGGATAATAAAGAAAAAGGTGTATCTAGTTGGATCTTAACAGATGGCTTTTCACTTTTGAGAAATTTCTAATTAAATTATTGATTATAAGCTTTTAATTATCGCTTCTTATATGTTGTACATGCTTATTTTTCAATCAGTAGGTTACGAGATATCCAGGAACAGGGGAATTAAGTGCTAATTTATTATTATTATTTTTGCAAGATGGAGAAGAGAAATGAATGGACAGAGCTCTGCAGAATGTCTGCTTGAGTAGGACAGGGCTTAATCTCAGGTGCTTTCGGTTAAATTTAAAACACCCACACATTTGGGACAGGCTTGGCGTTAGATACTTGAAAATTTTCCCTTGTATGGCCAAAACAAAGTGACACACACTTGTAAGTTGTTATTGAAGCACCAAACTTCTTCTTGTATTTTAGAAGAATATTCAAAAACAAATCGCTTACTATTCTCAGGTATTGGATGAGTAATGGGAATTAGAGTTATTTCTTTCATTTGATTTCTTCCCAGGCAAGACCCAACTTTGCTGTGTGTGTGTGTATGTGTGTGTGTGTGTGCATGTGGTTGTGCAAGGCCTACTACCCAGACCTTCTCTATATATATAATGCTTTCTTACAGGGTCAAGTATCTTACTGCCCATACATGTCTTTTATTTAATTCCTCACTGGTCTACAGTTTAGAAGAATGTGTTCTGGAAGGCATATTTGTATTTTTCCTACCCAAATTTTGAGGTCCTCAAGCCAATAACAATGTTCTATTTATTTTTGTTTCTTAATAACTAACATAATTCACAGGACACAGTGCATGCTTAGCAGCTGTCCAATTAATAAAAAAATAATGTTCAGCAAAGATATTTTAGGTGTCAATATTATTGTTGGATTATATGCTACAATATTAGCGATCCTTTAACTCATTAACAAAGCTTTGTTTGCATACCAAAACCTGTGATATATTGGCTCTGAAAGATAAATGTTCTAAGCACAGCCACATTAGGAAGGAGGATTCAGGAATCTCACTTATGCAATAACACTCATTGATAATTGTTACTCATGTGAGGAATCAGGGCAAAACTCCTGCTCTCTTGCAATGCACATTACAAAAGTTTACCTTGTCTTCCAAAGAAAGAGAAGGAGACGGAGAGAGAGGAAGAAAGAGAGGCGGAGAGAGAACTAGAGAATAGCAATGATATAGTTGAAAGGTGAGAGAAAAAGGTCTAATTACAGACCAGTAGGAACCTTTCACGATTGAGGACTGAAATTTCAGCTACTATGTTTTTTTCTCCAATATATTCCCTTTTGTGAAAATAAGAATAAAAGGACATTACACACAACAGACACAACAAAATAACCACAGTTGTATTTTTAATAATATAAGATTCATGACATAATAAGAGCTGTGTGTTCAGAAACATAAATTTTTCACTTTAAAATCTGCTTTAAGGAATGTCAACGTTTTGGATGAAATATGATCATAAGAATGAAATAAAATGAGAGAGGGCCAAGAATATTTCTGAGAAAAGGGCAAAAAGAAAAATAGACTTAATAAAACTGATGTTTCTGAAAAGCACATACATATTCAGTGTACCGAGTCTGAGGTTATAGCTCACAGACATGATTTTCAGCCCACTCATTCATTAAATGATTAATAGGTTATCTTATTTTAGATATTCAGAGATTTAGTTGTCCTTGTTAGCACCCTTTCTTCAACAACCTCTGGATTCCCTGTTTAATCTCTTGGGTTCTCACCCCATAAACAATGGGGTTAAGGGCTGCAGGGATGACATGGTGGAAAACATTGAGCAAGACTGGCACATCAGGGGAGACTTTCTTTTTAGCCACATGTGTGAGGACAAAAACCAGAAGGATGGTGCTGAAGAATAGGATGAGGATAAAGTGGGAGCCACATGTGCTCAGGGCCTTTGCCACAGCACCCTCTGCCTTGAGTCTCAGCACAGCTCGCAGAATGAGGGTGTAGGAGAGGAAGATGAGGATGAGGTCAGATCCTAGCAGAGTCCAGCCTCCAGTAAATTGGTAGAGGCGATTGATGGTGACATCATCACAGGAGAGTCTGGAAACAGACATATTGGCACAGATGCAGTTCTCAATGACATTTTTCCCACAGTAACGGAGTTGTGCTGAGAGGATGGGAATGGGCAGAGTCATGAGCACATTTCTGGTCAAAATAAACATGGCAGCCTTGACTACAAATTGATCAGTGATGATTGATGGATATCTCAGTGGGTGGCAGATGGCTACATAACGATCATAAGCCATGAGCATGAATGTGCAGGACTCCATGGCCAGGAAACAATTCATGATGAACATCTGCAGGAAGCAGGCAGGGAAACTGATGGAACTGAGGCCAAACCAGAAGATGGCCAGGACCTTGGGGATGACGGTGAGGCAGAGCACGATGTCCAGCAGGGAGAGGAGGGTGAGCAGGTAGTACAGGGGCTGGTGCAGAGAGGCCTCCAGCCGGATGGTGATCAGCAGGGTGGCGTTGGCCCCCATGGCCAAAAGGAAGAGGAGGCTGAGGGGCAGGGACAGCCAGTGCTGCCAGCTGGGGGATCTGATAAAACAATTCAAGAGGAAGTCTGAAGCTTCAGTGGAGAGGGTGCCATTTTGGTGTGCTGTCATATTTTGCCATATATTTTCCTGCTTTCTTTTAGTGAACTGGAAAATTATGATTACAAATTAGCTGTGGATTCTTGATACACAAAGATTGCACTAGTTGTCATAGGTATAACTTGTGGTTTCTAGCAGGTTACATAGAGCCAAGCAAATTCATCTGTTTATCCTCAGTTTCCTATCAATCACTTTAAACAGTACAGCTGTCTGAGGTGACATGATTCATCTATACATGTTTACTTTGTTTAATGTTTATTTTCAATAGAATGGTTACCTTTTTAAAGAAACTGAAAAGGAGAAAATACTTAGGATACCATTTTAGCGTGACAAGTGAGACTCTAAATTTGAACCCATAAGTTTCTTTTTCTCTCAATTTCCTTTTTAATGTACACGTAGCCTACCACATCTACAAATTGACGATTGCAATATGCTGAAATAAATAGCAGAGCCTGGCACAAAGAAGGGACTTAGATAAATGTCCCTAGTCCCCATGACATCCTTATTCTAACCTTTCTGCTGCATTTATTTTGCTTAATTAGAGATTTTTAAAATCAATGTCTAAAATAAGTTTAGTTAAGTTGTGTTTTGCCTAAAATTTCATTTTTATTTAGTAGGCATAGATCCTACCAAATAATTGACTAATATCTCTCTATTTTTCAGATGTTCATATTTTTTAGGCTTCCTAACTTCTGGAAGAAATGGCTCTAAAAGGAGATTGGACACTTTCATATAGCTATCAGGGACAATGCTTGTAATTAGACATGCTGAAAAATTGGTTTTTCTTCTTGTAATGGTGTGGGAGTGATGAAGTTCACCTTTAAAGTCCTTCCATCTCCTTTCCAGTTCCCTTTTCCCTATTGACTATAATGATACAGTTAGACATTTCCCACTCTCTAGACAGTAGTTTAATTTTGCCACTATTCCATTATTGCTTAACCCTTTTCCTGGGCATTCTATTAGATACCAGGATCACAAAATTTAATAAGAAACTACAATTACTCTTAAGAATATAAACCTATAACCACTGTGGGAGATGATGGGTGTAATAAGAACGAATGATATTAGGAATGCCAGAGATATGCACACATTATTAGGAGACTGCAGAGGAGAGTTGACTGTGACAAAAGGGATAGGCTGCAGAAAAAAGGTTATAAATAGAGTGATGTGGTACCCACACTCACATTAAAGGTAAAGGAGTGTAAGATTTCCCTCTCCTGCATTGTGAAAGAGAGCCCCCGAAAGAACACTACAGCTTGGCAAAGGTGTAGGTCAGGTCTTTTGGGGGATCCTTCAAATCATGCAGTTTTATTGTGTGTATTTCTATCTGCTGGGACAGAGGTTTGTGCCCAGGTGTTATTTTTTGTGGGATTAGAAATTCCTTTTCATCACTTCTTGGCCTTTTGGCTAAGATCAAGTGTGTGAAATTCCTTTTCATTGAATGTTTAAGAAATGTCCTGTTTCTCCCACTTTGGCTCACTAATGTAATAAAATTAAATGGTTATTTTTGTAATTCTTTCCACTTGCTGGGAACTGTGCTCCAATGTTTTAGCACTTTATCCCATTTAGTTATTCAACATTCTGTGGAATATGTTTCATTATCACCACTTACAGACAAGAGAAGTGATATTTCAAAATCCAGGTTCTTAACCATCTATATATTATTATTCTAAACCTAATCCTACCTAATATAGAGGTTTGGTTGGATTAATTTCTAGGGTTCCTTCAGATCCAATAAATAATTTTTTTGTGGAGGGGGGACAGAGTCTAGCTCTGTTGCCAGGCAAGGTTGCAGTGGCATGATCTCGGTTCACTGCAACCTCTGCCTCTTGGATTTGAGCGATTCTCTTGCCTCAGTCTCCTGAGTAGCTGGGACTACAGGCACCTGCCACCATACCAGGCTAATTTTTTGTATTTTTAGTAGAGACAGAGATTCACCATGTTGGCTAGGATGGTCTCAATCTATTGATCTCAGGTGATCCACCCGCCTCCATCTCCCAAAGTGCTAGGTTTATAGGCGTGACAAACCATGCCCAGCCAGACCCAATAAATAATTCTATGATATATATTTGCTCCATGGACCCTATTTTAAAAAACTTTACCCAAAATACAATTGATAGTTTTAAGAATTGGATCTGTTAGAGGGAAAAGTTTTGGGGTGGGGACAGGGTCACAAGGAAGTAAGTTACAATAAAACTGTGAACTCTAAACTGTATGAAATTTTCCTGTTGATGGAAATAGACTTTTTGGAATAGGTTCAGGTAGTATTTTTGTTTTCAGTTGTCTTTCTTATTTCCCAAATGCAGTTCTAGTCCTTGTTCAACTGGCTTCTGTCAGACTCTCCTCATTAGAAAGACCCTGTTAGTAACTGGCTGCTGTCAGTGGAGGGAGGATGAGCATTCCTCCAGGGATCCTCTCTTCATGCCTCCTGATCCTGATTCCCCATGTAGTCTGCCAGGCATGGCCCTTCACCTTATATATTGGAGAGATTTAGGCATTCTCCCAATTCTTTTCTCCTGCAAATAGTAGGGTATATTTGTAATGACTTTGTTAAGTTCAAAATGAATTTTAAATATACTGTTTCACTTGTGACTCACAATACTTTGAAGTAGATAGGGTAAGTTGATTATTTTAGCAATTTATCTTTCACATAGGCAAATCAAATTTTAGTGGTTTTATGTGTCTACCTACAGTTTGTCAGGGTTCAACTGTGAAGGAAACAAAAGTCTGAATGATTCATTCATGTCCAAGCCAGTGAAAATAGTAATACACCTGTGCTCTGTGTTACCGTAGTGATGCATAAATGTCGGTATTATTTGGGATTTTGTTCTATATATTTTGTAGGTTTTTCTTTCTACCCACACTCTCCATGCACATGCACATGAATCCTAAGGGCTGTTTTTCAGCAGTCTGGAGTATGTTTTCTGTCTCCTGAAGAGCTTTGGCATAATTATTTTTAGCACTAAGATGAAATTTCTGAGGATTACTTAGGAGAATTATTTTATTTTTTTCCTAACTTATTCACTCTTCCTTTTTCCTTCTCTTTCTCTAATGTTTCTGCATGTTCTTCAATCATTCAACAAGCACTGATAAAGTACTCATCCCTAGAAGTAAAGCATCTGGGAACATAATTACTTTTTTTCACCTTTCATCATTCAATCTCGGTTTGTAATCAAAACTTGCCAATGGCACACAAGAGCTTAAGACTTGGGGCTAATGGTTTCCAGTTCTAGCCAGGAACAAGAAGAGAGAGCCAGAGAAGCTGAAGCTCAAAGACTAAAGGAAAGACTGTCAGCCTAGGCTTTCCCAGGTTGCAAGACAGTCCCACAAATAGTACCAAAGAAGCCCTGTTTTAAAAAGTAGAAAAGTTGCTAGGGTTCTTTCTTGATAAAATTCAGGCAGGCCTGTAAGATATCTCTCTCAGGAATAGTTTCAGGCATTTTTCAGTGCATCCAAAGACAGGTAGCTGGCTATTCTTCTGGGAATAGCTTTCTGTTCTTGTCAGAAGTAGATTTTAGCAATTTTGAGCAGAAATCTTTTGAACTACTTCCTGACTTCCACTGGTCCCCAACTGTGATTTTTGTCTTCAACCTCTAAAGTTATAGAAACCAAATGTAATTCTTTATAATTCAGACATGTGTAGGTATATTCTTTGTTTTAAAGCCACTAAATTTCCATATTCAGATTTGAAAACTCCAAATTTTCTTAATTGGGCTCCAGATTATGCACTTTTTAGCTTTCATGCTACCTGTTAATCTCCTATAGACAAATTGCAACTCTCTGGCATTTCTGCTACCACTAAGTACCCAGAGGACAGTAAAAGAGAGAAGGTCCCAGAGCACATATGCCACTTTACCTGAGACAGGATGCCGTCTCTACTTACTTCCTTTTCAGACTCCTTCAGCAGTATTGACCCAGGCATGGAAAAGAGCACAGACAGGGACTGAAGACAGAGATCTCTCCAGGGCTCTGGCTAATCTCAGTAAAGCCACCGTTGGCATCCTCTAGCCAGACTCACAGAAAATGTGAAGCATGAAGTTTGGCTCCATTAATATTGGTGCTCTTGTTAGTTCCAGAAATATCTGGGGCAGTTATAACTGTAATGCCTCAGAAACCCTGCCCTCTGGGAGCTTCTTAATCCCTCCTCCCTTGGGACCAAAAGGTCCTCCTGGGATAAACAGGTAGGCAGATGGGAGAAGAAAATGATTTTTTCTTTCTGTAACAAAGAACCCCTGGTAAGTCAGTGCTACATTGACTGCTTGTCCTGTAGGCAGTAAGTACATCTCCTGGGTACTGGGATCTTATGTACACATCCATCTGTGTTCATATTCATTTGCCTATGCACATTGAGCACCTTCTGTGGATCCAATAAGTGAACAGAAATTTTTGTGGGCTTCCTGCTTGTTTTGCTTGATAGGCACAGCCCAAACTATGCTATTCAATGGATTGGTGTTAATCTATCATGACTTTTATCAAGCCATTATGATTTAAAATGCAAGAGAAAACTGGATGAAATCTTACTAAGAAAATGCAATGTGATATTCAGAGAAAAAAGACCTATAATAACTTTGATTGTAGTGAGAGGTTTAAAGTAGAATTTGTAAATAACTGGATATTAATTAGGAAACATGTTTTTCCTTTAGGCTTCATTTTTGTTTTGAACCTTATATGAATTTTTTATACTTATCAACTAATGGAAAAAAGCATCATAAGTTTCTTCAAGGCCTTTCTTTTGCATTATTTCTCTTCCTGTATTTTCCAGCATTCCTCCTGTTTCCCTTCCCTTTAGAAATGTGAAGACTCCAGTGGATTTAAAATATATCTTTCAAATTAATTTTCAGTATGTTTATACAGGTATATATGTATTTGTGAAAAAATTATTTTAAAATTGAATTTATATAAATGTCATTGGGTTATAAATCTAATGTTATTCTTTTTCTATCACTGCTGTATCTTAAAATTTATACATGTTGCTATGTATAAGTTGACTTTATTATTTGTTTTAAAGTCTGTACACTACTGTACAGTGTACTGCTGTACACTACTGAGGAAAGACCATTTTAGAATTTTACCCAATACCTTATGAATTATCATGCTTTCTTTTCTGCCTGGTAGAAACAGCTACTATTTCAGGCCCTTTGTGATGATTGGATACTGTTTTCACTAATTCTTTTAGGCGCCCTCCTCCCTTCTTCCACCTTGGGTAGTGTCCTCATCTGCACGCACTCATTCATTACTTGAGGAAGATCCTCTGCAGGTTTTCAGGTTTCTATCTGTGTGTAGCTTTCTTTTCTCTAGTGCTCTGTCCTGCGAGCTTTAGTGGCTTTGGTCTTTCTGTACTCCCAATTACATCTCCTCAATTTAGGGGCTACATGAAGTTCCATTTGGTGCATCTTTCTTCCCTGCACTGCATCCTGGGAACTCAAGACAGCAAACCGGGGCAGTTGTAGGGCTCATCTCATTTCTTTCACGTATTTCAGTGATTACTGTTCTTATTGGCCTGATGCCTAGTGTCTTGATACTCATTGTTTACTGTATTTTATTCCACTTGTGGTTTGTTTTGTTTTAGGTCAGTTAGGAAAGTAAATTCAGCCCCTTTTATCACATGTTCGGTAGAAGCTAATGAGAATTTTTAGACTAATTTAACTTACCTTTCATCAGTATTTGTTGTAGCTCATCTCAAAAGATGCCCACCCCCAATGTGGCCTGCTAGTGAGAAAAATAATATTTGTATGATCCCCTTACTTTCAATGTGAAATGAGTCTTGGATTAAAAGAATGTGTTGGATTAAAAGAATGTGTTGGAAGTGAAACTGCTTGAATTCTGAGATGAGTTCCTAAGTGGCCTTGTAGCTTCTACCAGGATATCTTAGTTAAGTTGTTTAGGGGGATATCTAGCTGCACTGAGACTGTTTTGCTGTGATGAAGCCTAAATTAGCTATATGGAAGAGACTCATAAAGAGAGGCCTATATGGAAGAGACTCATAAAGAGAGGCCTCTGATGTTTGAACCATCTCAATCCAGAGGCCAGACATGTGAGTAGGGAAGTCATATTGGACATTCCAACTGCAATACATGTCAAACGAAGAAGAATCAAGAAATTCAGCTGACAGCTACATGGTAGCCTAGCTGTCATGGTCATGTGCAATAATTTAATCCATCCCAGTTCATGACTCAGTCATTGTTGTGCAGACAAGATTTTCCCTCTGTTCTCTTTCTGAATTCATAATGCACAAGTTCATTAGCATAATAAATGCTTATTTTTAGATGACACCAATAAATAACCAGAATAGGAATCAATAGTCAGTCCCTCTTAGACCTGGAAAAGCAAGGCCCTGGCCCTGGTCTCTGATACCTTATGGGGCCCAAGGCCTAAATTTTTGAGAATTTAGCTTATCGTAGAAATAAGACATTATTAAGATTGAAATGGAAATATATGGAATTAAAATAATTATGAAAGACTTGCACAAACAAGGTACATAATTTCTAATTAATGGGATTTGACAATGTGGAATATATCTAAAGTAAGCCAATTTATTGTCTTGGATTTAATGGAATAGTTCTGGAATCAAAGAGCCCTTATTCTTACTGTATGATATGGGCACCTGATCCAGAGAAGAGCAGGTCTCCTAGGCTGTGAAGGGAAGACCAGGTGCTTAAGGCTGTGAGCCAGGGGCCCAGAGAATCCCAAGAACACCTCAGCAGGGAAAGGAACAGGTTATAGATTTCTCACGGTGACCACTTCAAGTTAGATGCTGAAAGAGCCAAATGATGCTTAGTGGTGCTCAGTGAAGTGTAAATCTGTCTTGTTCTCCAAATGAGCCCTTGGGACTAGGCCAAGACTGCCTCCCAGAAGAGGCAGGACTACGTTCCTACACTCCAGTCATGTAAGACATCTCAGGGGGACACAGGCCCACGTAGAAATCAGGTCTAGAATGGTGGAATCAGGAGCCCAGGTGATCTCAGCCTGACTTTCCAGCCTCATCATCCTCATTTCACCCCCCTCCCACACAATTTAGTCTCGGGCTCTCAGAAGTGCATTTCTCAAGCTTGTTCCCACAACTCGCCTGCATGGCAGTGCCAGTGTATGACCTCGTCCCTGTCTAGTTTTGCTCTTAGTCTATACCTTGGACATTTTCCTTAACCACAATGTGTTGATAAAATTTGATCAGAGAGACCATACCTCATAGGTGTGTCCTGTGTCTGGAATGAAATATGCTATCAATCAATGCACTCAGTAATTATTCATCACCAGGGGAAAGTAGTTCCTGACCTTTACTCTGTTGGACTCCAGCCCCATGTCTCTGGCCTGAGAAGGGGCCCAAGACGTCACCACCATGTTGAGGCTGATCTCCATGTTGCAGGCAAGTGAATCATAGGAACTAAAGGGAGGGAGGAAGAGAAGGAGAGATGGACAAAAATGTGTGAGATTGAAGAGGAAACCTAAGACCACTGAGGAGGAGTACTGCATTGTTAGACTTGTGGCAGACGTGAAAGCCCAAGACTAACAAACTGATCATCAGGAACCAGTGGTGTAGGCTCAGGGCTGTTCTCCCAGCCACTGAGGACCAGGCTGAGACAGGGTGCTTGCTGCTTACCATGGGACATGGTGAGCGGATGCTTTTTTTCATGTTTGTTGGCTATATGAATGTTTTAAGAAGCGTCTGTTCATGTACTTTGCCCACTTTTTAATGGGGCTGGCTTTTTTTTTTTTTTTTTTTTTTAAATTACTTGTAATCTTTGGATATTAGACCTTTCTCAGATGGATAGATTGCACAATTTTTCTCCCATTCTGAAGGTTGTCTGTTCCTCCAATGATAGTTTTCTTTTGCTGTGCAGAAGCTCTTTAGATTAATTAGATACCATCTATCAATTTTTGCTTTTGTTGCGATTGCTTTTGATGTTTTTGTAATGAAATCTTTGTCCATGCCTATGTCCTGAATGGTATTGCCCAGATATTTTTCTACGGTTTTTACAGTTTTGGGTTTTACATTTAAGTGTTTAATCCATTTTGAGTTAAATTTTATATAAGGTGTAAGTAAGGGCTCCTTACTTTCAATTTTCTGCATGTGGCTAGCCAGTTCACTGTGCACCATTTATTAAATAGGGAATCCTTTCCACATTGCTTGTTTTTGTCTGGTTTGTCAAAGATCAGATGATTGTAGGTGTGTGGTCTTATCTCTGAGTTCTCTATTCTGTTCCATTGATCTACGTGTCTGTTTTGTACCAATGTCATGTTGTTTTGGTTACCGTATCCTTGTAGTATAGTTGAAAGTTGGGTAGTGTGATGGCTCCAGCTTTGTTCTTTTTGCTTAGGATTGTCTTGGCTATACGGGCTCTTTTTTTCAGTTCCATATGAATTTTAAATTAGTTTTTTCTAATTCTGTGAAGAATGTCAGTGATAGTTTAATGGGAATAGCACTGACTCTATAAATTATTTTCGGCAGTATGGCCATTTTTACAGTATTGATTCTTCCTATCCATGAGCATGAAATGTGAACATTTTTTTATTTGTTTGTGTCCTACCTGATTTCCTTGACCAGTGGTTACTAGTTCTCCTTGAAGAGATCCTTCACTTCCCTTGTTATCTGTATTCCCAGCTATTTTATTCTTTTTGTAGCAATTATGAACGGGCGTTCATTCATGGTGTGGCTCTCTGCATGCCTGTTGTTGATATATAGAAATGTTAGCGATATTTGCACATTGATATTTTTCAATCATCAGATTCTAATTTGATGAAACTGATAAAATGATACATTCATGCTCCTCTCTATGTGTCCTTGCTCCAGCACTTCTAGTCCTATTCACTTTGCTTTTTCCCAGACCACAACCTTCTGTTAAATAGCCCTGGTAACTGCCAAGTCAGTGAAAGAGAGTGGGCATTACCTCCACCCTTCCCTAACTCTTTTCTTTATTTGCTTTTACTTTCTGCTTTAAAATCAAGGGTTTCTGATTTCGTTATATTTGCCGGGAACTGTCTCTGTCCCTGCAGGCAAAAGTAGTTTCAAGATCCACCGTGGAAGTTTACATTATCTCTCAGTTCTTTTTTTGTTGTTAAGACTAGCATATGTTAATAATGCCTTCGGTAAATTACAAAGTGTTTTAAAAGTTGTCTTGTTTGTACCAAGAAGAGACAGTATACAAGGGAGGGTTGTTGTTATGGTGATGAATTTTAACATATTACAAAATCAGGATTCAATTATTTCAAGCAAGTTTTCCGGGAGGTCATGGTTAGAGACTGTGTGAGCTGAAGAGCTAAAATATAAACAATGTCTGCTTTCAGATCAGTACATATGGAACATTGTGGAAGGCCTCCAAGATGCCTTATGTAACTACAGTGGTGTGGAATTTAGTACCGTGGGGTAGTCTGCCCTTATATATTGGGGATAATTCCAGGACACCTAGTGGATACCTGTAACCATAGTTGGTACTGAATTCATTGTAGTATATATTTTGCATTCATACGTACCTATGAAAAGTTTAATTTGAAAACTAGATGTAATAAGAGTTTGACAGCAGTGACATAATGCAGTAGAACAATTGTAACTATGTTTCATAATAAAAGTTATATAAATGTGATTTCTCTCTCTCTCTCAAAATATTCTGTTGCACTGTGCTCATCTATTTTTGAACCGAGGTTGACTGTGTGTAACTGAAACAGTGGAAAGCAAAATCATGGATATAAGGGAACTATGGTATTTTATGTGGTATTTCGCTTTATGTATCATTATCTTATTTTTATCACAAGTAGTTTGGGTAATAATACAACAATCTGAAATCTCTCCCTTCCCTTCAATTTCTACTTTTGATCCTTGTTTCCCTGGCTCACTTTACTTTTTACTTCTTTGTTTGCATTGTCATTTTCCTTTATGTGCCCCTTTGGATTCCAAAAGGTGATTGGAAAGATCTGTCTGTATTATCTCTACCTCTATCCTCTCTATCTCTATGTCTATCTCTATCTCCATCTCTCCTTATCTCTGTCCCTATCTCTATCCCTATCTCTATCTCTAATCTATATCTCCATCTATCTCTATTTCTGTCTCTATTATCTCTCTTTCTCTACAATCTCTATCTATCTCTATTTCTACTTCATCTTTATCTCTGCCTCTCTCTCTATCTCCCCTGACAAACTTTCTTCCTTCCTACCTCTACTTCCATCCCCCATCTACATACTCTCACTCTCTTTTTCCTGACAGTTCTGTGGTTTGGTTTTAGCAAATAATTTCTGATAGAGGGGAGTGCTGGAGATGATGGATGTCTTAAAGTAAAACCCTCTAGAAAACAGCTTCCATCTCTGATGTGCTGACCAAGGAAACTTCACTAAGTATTTGATATTATGTATTAGTTGGCCTTACTTCTCTTTCTGATTTTCCTATTACTGCATTCATGTTCAAGAGTTTGGGTAGGCATTGATAGTACTCTGTTGTTTCAATATATATTTTTTTCATTATAGCCACCCCTATTGTCCTTGGTTGTACCCTTCTGTAGCAAATGTAAGTTTCTGGTTGTCAAATCGTATACTATTTCCTTCTCATAGGTCTTACCATTTGCACTTTATCATCTTTTCCTGTGTTCACACCTTATGTAACATTATAGTGTTTTGCTCTTGGAAAACACAGTTGAGCAAGGGAGGCTAAGATAGGAGAATCGCTTGAGCCCAGGAGTTCAAAACTACAGTGAACTATGAAGGCACAATTGCACTCCATGCACTCCAGCCTGGGCAACAGAGCAAGACCCTGACTCTAAAAAATAAACAAAAATAAAGAAAGAAAAGAACGAGAGAAGGGAAATAAAAGAAAAGGAAAAGAAAGTATGGACCCAAATCTCACTGTAGACAAGCTGGGTTAAAGAACCCTGCCTGATTTATGGAGGATCCAGCGACATAGAAGCACTTCAGCTGCAGGAAAGAAGATTCATAAGGAAACCAAGAATATATATCAGACTTTCAGACATTTATGGCCTTTAGGTAACTTTCAGACATTTATGACCTGTAACTTTCAGGCCATAAATGTCTGAAAATTACATGTAAATGAAATAAAACAGTTTTCAAATGTATATATTTTTTAAATATGAAGATGTAACTATTCTATTTTGGAAGACAAGATTTTTTGAAAATACTCTGTTTCAAGTGTTATCTTAGGAAGATTCTCCCATTGGTATACAATTATGTACCTTTTCTTTTTTACACAAAGTCTAACTCTGTCATCCAGGTTGGAGTGCAGTGACATGATCTCGGCTCACTGTAACATCTATCTCCTAGGTTCAAGCGATTCACCTGCCTCAGCCTCTCTAATAGATGGGACTGCAGGCTCCTGCCATTATGCCTGGCTAATTTTTGTATATTTAGTAGAGATGGGATTTCGCCATGTTGGCCAGACTGGTCTTGAACTCCTGACCTCAACTGATCTACCCACCTCGGCCTCCCAAAGTGCCAAGACTACAGTCATGAGCCACAGTGCTTGGCCCAGTTATGCACTTTTATTTATTTATTTATTTATTTATTTATTTATTTTTGAGACAGTCTGGCTCTCTCACCCAGGCTGAAGTGCAGTGGTGTGATCTTGGCTTCCTGCAACTGCTGCCTCCCACATTCAAGCGATTCTCCAACCTCAGCCTCCCAAGTAGCTGGGACTACAGCTAATTTTTGTATTTTTAGTAGAGATGGGGTTTCACTCTGTTGGTCAGGCTGGTCTTGAACGGCTGAACTCATGATCTGCCTGCCTTGGCTTCCCAAAATGCTAGGATTACAGGCGTGGGTCACTGCACCTGCCCCTAGTTATGCACATATTAAGCCAAGATGTTTTTCTTACGGTGAAATGTTTGAGAGCATGAAATTTTAGGGAGTTCTTCTTTGAATAACGAAGGAATTGGTATACCTAGTTGGAATTCAACAGGTGGCTTTTTACTTTTGAGCAATTTCTAATTAGTGTGTTGAACATATGCTTTTAATTATTGTTCTTTCAGTAAATACATACTTATTTTTCAACTAGTAGATTATAGAATATCCAGAAGCAGAGAAATTCAATGCTAACTTACTGTTTTTCACTGCAGGATGAAGAAAAAAAAATGGTTAGAGGTTTGCGGAATGTAGTCTTAAGTAGGCCAGGTTTTAATCCCAGGTGCTTTTAGTTAAAGCCAAGATATTGGGGACAGTGTTGATAAGACACTCCTGAAGGATTTTTTTTGTATGGTCAAAGCAAAGTAGCACACGCTTGTAAGTTGTTATGGAAACACAAAATCTTGTATTTAGAAGACTATTCTAAAACAAATTGATTATTATTCTCAGGTATTAGATGAGTAATGTGAAACCATGATTTATTCCATTTGATTTTTTCCCATGCAGGAACACAACTTTTGTGCGTGTGTGCAGTTGTCTGAGGCCTACTACACAGACCTTCTTTCTACCCAGTGCTTTCTTACGAGGCCAAGTATCTTGCTGCCCATATGTATTAGTTCATTTTCACACTGCTATAAAGAATTATCCCAGACTGGGCAATTTATAAAGGGAAGAGGTTTAATTGACACACAATTCAGCATGGCTGGGTAGGCCTCAAGAAAGTTATTATCATGGTACAAGCCGAGGAGGAAGCTAGGCATCTTCTTCACAGAGCTGCAGGAAGAAGTGCTGAGCAAATTCGGATGAGGCTCTTATAAAACCATAATATCTCGTGAGAACTCACTCACTAGCATGAAAACAGCATGGGAGAACTGCCCTCATGATTCGATCATCTCCGTTTGGTCTCTTTATTGACATGTGGGGATTATGGGGTTTATGGAGATTACAATTCAAGATGAGATTTGGGTGGGGACACAAAATCTGACCATATCTTCATACATGTCTTTTGTTTCATTCTTCACTTCTCTCTAGTTGAGAAGAATGTATCTCTGGAGCTCATAAGTCTATCCTTCGTAAACAAATTTTGAACTCTTCAAATCAACAACAATGTTCTATTAGTTTATATTTCTTAATAGCTAATATAATTCACAGGGCATAGTGTGTGCATGGAAACTGTCCAATTAATGAGAAAATAATGTGTAGCTATGCTATTTCAAAATTTAGCTTTATGACTGAATTATATGTTACAATCCTAACAGTGATGACTCAGTAACAACTTTGACTCATTAGTTGAGTTTTGTTTGTATACTATAAAGTGTGATATACTGGATTTAAAAGATAAGTGCCCTAAGCACAGACACACTGGGAAGAAGGTTTCAGGAATCCCCTATATCCAATAAAACTAATTGATAATTGAGACACATATGAGCAGCAAACTCCCTACTCTACTGAAGTGCACATTACAAAGTTGTATTTTGGCTGACAGAGGAAAAGAGAGAGAGACAGAAAGACAGAGAGACAGAGGAAGGTAATTATGCAGTTGTTGGATAGGAGAAAAAAAAAACCTAATTAAAAACCTGGCATCTTCCTGGACTGAAATTTCATCTATTGTGTCTTTTTCTCCAATATATTATCTTTTGTGAAAATAAGAAAAAGAACGCAGTATACCCAATAGAAAGCACAAAATACCCACAGTTACATTTTTAAGGATATATAAAATTCATGATATATTAATAGTTATGTATTCAGGAATGTAAATTTCTCATTTTAGAATCTGCTTTTAAGGAATGTTCCTGTTCTGGACAAAACAGGATTATAAGGAAAGGCAAAAGGAGAAAGTGTCAAGGATATTTTTTGGAAAAGGGTGAAAAAAAGAGACACAAAATGAAATTGATATTTTAAGAAAGAATACACAATATTAGTTTACCCAGTTTGAGATTTTAACTTGTAGATGTGAGTTTTAGCCCATTTACCCATTAGTAATTCAGAAGTCATCTGATTTTATAAATTCAGAGATCCAGTTGTCCTTGTTAGCACCCTTTCTTCAACAACCTCTGGATTCCCTGCTTGATCTCTTGGGTTCTCATCCCATAAACAATGGGGTTAAGGGCTGCAGGGATGACATGGTGGAAAACATTGAGCAAGACTGGCACATCAGGGGAGACTTTCTTTTTAGCCACATGTGTGAGGACAAAAACCAGAAGGATGGTGCTGAAGAATAGGATGAGGATAAAGTGGGAGCCACATGTGCTCAGGGTCTTTGCCACAGCACCCTCTGCCTTGAGTCTCAGCACAGCTCGCAGAATGAGGGTGTAGGAGAGGAAGATGAGGATGAGGTCACACCCTAGCAGAGTCCAGCCTACAGCAAATTGGTAGAGGCGATTGATGGTGACATCATCACAGGAGAGTCTGGAAACAGACATATTGGCACAGATGCAGTTCTCAATGACATTTCTCCCACAGTAACGGAGTTGTGCTGAGAGGATGGGAATGGGCAGAGTCATGAGCACATTTCTGGTCAAAATAAACATGGCAGCCTTGACTACAAATTGATCAGTGATGATTGATGGATATCTCAGTGGGTGGCAGATGGCTACATAACGATCATAAGCCATGAGCATCAATGTGCAGGACTCCATGGCCAGGAAACAATTCATGATGTACATCTGGAGGAAGCAGGCAGGGAAACTGATGTGCCTGAGGTCAAACCAGAAGATGGCCAGGACCTTGGGGATGACAGTGAGGCAGAGCACGATGTCCAGCAGGGAGAGGAGGCTGAGCAGGTAGTACAGGGGCTCGTGCAGAGAGGCCTCCAGCCAGATGGTGATCAGCAGGGTGGCGTTGGCCCCCATGGCCAAGAGGAAGAGGAGGCTGAGGGGCAGGGACAACCATTGCTGCCAGCTAGGGGATGTGACAAAACAATTCAAGAGGAAGTCTGAAGCTTCAGTGGAGAGGGTGCTATTTTGGTGTGCTGTCATATTTTGCCATATATTTTCCTGCTTTCTTTTAGTGATCTGTAAAATCAGGATTAAAAATTAAATAATTAACTAATCAACTATAGATTCTTTTTTTTTTTTGAGAAAGAGTCAATACAGGGGCCTGAGAAAATATGATTTGTCTATACATGTTTGATATGTTCAATATTTATTTTTGAGAGCATTGTTGTCTTTTTAGAGAAACTAAAAAGAAGAAAACTTCTTAGGATACTTTTAAAAATTATTAATATTAATATTATACTTTAAGTTCTGGGATACCTGTGCAGAACATGCAGATTTGTTTCATAGGTATACACATGCTATGGTGGTTTGCTGCATCCATCATCCTGTCATCTACATTAGGTATTCCTCCTAATGCTATCCCTCCCCTAACCCCCAACCTTCAAACAGGCCCTGTGTGATATTTCTCTCCCTGTGTCCATGTGTTCTTATTGCACAACTCCCACTTATGAGTGAAACAGTTGGTTTTTGGATTTCTGTTCCTGTGTTAGTTTGCTGAGGATAATGTTTTCCAGCTTCATCCATGTCCCTGCAAAGAACATGAACTCATCCTTTTTTATGGCTGCATAGTATTCCATGGTGTATATGTGCCACATTTTCTTTGTCCAGTCTATCGTTGATGGGCATTTTGGTTGGTTCCAAGTCTTTGCTATTGTGAATAGTGCTGCAATAAAGATAAATGTGCTTATGTCTTTATAGTAGAATGATTTATAATCTTTTGGGTATATACCCAGTAATGGGATTGCTGAGTCAAATGATATTTCTATTTCTAGATCCCTGAGGAATTGCCACCTGGGAGGAGGAGGTTACAGTGAGCCGAGATCGTGCCACTGTACTCCAATCTAGATGACAGAGTTAGACTTTGAGTAAAAAATTAAAATGCGTAACTGTATACCAATGGGAGAAGCTTATGAAGATATCACTTGAAACTGAGAGTATTTTCAAAAAATCTTGTCTTCCAAAATAGCCTCGTTAGATCTTCATATTTTAAAAATATATATTCTTGAAAACTGTTTAGTTTCATTTATATGTAACTTTCGGGCATTTATGGCTAGTTTCAAAGCAACATTGTCATAAATGTACTTGAAACACAAGGGGAACAGATAATCTATGGTTTTATTCCACTAAAATAGCGGATATTGAGGATTTATTCTAGAACAGTGCTGACCAGTGTGAGCCACATATCTAATTTTAAACTTTTTAGTAGACACATTGAAAGAGTAGGAACAGGTAACATTAATTCTAATAATATATTGTATTCAATTCAATATATCCAAAGTATTATTATTTTAACACACAAGGAAATCATTAATAAGATATTGTAGTTTTTTTTGTAGTAAATCTTTAAATTACAGTGTGTATTTTGCACTTAAAGCATATTTCAATTTTGTCTACCTGAAGTCCACGACCAGAAGCTAGTGGATACTGTTAATTAGTACCGCTCTAGATATTTCGCTTTAAATGGTAGATATTAATAGGAAATAAGATAACTGGAAAAATTATTTCTCTTGTAACATATACTATATTCATAATACAGGAGAGTGAGGAATTCTACAAAGCTATCAGGGAGCAATGCTTGTCATTAACCATGATGAAAAGTCAGTTTTTCTGATTGTAAGGTGTGGGGGTGATGAAGTCCACCTTTAATATTCTTCCATCTCCTTTCCAGATCCCTTTTCCATCTTGTCTGTAATGAGGCAGTTAGACATTTCCCACTCTCTGCAAAGTAGTTCAAAGTTGCCATCATTCCCTTATCATTTAACCCTGGCATTCTGTTAGGTACCAGGATCATAAAATTGAATAAGAAGCTCTCCTACATATCTATCCTGGAACTTAAAATTAAGTTAAATTAATATAAAGAAACTGACATTACTCTTAAAACAATAGAACTATAATCACTCTGGAGATAGTGGGTGTAATAACAAGCGACATGAGCAATTTTAGGGATACGCACAACTTGTAAGGAGAGCGAAGGGGAGAGCTGACTGACTGTGGTATAGGAGGTAGGCTGGAGAAAAATTATTGTAAATAGAGTGATGTGGTGCACACATGTACATTAGAATTGGAGAACTCTATGATTTCCCTTGCCTATACTGTGAAAGAGAGCCCATGGAACACTGTAGCTTGGCAAAGATGTGCGTTAGGTAGGTCAGGTCTTTTGGGGCCCCTCAGATCGTTCAGTTTTGCTGCGTGTAATTCTGTCTGCTGGGACAGAGGTTTCTGTTCAGTTGTTATTTTTTGGCTTTAGAAATTCTTTTTCATCAAATGTTTAAGAACTGCCCTGTTTCCCCCTTATTAAGCTCACTAATATAATGAACCTGTATTGTTATTTTTGCAATCTTTATTATTTGCAGGGAATGGTGCTCAATTGTTTTAGCACTTTATGCCATTTAGTCATTAAGCATCCTGTGAAATGTTTTATTATCACCACTTACAAATGAGAGAATTGATATCTCAAAACCCATGTTCTTAACCACACATATGTTTTTATTCTAATCCTAATCCTGCATAATATAGAAAGTAGGGTTGGATCAATTTCTTGGGTTCCTTCAGACCCAATAGACAATTCTATGATATGTATTTGCCTCATTGATTCTATAAAAAAGGAAACGAACTTCACCCAAAATACAATTGATAGTTTTAAGAATGGACTATGTCAGAGGAGAAAAGTTTTGGGGTTGGCACACGATAACAAGGAAGCAAGTTATAATAAAACTATGAACCCTGCACCGTATGGTATTTTCCTGCTGATGGAAACATGTTTTTTTCAAGAGCTTCAAGTAGTATTTTTGTTTTCAGTTGTCTTTTCCCCAAATGCAGTTCCAGTCCTTGTTAACTGGCTCTTGTCAGACTCCCCACATTAGAAAGACCCTGTTAGTAACTGCTGCTTCTGTCAGTGGAAGGAGGACAGGCATTCCCTCCAGGGCTTCTCTCTTCACTCCTCCTGATCCTCTGATTCCCCTCTGTAGTCTGCCAGGCATGGCCCTTCACTTGATATGTAGAAAAGATTTCGATATTCTCCCAACTATTTTCTCTTGCTAATATTAGAAAATATTAGTAATTATTTTGGTAAGTTCAAAAATAATTTCAAACATACTGTTTTCTTTGTGACTCACAATACCCTAAAGTAGATAGGGTAAGTTGATTATTTTAATAGTTTATCTTTCACATGGGCAAATTATAATTCAGTATTTCTTCATGTCTTTCCCATATTTTGATTGATAGCGTTCAAATGTGGAGGAAATAAAAGTCTAAATGATTCATTCAGGTTCAAGGATGGTGAAAATAGGAATACACCTGTGTCTCATGTCACCACAGTGATCTCAAAGTGCATATATTATTTTGCATTTTATATTATATGTCTTAAGGTTGGTTTCTTTTTTTTTTTTTTTCCCTGCCCCTACTGTCCAAACATAGAATCCTTAGGTACATTTTCTAGCACTCTGGGATCTTCCCTTCATTTCTTGCAACTCTGACTCCTGCTTCCCCCTGCTTGGGGGGGTACAAACCCTTCTTTAGTCCACTTTTATGTCTTTTACTGTTTTCCTCTGTTTAACTTCTAAGGGGGAAACTCTTTCAGGGTTCATTAGAGATTAAAAAATTGTACTTAATGTACTTCATACTCCCTACCCTCCAATCTTAGATTATATTGTCTAGTAGTTCTGTATTTTTTTCTTGATGGAGTGGCCCACTGAGAGTGAGACATATTGGAATTGGATGATATCCTTAAGATATTAACACATAGAGAACATAACTTCCAGCCTTACAGTTGGTGATTAAAGAACTTTCCTCATGCCCTGGGCATATGTTCATTCAACTCAGCCTTTCTCACTTTCCTTTGGAAAATATTCACTTTTAAATCTGGGGTAAAAACTAAAGGGACCTGCTAAGTTAAAAACTTTTCACAAATGACCCTAAATCCTATTAGCTTTGCTGCTATCTATCACAGGTAATGCTGATAGAGAGTTAAATTCTACCTCTCCCCTTTAACACTGCCTTTCTCATTCAACCTTTGTCATTTATTATTTGCTCATTGAATCCTCTAATCCTATTCCCTGAAAGTTTTTTACATTTCAAAATCACATCCCCAAATCTCACCGTCTCCGTGATGCTTTCCTTCTCCAGAGATCACCAAGTATTCCTAGAAAGAATTAAGTATTTCATGCTTGGAAGCAAAAATAATCTTGAAATTACCTTTGGAAGGTAGAGCCAAAGGGAAGATCTGACGATACAGGCATGAGAATCCATAGAGAAACCTAAAGGAGAAAGTGGGTTTTGTTTTCTGTTTTGTTTCCCAGAGAGCTTTGGCATGCATAACTATTTTTAGCACTAGGTTGAAGTTTCTGAGGGTTACATAGGAGGATTATTTTATGAATTTCCTTGACTTGCTGATTTCCCCCCGTTTTTCTCTAGAATGTTCCTGTATGTTTTTCAATCATAATTAATTCAACAACCATTGAATAACATATTCAGCCCTAGAAGTAAATCATCTGAAAACACATTTGCTTTTTTTCTCCTCTGACTTTGCAACCTTGGTTTGCAATCAGAACTTGACAATGACAGCTCTAGGACTGAAGACTAACTGTTTTTAGTTCCATCTAGGAACAAGATGTGGAAACCAGAGAAGTTGAAGGTTATAGATTAAAGCAAAGACCTGAAGTTTAAGCCTTTTTCCAGGTTGCAGGATAGACCCAGAGCATAGTACCAAATAAGCCCTGTTTTTAAAAGTGGAAAGGTTGTTAGGGATCAGATCATCTCATAACACTCGGGCCTGTAAGATATTCCCCTTCCCCAGGTGTAGTTTTAGACGTTATTCAGTGCATCCAGTGACAGTTGCTCTTCTGAGTATAGTTTTCTCTTGTTGGCAGAAAATCATAGCTTTTAGCAGTTCTTTATATGAACAGAAATATGCTGAACTACTTCCTGACTGTTGTTGGTCCCCAACTATGGTCTTTGTCCCCAACCTCTATAGTTACACAAACTAAATTTAGTTCCTCCGGAATAATTCAAGCATTTGTAGGCATATGTTTTGTCCTAAAGCTCCTAAATTTCCATATTCACAGTTAAAAATTCCAAATTTTCTCAACAGGGCTCAAGATGATGCACTTTCTAGCTTTCCTATCACCTATTATCACCTATTAATCTTCTATGGACAAACTGCAGTTTTTCTGCATTTCTGGTACCACCAAATACCCAGAGGAGGACGCAAGAGAGAAGTTTCCAGAGCATATATGCCTGCTGACCTGAGACAGGATGCAGCCTCTACTTACTCTCTTTTCAGACTACTTCAGTAGTACTGACCCACAAATGGATAAAAGCACAGATACGAATTGAAGACGTAGGTCTCTCCAGTCTTCTGGCTAATCTTATACCGCCCTTAGCACAGTCTGCCCGGACTCACAAAAAATGTAAAGCATGATGGGCTCTTGCTTCACTGATAATGGAGTCTGAGGCAGTTATAACTCTAGCATTTCAAGAATTCTGCCCTTTGAGAACTTATCAATCCTTCCTCTTTTGGGACTAAAAGGCTCTCCTGGGACAGACAGACAGGCATAAGGTAGAAGAAAAGGAATTTCTTTCTCTCTGAAAGAAAGGACTCCAGGCAACCCAGCCATACACTGACTGCATGTCCTGTAGGTAGTAAGTCAGTCTCCTGCGTACAGGGCTCTTCTGTACACATCTGCATGTATTCACACTCATTTGCCTGTGCACACTCAGTAGCGTCTTTCATGGAACCAATAAGCAAACTCAGAAATTTTTGTAGGTTTTTTGCACATGCGTGTTAAAATAAATACAGCTCAAACCATGCTGTGGAATGGACTTGTGTCAACATCATAACTTTTATCATGGCATTATAATGAAAGTAATACATGAGAAAACCAAATAAAATCTTACAGAGGAAATGCAATGTGATATTCGGAGAGGAAAGTCCCATAATAATTTTTGCTGTAGTGAGAGATTTAAAAATGACATTTATATACAACTGGATTTTAGTTAAGAATTATGAGATTTTCTTTTCTATTTAATTTTTATTTTGAGCCTCATGTGAATTGTTCATACTCCTCAAGTAATGGGAACAAGCATCACCAGTTTCTTCGAGACCTTTCTTTTTTGTTTCCTTTCTTTTCTTTCCTTTCCAACTTTTTTTATTCAGGGGGTACATATACAGTTTGATTCATGGATAAATTGCTTGTTGTTGGTGTTTGGTATACAGATTATTTCATCATCCAGGTAGTGAGCATAACAAGTGATAGTTTTTTGATCCTGACCCTCCTCCCACCGCCCACCCTCAGGTCGGCTCCTGTGTCTATTGTTCCTTTCTTTGTGTCCATTTGTGCTTAGTGTTTAGCTCCCACTTATAAGTAAGAAGGGGTGGTATTTGGTTTTCTGTTCCTGCATTAATCACTTGATAATGCACTAGTTCAACAGCAATGTCTATGTTGCTACAAAGGAAATAATTTCATTCATTCTTTTTTTTTCTTTTCCTTTTTTTTCTTTTTAAGACAGGATGTCATTTTCTTACCTAGGCTGGAGTGCAGTGGCACAAACATGGCTCACTGCAGCCTTTAGCTCCAGGCTTAAGTGATCCTCCTGCTTCCTGCCCCACAAATAGCTAGTCCTACAGATGCACACCATCGTGCTGGGCTAACTTTTGTATTTTTTTGTAGAGAAGGTTTTACCCTGTAGCCCAGGCTGATTTCAGACTTCTGAGCTCAAGGAATCTGCCTGCCTTTTTCTCCCAAAGTGCTGGGATTATTGGCATGAGCCACTGTGCCTGCTGATTTTGTTTTTTTCTATGGCTATGTAGTGTTCCACGGTGTATGTGTTCCACGGTGTATATGTACCACTTTTTCTTTATCCTGTCCACCACTGATGGAGACCTAGGTTGATTCCATGTCTTTGCTATTGTGAATAGTGCTGCAATGAACATATGAGTGCATGTCTTTTTGGTAGGATGATTTATATTCCTTTGGATATATGCTCAGTAATGGGGTTGCTGAGTCAGATGGTAGTCCTAAATGTTCTTTGACAAATCTCCAAACTGCTTTTCATAGTGGCTGAATTAATTTACATATATACTAGTAGTGTAGAAGTGTTCCCTTTTCTCTGCAGCCTTGCCAGCGCCTGTTATTTTTTGGCTTTTTAGTAACAGCCATCTGTCTGGTATAAGGTAGTATCTCACTGTGGTTTTGATTTGCATTTCTCTAATGATTAGTGATGTTAAGAAATTTTCCATATGCTTGTTAGCCATGCTCATGTCTTTGTTTGAGAAATGTCTGTTCAAGTACATTGCTGATTTTTAATAGTTTTTTTTTTCTTGTTGATTTAAGTTCCTTATAGATTCTGCATGTTAGATCTTTGTTGGATGCATAGTTTGCAAATATTTTCTCCCACTCTGTAGGTTATTTGTTTACTCTGTTGACAGTTTCTTCTTCTGTGTAAAGGTTCTTTAGTTTAATTAGGACACACTTTCCTATTTTTGTTGTCCTTACTTTGGGGGGGTCTTAGTCATGCAATCATTGATAGAGACTTTGTACAGAATGGTATTTCCTAGGTTTTCTTCCTGGGTTTTTAAAGTTTTAGGTTTTACATTTAAGTAGTTTTTTTTGAGACAGATTCTTGCTTTGTCATCAGGCACATAGTGGTCTATGGTCAGACAACATAGCGGTCTATGGCCAGGATTGTCAGTACCTCAGATTCCAGGCCAGTGCATAGATAAATCATAAACATCTGTACATAAACAGGGAAGGCAACAAAAACTATTTCCCTGAAGTTGAACTAGATGATACTAAGCATCTTAGAGATAGTAACAATTGACAGGCTTAAGTTAGTGGAGGTCAACATTTTCACCAGTTGTCCCTAATGAAAATATTTAGCTAGCAAATGTAGTAACTGTGTGTAAAGACCTAGCTTTCAGCAGCCTTGGGATTTTAAAATAATAAACAGCAAAGTCTCAGAAATGATGGAGGAAAACTCTTCAATAGTAGAGGTTCTTAATGTATGATACCAAAATAAAGTGATCTGGAGGTTAAACATATTTTGGGTAGAGTGAACAAAATTGAACATATTAGAGTCTTTAAATATACAAATGCAAGTATTCAGACTCTAAAATGAGATTTTTTTATTTAAAATATTTTTAAAATAATACATTAAATTATAATTGAAAAGTGGTATTTTACTCAGATTTTTTTGTCATCTTTATTCCTTGTTAAACAATTTGTTTAGTTTTTTTCTTAATTCTGTGTCAATTTCAAGATCTCTACTTAGAAAATGATCACTTGGTTACTTTTGCTTTATATATTTATGTGAAGTATCACTTCAGTTTGCTTCCACTTGTCTCAGTTTATATCTTCATTACCTTTGCACTATTCTCTGTACGTTTCTGATCACTCTACCTTGAGTTTCAATCAGTGCTCCATTTCCAATTAGGAACCAACTTCACATTTTTGCAGCTCCTAGAATACCCAAAGAAATATTGTTTTATTTCTCTTCTATATCTTACTGTGAATGTCTTTATATTATTTCAGCAGCCACACTCTCTGTCTGCCCTAAAATCCACTCTAGCAAAGACTGTGGAGGATGGGGTTTCCCTGAGTCCTTAAGCCTAAGATAGATCCCTGTTAACTCTTCAGACTTTATAGTCTCCTAACTGAAAGTCTCTTTCATGAATGTAAGAGCTGAGAGGCCCATGAAGAGCCCCATGCACTGGAATAATCTGGATCTGGAGAGCTGACTTCAAACCAGGAACTTTATACTAGAAGTGCATTTAATCAACTAAATCTACATACATTAGAGATAACAGTCACACTATAATTATGTTTAGTAAGCACTCACTTTGTTTCCAAATCTTTTAATATTTTACAAGCTGCACAGAGTTTTACAACATTCTCTTTAAGCTTCAATATCCCTGCTCATAAAATGCTATAAATCAGTATGAATTTGATACCGTGAACTCAAAGAGCTCTAGGTGAAATGCTCAAGTCAAAATTTCAGGAGAAGCCATAACCTGTATTTAAGTCTAGATCTTATGACTCCTAATTTCTCTTGCCACTGTATCTTGATTGGTTTTGATGAAATTCCACATCATTTTAATTGTCATGAAATTCAGCTTCAGATATGTAAATGAAGAGAATATTCACGTGGAAAGGCTATTCAAGACAATTACTGGGCAACAAATTTTACAAAACCTTTGTCTCTAGGCATTTTGTAGTATAATGGGGTTTAAATTTGAGTACTTTTTGTAGTTTTAATGGGTGAAATGGAGAGATTGTTTTGGAATCTTTGAGCTATACCTTCCAATGGACTGTATTGAAGTCATCAGACATTGTATGTGGGAATGTAACAGGAGTAGTAAAAAAAAATGTTTCCAGTATTTACCTCTGTTATGATCTCATTATTGTCTAATTGAGTTCTTGTGGAAGATCCTCTTGGGGGCAAAATGTCAAAAGCTTTTAGGTTTAAGTATCCTAAGTACCTGCTCTCTTATCTGTTTTGTCTTGACCCCATAGATAACAGGGTTAAGAGCAGGGGGAAAAACCACATACAAATTGGCCAGAAGTATGTGGATGTAATGAGGGATGTTGTGGCCAAAGCGGTGTGTCATGAAGGAAAAGAGGGCTGGCAGGTAGAAAGCCAACATGACACAGACATGAGAGCCACATGTGCTGAGTGCCTTAAGCCGGGCATCCCAGGATGGGAGATGGAAGACAGCTCGGAGGATTTGGACATAGGAAAATCCAATCACAGAAAGGTCAATGTATCCCACTGAGAAGGCAATCAGTCCATATATAACATTAACTCTAATACTGGCACAAGCTAACTTTGCCAAGCCCATGTGTTCACAATAGGTGTGAGGGATAATCCGGACACCACAGAAAGGCAATCTCAGGATGAGAAATATGAATGGAGTTACAAACACCAAAGTCCTGACAATGATGACTATGCCCAGAATGGCTATTACCTTGTTGGTTAGGATCATGGTATATCTCAGGGGGTTGCAGATGGCAATATAGCGATCTATGGCCATGACTGTCAGTACCACAGACTCCAGACCAGTGCATATATGAATGGTATACATCTGTGTGATGCAGGCACCAAATGCAATCTCTCCAAGATTAAACCAGAAAATCCCCAGCATCTTGGGAATGGTTGCTGTAGACAAGCCCAGATCAGTGCAGGCCAACATGGCTAGGAAGTAAAACATGGGTTGATGGAGGCTCCGTTCAGTCTGTATCACAAACAGGACAGTGATGTTCCCTAGAAGGGCTATTAGATACACTGCAAAGAAGGGGAAGCCAATCCATACATGCACATCTTCCAGCCCTGGGACCCCCACTAGGAGGAAAGTAGAAGGGTGGAACTGTGTATTGTTGGTATGAAAAGTATTGGTGGCCATTCCCTACAGACACATTTTTTGCAGGAGTTTTCTTGCTTCCAGTGAGAAACCATAACTTCTTTCATAGCATGTTGCCTATTTCTTGGAGAAACAGAAAATCTGTTCTTTAACTTCATAATACAGCAGAAGAGACCTAGAGAGGGAATATGAAATGCAGTTAAAAAGACAATCTCACTTTTAAATATTGGCCTCACCTACACAGAAAACCATGCAGAAAATTTCCAAAATACAGCAATCTTGCACTTCCCATGTCTTTCATCCCTTCAGTCTCTAAGAAAAACCTTCCATATGGCATTAAATTAACATATATTTGTTGCTAATTATGCTTGTTAATCAGGATGTAAAGAGTAGCCAAGATGAAGTGTGTGTGTGTGTGTGTGTGTGTGTGTGTGTGTGTAAAATGCCATGCCACTGGACTGAGATTAAGGAGGAAATGATGAGAGAAATGATACATTCTTGCAAAGTGGATCTGAGAAATTAAGAATATTCTATGTGAGAGGAGACTCAGTAAAGGTGGGGGATTGGTTACCTGGTACTTGGACCTGAAATAACAGTTTTAAAATTTAGATGCATAGGGACACTACTGCATAATTCCAGAAAAACAATGCTCCCTCTTAGAACTTCAAAGGCCCTTCACTCACTATATTATATTATGTTTCCTTTCCTGAGTAGAAAACACTGGCTGCTCTCAGATATTTTTCGGAGCCTTTTGTGATTTATGATCTTCTTTTCTGTCTTCTCCATTTTGCATTATATAAATGGACGATTGCTTCATAATCCCACCTAGACAGTGGCAGTGTCATTGTTTCTGCCTTTTTAAAAGCTACCTAGGTCAGATACTTGCCTCAGATTGGGGACAGTCTAGTTTGTGTTAATGTTGTAATAATTTCCCTGACATACTGATGGACAGTAATATGTCTAAGTTGGCAGCAGGCTAGTTTACTGTCACAATGAATCTGCCTGGTGTGCCTTGTGGTTGAGTTCGGGTTGTAACTGGCCCTGAGTCATGGATGCAATCTGCAATATAATAGGCCTGTGGAGTGCTTGGGTGTGTGCAAATGAGACTAGGACATGGTGAGAAGCTTTGCTGCTGCAGGGTGTATTCTGTGGTAGACTGGGCGATACATAGAATACATTCAGTGATGGGTTTGTTAGATTAGGGCAGTGCCATATCCATAGCAGTGCCATGAGTCAAGTTACTTTGATGCTCATTTGAGTGCAACGAGTTCTAATATGGTGTTAATAACTTAAAGAAAAAATATCCCTGTGACTTGGCTACACTGCAGGCCCAAAGAACCGCTTTGGAAGTATAGTAGTATGTGTATTTGGGTTTATATATTCCCAGATTGTGTCCATTTTATGGTGTGGAATTGCTTTCCAAGATACGTCATGATTATGCTAAAGGGAGGGAAGATACTTTATGATATGATCATTTTCTGAGTTGTGTTAATCATCTTTTTCTTCTTATGAGATCTGATCATAGGAAAGTCAGTATCACAAAATCAACATTCAAAGATCAGTAGCATTTCTATAAACCAATATTCTTTAAGCTGAAGACCAAATCAAGAACTCAATCCCATTTCAAATAGCCACACAAAAATAAAATATGTAGAAATACATTTAACCAAGGATGTAAAAGATCTCTACAAGGAGAGCTAAAAAACATTAATGAAAGAAATCACAGATTATACAAACTGATGGAAAGACATTTCATGCTCATAGATTGGAAGAATCAATATCAGTAAAATGACCATACTTCCCAAAGCAATCTGCAGATCCAATGAAATTCCTATGACATTACCAGAGTTATTTTTTTCAAATTAGAAAAAACTATTTTAAAATTCATATGGAACCAAAAAAGCGCCCAAATAGAGCAACATTAAGCAAAAAGAAAAAAGTCAAATGCATCCCACTACCCAACTTCAAATTATACTACAAGGCTGCAGTAATCAAAACAGCATGGCACTGCTGTAAAAATGATACAAAATCAATGGAACAGAATAGAGAACCTAGAAATAAAGCCACACACCTACAACCAACTGATCTTTGGTGAAGTCAACAAAAACAAACAACTGGGAAAGGACATCTTATACAGCAAATGTGCTAGGGAAACTGGCTAGCTGTATGTAGAAGAATAAACTGGACCTCTACTTCTTAGCATATGCAAAAATTAAGATGGACTGAAGACTTGAATATGAGACCTCAAACTATAAAACTCTTAGAAGACCTAGGAAAATCTTTTCTGGACATTGGCCTAGGCAAAGAATTTATGATTGAGAATTCAAAAGCAAATGCAATGAAAATGAAAACAAAAATGAATAAATGGGATTTAATTACACTAAAAAGCTTCTGCACAGCCAAATTAAACAACAGACTAAACAGACAACCTACAGAATTGGAGAAAATATTTGTAAACTATGCATCTGACAGGGACTAATATCAAGAATCAATAAGAAATTTAAACAATTAAACAAGCAAAGACGAAACAAACCAATTAAAACATGCTTGGGCAAAGGCTGAACAAATATTTCTCAAAAATAAAAAAAAAAAAAGACACACAAGCAGCTAACAAGCTTTTAAAAAAAGTTCATCATCACTAATCATCAGAAAAATATAAATTAAAACCACAATAAGGCCAGGTGTAGTGGCTTATGCCTGTAATCCCAGCATTTTAGAAGGATGAGGTGGGAGGATAACTTGAGTCCAGGAGTTAAAGATTAACCTGGGAAACATAGGGAGACTTCATAAAAAAAAACAAAAAAATTAGCTGGGTGTGGTGATGTGTGCCTGTGGTCCCAGCTACTCAGAAGGCTGAGGTGAGAAGTGGGAGGTGGAGACCACAGTGAGCCGTGACTGTGCTACTTCACTTCAGACTGGGTGACAGAGTGAGACTCTGTCTTAAAAATGAACAAACAGACAAACAACAGCAAAATCAAAAACGCAATGAGATACCATCTCACACCAGTCAGAACGATTATTATTGAGAAGTCAGAAAATAGCAGATGTTGGTGAGGATGTGGAGAAAAAGGAACACTTACATGCTGTTGGGAATGTAAATTAGCTCAAACTCTATAAAAAACAATATGAAAATTTCTCAAATAATTAAAAATGGAACTATCATTAATTTCAGGAATCCCACTATTGGATATATACCCAAAGGAAAATAGATTGGTCAAAAATACACCTACACTGATTTGTTTATCACAACACTATTCACAATAGGAAAGTCATGAAATCAACCTAAGTGTCCATCAATGGTAGATTGGGTAAATAAAATGTGGTACTTATATACCATAGAATAATACACAGCCATAACAAAGAATAATGTCCTTTGCAGCAATATGAATGCAGCTGGAGGCCATTATTCTAAGTGAATTAATGCAGAAACAAAAAACCAAATATTACATTTTCTCACTTATAAGTGGGTGTTAAACAATGGGTACACATGGACATAAAGATGGAAACAATAGACCCTAGAGATTATGAAAGGGTGAGGGAAGTAGAAAGGCAAGAGCTGAAAAACTACCTTTTGGGTACAATTTTCACTATTTGGGTGATGGGTTCACTAATGGCCTAAGCCCAGTATTACACAATATGCCCAGGTAACAAACCTGCACATGTACCCCCTTGAATGTATAAAAATAAAAAAGGGATGTTTAAAATACAGAAGGGTCAATATCAATACCTTTTACCCACTAATGACCACAAATTAGTTTTACCTTTCTATTCACCTCTATCCCCTGCCCAAGTATCCAATCTGTCAGATAATTCTTTGCATTTTATCTTTTACTAAAAGGAATAATGTAACTACTTTATGTTAGAGGGAAAAAAGACTAGCTGACATTCATGTGCCAGGTACTTTTCAGTGCTTTAGAAATATGATTTTATTTAAAGATTAAAACAGGTCTAAAATTGGCACTTCTGTCCCCATTTACAGAGGAGGCAAATGAGATTCAGGCCAGAGAATTAATTATATCTTAATAGCTACTGTTATTAGTAATTTTTTATATGTAAGCTGGGGGTTATAATATTAATCACATGATCACTACATCACCTAGGGACTGTTCTGAAAATTAGAAGTAATAGACATGTGGTGTGATTACTTTCCATATAGGTTTTAAATAACTGTAATAATCATCATTATTATTACTTTCAATAGAGAGAAGAAGAAATATTTCTCCAGATCCTCTCTTTTTATTGTGCTTGCCACTTGCTGTCTTTAAATCCTTATTTCTCATGCAATATATTTCATATATCTATAAATATATAATATCTTTCCAGTTACAAAGATTTGAAAACATTGAATAACTTTTCATTCAAATTATTTCTTCTTCTCTGATTATTATACCCTGTTCTGTTTACAAATTTTCTGTATATTTCTATTTCTACCTATATTTTAATTTATTTTTCTATTTTTCTTTTTTCTGAAATGGAGTCTAGCTCTGTTGTCCAGGCTGGAGTACACTGGCATGATCTCGGCTCACTGCAACCTCTGCCACTTGGGTTCAAGTGATTTTCTTGCCTCTCTTTCCTGAGTAGCTGAGGTTACAGGTGCCCGCCACCACACCTGGCTAATTTTTGTATTTTTAGCAGAGACAGGATTTCACCATGTTGGTCAGGCTGATCTTGAATTCCTGATCTCAAGTGATCTGCCGCCTCGGCCTCTCGAAGTGCTGGGATGACAGGGGTGAGCCACCACACCTGGCCTATTTTTATTTTCACTGATATACATTCACTGACTAACATTGTTCATGTGAATTATTACCAAATTGTTCTACTTGGTTTTTCAGTTTTTGTTTTTTTCCAATGTAATGCTTCCACAGGGATCAACCATAAATGCCAATAAGATGATCATCCCCCAATGGTGGAATACAATGATTAGCTTAAAACATTAAATTTATTCATGGCTATTCACAAAGATTAAAAAATAGAGGTTATATATTACAATATAATTAATTGTATTAATGAATAAGCTATAGAGAATTTTGCTGGGAGAAAAACTAAAGTATAGAGCTAAATATTTAATCTGTCAGTAAGGTAAGGAAGAATAAGGAATACCTAAATTTGGTAGAATTGAGAGTGCAATAGAGGAAAATCAGCAAAAGGAACAAAAGTTTTGTTTAATTTTTATTTTCACTGTTTCCTGTGAATATAAATCCAGGTACTTTTTTGCAATATGCAATTTCAAACCCAACAGCTATTATTTTTAACTTTAAGACAGTACTTGTTACAAGAATTTTACTTTCTAAAATGTTAGCTTTGGAGAATTGTATTGCTCACTTAAAGTAGTATTGATATAGGAGTTTGAATTTGCTTACTAACATTGTCAGAGCAATTTAATTCACCAAGGCCTTAGCAATCTTTTCATAACTAAATACAACAATTGAAAAAATGTGTAGTGGTTCACTTGTCAGTGAAGTAAAACATTTCTAGACTCAAAGTCAAAAAGTCTTTTCTTTTTATTGAATGCATGATTAAAATATCTTTTGAAATCAGATTATCATAAGCATTTTTTGGGAACACAAACTACCACCCATGGGCCAAATCTGGCCCACCACTTGTTTTGGTAAAATAAATTTATTGGGACAAAATTATTCTCATTCATTTATATGTCATCTATGGCTGCTTTTAATCTACAATGGAAGATCTGAGGAGTTGTGACTGAGATCTCATGGCTGGAAATATTAAAAATATTAACTCTCTTTCTTTTTATAGAAAATGGGCACTGACCCTGGAGTGCCCATTTATAAGAATATTTATAAGAATAAAATTTCAACAGTGCTCCATATCCTTATCAAAAAGTCATTATTTCATAAAATGCAGTAAAGAATCTGAGACATTAATTTTCACCTATCTTTACAGTGTTATCATCTCCACACTGCAGTCAAACTGCACTTCTAACTTTCTGCATTCTTTCTTCTCCATGTCTTTTTTTTTTTTTTTTTTTTTTTTTTTTTTTTTTTTTTTTTTTTTTTTTTTTTTGAGACGGAGTTTCGCTCTTGTTACCCAGGCCGGAGTGCAATGGCGCGATCTCGGCTCACCGCAACCTCCGCCTCCTGGGTTCAGGCAATTCTCCTGCCTCAGCCTCCTGAGTAGCTGGGATTATAGGCACGCACCACCATGCCCAGCTAATGTTTTGTATTTTTAGTAGAGACGGGGTTTCACCATGTTGACCAGGATGGTCTCGATCTCTTGACCTCGTGATCCACCTGCCTTGGCCTCCCAAAGTGCTGGGATTACAGGCGTGAGCCACCGCGCCCGGCCTCTCCATGTCTTTTTTCATATTTCCTCTTACGAGGAGACTTTCCTGTCTAGCCTTAGTCACCACAACAGTACATAGCCTAGATTTATTAACATACAATCCACAGAGCCTTCCTTAATCTCCTTATTTCAAGATTATTTATTCTTTATTTTTTCCGAAGGCCTATATGTCTTTCTGCTATGTTAGTTATCATCAGTTTTCAAAATGAGTTTCTTGGACCAATATCATCAGCGTCACCTGGTAACTTGTTATGAATGATATTTCTTGGACACTAACTGAGAGCACCTTAATCAGGAGCTCTTGCGAAGGGGTCTAGTAATCTGTCAAAAAGCCCTCCAGGTGATCCTGTTGCTCATTCCAATTTGAGAACTGCTGGTAGATACCTACCACTACGTTATAATTTCTTTGAAGGCAAAACTAGTGTTATATTTGTCTCCATGATAACATGATTTTTTTTAAAATGTCGGGATCCACAAATGGCTGTTGAAAGTTGAGTGCAAATAATAATCTTCCCTGTTGTTTTATATAGTGTTTTAGACTGAATTCCTAAAAACATATCTGAGATAGAGAATGACGGGCAGAAAGATTTTTGAGAAAAGCTCTGGGAAAATATACTGCTAAAGAAGTCAGTAAGGTAGGATTGGATCAAAAGACAAACTTCTTTATCCTGTGGTTACATCTCAGGTCTCAAATGATATGAAGCTCTAGAGATGGTACAATCTCTCTAAGTTGTTCCACTATAAGGCAAGTAAGCCATTTTTTAAAAATTTCTGTGCTATCTAGTTGTTGGCCATGGGCCACACTGTGTGATGTGACATGACCTTGGATGAGGCAGTTTATTGGATCTAAGGGCAATCCCAGGGAGGGGGGCAAATTTGAGTTCTCAGTATCTGAGATTCCTAGCGACTGGTCATAGGTGCATAGGACTTGAAAAGCAGATCACATAGCTATAACCAGGGAATGATCTGTTAACATCCTTCTCATCTTCTTGAAATGCTTTTCTTTTTTGGATTTTAAAATACTTCTCCTTCTCTTTTTCTTTAACCCTAAGAATCCTTTTTAAAGAATCCTCTTTAAAACACTTCTCCTTCTCTTTTTCTTTAACCCTCAGATTCCTCTTTGAAAAAAAGTTTACTCCTTTTTTCCTTTGTCATGCCCTTAATAGTCTGTTCTTGACTGCAGCTATGAATTTGGGTTTTTCTTAACTGCTATCTCTTTTTCTTGCTACTTTCCTTAGAAGATGCCGCTATCTACAGAGACTCTGGCTGAGTCACTGGAACTCCACCATCCCACAAATCACTTTAGTTACTGTCATTGAGGAGCCTCTTTCAAGGTAACCAGGAGCTGACTCACCTACCTCTGCCCAGCATCTGAGAAATCGTCTGTGAAGGATCGGGTAGCCCAGACTGCAACCTGCATGTGACATAGTTCATACTATTTAGAGCCAAGGAGTTATATGAGAATTATTGTCCCCTGGGAGGGCTTCCCTAAAGTGGGGGCTGTGTCCCTGGGCTTGGTGAGAGAACAGAAAATTACCCTATCCCTGAGGATAGAGCTCTAGGTTGTCTGGTCAAAGACGCCTTCTACTTGCTGATGATCTGTGCATTCTCTAGTGGGTACACTCCCTGCACAGGTTCCAGGGGTCTAGTCAGTCAGAGGCATAATGGCCTCATACCAACACCTTAAATCTGACTGTAGTGTCAGATGATGAGTTACTCTTGACAGAGAAGCAGAAAAAGAGCACAGTAAGAAGGAACCCAGCATCGCCTTAAAGTCAGCTGTGAAATATATGTATATTAATACATGGCAGGGATAGAATTCTAATTTTGGTTTCCAATCGATGAGCTATATGTGTTACAAGAATGATTTCTGTGAGTGTGTAATGCCTCTAACACTATATATAAATTAATTAATAGAAATATCAAAATGTATATATGTGGAAAGAAAAGCAATTTAACATACAGATTAAGAACATGATCTTTTGATTCACTTACTTGTTCTGTGATCTTGGTCAATTACATTTGCCATTCTAAGCCTTGATTTTCTTAAATGGAAAATGAGAAAAAAATTATATCAATATTGTTAACAGTATAAGAAGATAATACCTGGAAGGTGCTCAAGACTTAGTTGTTAGAAATTAATTAATATATTAACATTAGCTATGCATTTTCAAAATCTTTTACAATATTATCTTTGGAGTTAACACTTCGAAGTTAGGCAACTTATATTCAAATTTTTTTTCTTAGATTCTATAGGTGGGAAAACATTTCTTAACCTCTATGAGCTTCTTGTTACTTCTTATAGATTCACAAGGGTGATGAAAATGACAAAACACATTTCACACACTGTTTTTCAGAGTAAGTGAGATAATGCATTTGACTAGAACAGAAGAGTGTTTGACAATATATCTAAATATCATTACATGGACATTATTTCCATTCCTTATTTCAAGTAGAATTTTTGGTGTTCAGTAACGTAAATAAATATTCAGTAGAAAAAGTTATTTACCTTTCTATTTCATTAGGTTGTTCACTTAAAAGATTGTAATTTATTTGTTCAGGAAATGTATTTATTGGTACACATGGACTTAAAGATGGGAACAGATGACACTGGGGACTACTAAAGGTGAGTGAGAGGGCTGAGGACAAGGGTTGGAAAACTCCCTGTAGGGTAATATACTTACTACCTCGGTATATTAGTTCATTTTCACTTTGCTATAAATAAATATCTGAGGCTGGGCAATTTATAAAGAAAAGAGGTTTAATTGACTCACAGTTCCCCGTGGCTGGGAAGGCCTCAGGAAACTTACAATCATGGTGGAAGGGAAAGAGGCACATCTTACATGGCAGCAGATGAGAAAGAGAAGGCGTGTGTAGGACGAGCTGTCAAACAATTATAAAACCATCAGTTCTCAGGATAACTCACTATCACAAGAACAGCATGGGAGAATCCACCCCTGTGATCCAATCACCTCCCAACAGGTCCCAACCTCAAGGTGTGCGATTATGCAGACTATGATTCAAGATGAGATTTGGGTGGGAACACAGAGCCTAACCATATCAGTGGGTGATGGGATCATTCATACTCCAAACTTTAGAATCACACAATATACCCATGTAACAAACCCACACATGAAGCCCCTGAACCTGAGTTGAAATTACACACACGCAAAAAAAAGAAAATAATTTTTAAATAAAAAATATATTCAGTTTTACCACTAGATGTCAGTAATGCTCATACAACAAGCCAATGTTCTTTGATTCAACCTACTTTTGAGCTCCTGATATGAATTAGACAACTTAAAAATTAGATGTTCATTAAATATAGGCTAAATCTGCAAGTGTCATTTGAACATTATGAATATGATATTCAAATCAACTACATTTCTTAAACATGTGATCTATTGTTCTAAATGTAAGTTTTCAAGATATTTTTGGTGTATCTATTTGTATAGCTCCATGTTCAAAATCATCTCTTCAGGGAGCTTTGATTTCTTTTATAATAAAAGAGTATAAAGGATAAAAAGTAACTTTTCTTGATTATTTATAATATTTCCTATAAAATTTGATATATCTTACTATGTATTATACTGATCTTTTTGAATTATAATATTAACTAAAGCTTTGGAAAGCCCAAAATTTTCCTTAATACACATGAATCTTATAAACCATATAAAAGAATACCTCTAGCATATAAAATGTTCTTTTATTTAACTTTTGGCCTTAGAGAGGAAATAGTCTAAAATTATGAGAAAATTAAGAATATGCCTCATGATTATTCCATTACTTTTTAATTCTCATTTCAATTCTCAGTGCAAACATGCTAGGTGAGATTTCAGTGTGTTAGCCCAAATTATTTTTTTAAATCAGCATTATAATTCTTGTGCTGTCTAAAAGAATACAAAAAATTCAAAGTGATTCTAAGAGGACTCTGAAAACAAAAAGGAGAGAAAGTATCTAATACTACAAATATAATTCTGAAATAAATAGCACAGAGAAATAATTGAAAGAAGAATAAATAGAAATACTGGCCTTCACATGTTTGTTCAGAATTTTCCTCCAGCTCTTTGTTTATGTGGGTCAATGTGCTAGAGATCTCCTTTCTGCCTCTCCAGGTCCATTCTATAGTCTGTGTCCTAAGCGATTCATGACAATGTACTGCATCGATAGCCTCTTTGGCCTGTAGAATATGTTTGGGTTCAGAAAATGGTAGGCATCAGGAGGTGAGGAGGAAGAGAGTGAGGGCAAGATATTTACTCTGGTTTCTACCCGCTCCTTCATTGCAGGTGACCTGCAGGTCACCATGGGCTCTGTGAGTACTTTGAAATAAATTGCAACTCCTGACAGGTAGGTTTATCCACAAGGTTCTCTGGCCCTCCAGATGCTATGAACTTTTTCTCCTCCTTGGGCCCCAGAGTAAACATTCCCACACTTACTATCCTTATTGTCCCTTGTGGATTTTCTAAACTGTGCCTATATAGTTTAAGAGGCCAGCCTGAGCTTGCTATTTTTTCTGGAACCTTGACTAATATTGCCAATAAGCAGCCTTAGATTTTCCCGTAGATTATTCTATTTAAACTTACTTTTATCACATGTAATAATATGTAATACATGATATATATATATAGATTCTCCTTAACTTACAATGGGGTTATACTGCAATAAACCCATCATAATTTGAAAATATTTTATGACTGAATAGTATTTTATTGTATATATGTACCACATTTCATTCATCTGTTGATGGACACTTAGGTTGCTTCCAAATCTTAGCTATTGTAAACAGTGTTGCAACAAACACAGGAGTGCTCGTATCTCTTCTGTATACTGCTTTTCTTCCTTTTGGATATATACCCAGCAATGGGATTGCTGGATTATGATGTGGTTATTACACATTGCATGCTTGTATCAAAACATCTCATGTACTCTATAAATATATACACCTACTGTGTATCCATAAAAATTAAAATTAAAAAAGAAATCCGTTGAAAATATTTTTCAATATTTTGAAGGCATTATGCATGAGCAGGACGATGAATAATGCAGCATCTAAAGTAATGATGCAATTAGCATGAAATAAATGGAATTTGGAAATGCAAGAGTTAAGAAGATCTAGATTGTCCTCAAGATACATGACATTGTTAATAATAACAATAGTATTACAGATACTATCACCTTACCAGGGGTTGATCTTGGCTTTGCTTCCATTGTAAGTCAAGGAAATTACTGAATGCATATACTTTCAAACTATTCTAAAGTCAAAAAATTTTCCAAATGAACCATTGTAAATCAAAGATCATCTGTATATTTATATATATATATGTCAATATATAAAAACATATATAAGTATACATAAATGTACTGGTCTTATTGTTTATTTTGTCATAGGCAGTTTTGTCTTTGAATTCTAATTTCTTAAGGCTTCTGAACTACATTCACATATACCTCAAAATAGCTAATTTTGTAGTTGTTGGAAAAGAATAATACATACTTCACAAACGAATATTTTCAAATGGCCCATAAGAACTGAAAATACACTCCAAATCATTATTAGTTATTAGAGAAATAAAAATTAAAACTGCAATGTGATAATGGTTTTTACTCACTTGAGTAGCTAAATTCAAATGACTGATAACACCAAATGTTGGTGAGAATGTCAAGCAATTGGGATTTTCGTATTTTGTTGGTAGGAGTGTAAAATGGCGAAATCACTTTGGAAAACTGTTGAAAATTTTCTTCAAACTTAGCACCAGAAAAATAGAAAAGCCTGTAGGCATCTGGAATTTTAATAAGTTTTTTTGGGAAACCAGGATAATACAGCAAGACTCTGACTGATGTAGTAGTTATGGATCAATAAACCAATTGAATGGACCAATGCTGGAACATATTCGAGAAGATATTGTATCTGAATTAAACTTCATGGAAGTTTATTTTAAGTTACACTGAATTAGATCTGTTCCCAAAATGGTTGTGGGTAACACAAAGTTAGAGATAAACGGCACTAATAGTCTCACACTTACTATCCCATAATAGTCTATGAACTAGACTGGTTTCTATATTCTATAAAATATCCTGTGATATATAAAGGGTTCCCAAGGAGAAGGATTGTTTGACATGGTGGGCAAGATTTATGGAAAATGGCATTGCCTTTGAATATTCAATATCAGTAGACTGTAATTAACTCTGGCATTGATGTCTTTTTTAGTGAAAATAAATTCAAGATCAAAGCTGTTGAAACTTTAAATTATTCTGATCCTTAAAAGGCTGTGATTATGGGACCTGAATCACTAACAGATAGCTGCAACCTAGGAAGTTGTAGTATTTGTTTCCCTGATTATAAATTAAATTAGCCTTTTTCCATTACCTACATTGTTTTTTTGTGTTTGTTTTGTTTTGTTTGTGAGATGGAGTCTTGCTCCATTGCCCAGGCTGGAGTCCGGTGGAATGATCTCAACTCACTGCAACCTCCGCCTCCCAGGATCAAGCAATTCTCCTGCCTCAGCCTCCCCAGCAGCTGGGATTACAGGAGGCTGCCTCCACACCCAGCTATTTTTTGCATTTTTAGTAGAGATGGGATTACACCATGTTGGCCATGCTGGTGTCAAACTCTTGACCTCAGGTGATTTGCTTGCCTCTGCCTCCCAAAGGGCTGGGCCTACCTACATTGTTTTACAGAATGTTGTAAAAGACTACCAGATAAGATCCTTTCCCTCTTTACTTTAGATCTTCGTTATTGATTAACTTCCTTTTCCCTTGTCTTAAACAAAGACCTTAGGACTATTATATTGTCAAAGATAAAATGTTAAAAATACTAATTTAAACTGGAAAAAGAAAACAAACTATAATTAATCAATTTGCTGTAACTCATAAATCAGCTTTGTATTGGAAAATGTAATTCTGCTAAATTTCTTTGTTTTCTGCCTATATAAGTAAAACCTTAACTTTTCAGCTTTGAGGCATTGATCTCATTTCTTTGGATTCTGTGTTTCCCAGATGGCCTTCCTTAGCTTTGCACTTGAATAAACACTTAAACTGAATTCTCATCCTATATATTATTTCAGGTTGACATGTCTTTTGTCACCATTTTCTCAATTATATTTATCTTTTGTGTCTTTTTTCTTCTAATCATGTCATATATCTTTGTTATTAAGCCTGCATGTAGATGCATTTAATATTCTCATACACTGGCAAATTAATGCCATATTTATCAAATAAGCATAAGCAAGTGTGTACACATACACATATGCATAGCTTTGTATACAAACCATTACTTAAACTGCAGACCAATTATTCCCAGAACATTAGGGCCATGCTCCAGGTCCAAGGCAGTAATATTTTGACACAGACCACAGGAGTAAAGTGAAAAGTTATAAATTGGGCAAGCAGAGGCCAAATGCAAAAATGTATGCAGGATCTCCTCTGGGATGTGTGGTGCCTGGGACCGCTGTGGGTTATGAACAATTGAAACAAACTGTATGAACAATTTGAAAAAGATATGTATTAAAAACCTCACTGACCTGTGTAATATACAGTATAGTAATTTATCTAGGTTAGGATTATGGATAAAGCATTAATTGTATATTTGGCTGTTGTCCAGTTGCTGCATATAAAGATTCTTAATTGTGTCCAGGCAACTTTCTCTTTCTGTTCAGTTCCATGGACTATCCATATTTTTTTATTGTCACAACAGGCTGTTTCTGGCCATTTAATTTCTGCCGTCACAAACAGAAAGTATCAAAATTGTTATTATCAACAATGCCATGGATTTTCAGAACAAGATATATCTTCTTGCCTCTTATATTTCCACATTGCAATTATTTAATGCTAATTGCATCATTACTTTGTTGGGTTACCCATGCAAAATGTCTTCAATGACTTTCTGAAATACACACACACACACACACACACACACACACACACACATTTTCTGCTTCATTAGAGATGATCACAAATACCAGGCTTAACCTGTGCGTTCTTGAAAATGCAAATGATATTTTTTTTTCTGTTCTTGTTAAGTTTATTGTTTGGAACTTTATAGTATAAATGTAGAACGACATTATGTTCTAACCATTTTAATTATTTAGACTCTAATCAATGCATTTCCAGAAGGTGATCTCTTTCAATGCTAACTACACTGGCTTTCTGTTGCACAGTGTTACCAGTTTGGATTATGAGTGACTCACATGTGCACAGAGCAAGAATATATCATTCATGCAAGGAATTTCCATACCTCATCTACAGTTATTTAACACCAATGAGAGAGCATAATATTGTTATATCAGTTGGAGATAAAACAGGACATAGATTGAAAGTGCCTGGGGGCATTGCAGAGCTACAGTCTCAAAAGGTTTCAGAGTCTGCAGGTATAGCCCCTTCTGTGGGAATGCCTGACAGGTGGTATAGAGCCTGCAGAGAGGATGGGATGATCACTCAGGATGCCAGTGCCAGTGTAATAAGGTAAAGGATGTCTGCTGCTCCCACTGCCAGCCACTGCCAGTGGGTATTGTAGCTAGAGGACAGCATGAAGGTTTAAACACAGATGGGTGAGAGCTAGTGTATATCCCTAACACATGTCTCAAGCCCAAGGTTTAGCAGCGAAATATTGGTAGAACAGAGTCCTGAGTTTGTGTATCCTATGTTTGATATGAGTGAGAATCACCTCAAATCAACATGTCAACATCCTTCTGGTCCCATCTTGTTTGACTTCATGAAAGAAAATTACTGTCCAGAGTGATTTCATCTGTTACCAACTGACTCTTCTGAAATCAGGCCCCAGCCACGGGCTTCCAGGACAACTTGATAGACATGGATCACAGAGTTCCTTAGGACAAATGTCTGACTTCACAAGCTGGTGAGTACAGGATGAAGAGAGTCATAATTCTTTGAATAGGAGAATTAGGGGCACATGTGTTTGGTCCAGGGTCAGTGCACCTCATCTCAACAACATTGCTGTTCTCAGCTGGTTGAGGAAGCTAATCCAAAGAACAGGGGTCCCCTGAGAGATTCCAGTACAGTGACTCTGCTCTGCCCTAAGTGTGGTGTTGCAGTTTGATTATGAACCATTTAGGGCCAGCATTATGGTGCACTCCCATCTATACTCTGGATACTATTATGCTTATATTAATTTTTTTCACTCTATCAATATATTTAACCAGGAAGTTGTTTTATACACGTCGCAGATCCTTTCATATCACTGAGAGAAGAAAAAGCTTTGTCTTTATTTAGCATGTCTTTATTTATATACGGTACAGCTATTGATGGCCTTGATGCTGGTCTGTGCTTACCACTCAGCACTGTGGACCACAGAGATGAAGACTGTGCTGATTTCAGCTACTCCTTATTACTATACTACATGAACCTGCACTCTGTTTCTGAAATCTCCCTCTTCTCATTACCAACACTAAACCCAGGCTACTCCTTCTACCTCCCATTTTACACACACATACACACATATATATATCTCCTATTAGTTCAAAGGAGAGTTTATCAAGTATTCACTCATGATCACAAGGTCCCACAATAGGCCATCTGTAAGCTGAGGAGCAAGGAGAGCCACTCTGAGTCCCAAAACTGAGGAACTTGGAGTTCAATGTTCAAGGACAGGAAGCATCCAGCACAGGAGAAGGATGTAGGCTGGGAGGCTAGGGCTATCTAGTCTTTTCACATTTTTCTGCCTGCTTTATATTCTAGCTGCATTGGCAGCTGATTAGATGGTGCCCACCCTGCTTTTCCCAGCCCACTGACTCAAATATTAATCTCCTTTGGCAACACCCTCACAGACACAACCAGGATTAATACTTTGTATTCTTCAATCAAATCAAGTTGACACTCAATATTAGCCATCACAAAGAGAGAGAGAGAAACAGCAAGAATCTGAAAGAAGAAAAGGAGCAAAAATGACAGTAACAGCTGGACTGAGAGAGCATTAAAATAAACATGGGAGTCAGATATTTTGGAGATAAAAGACAAAATTTTGGATTCTGTAAAAAATAGAAAGCTATGGAACAGACACTGCTGCTGGATTATAACTTATTTTGTTCATCTATAAAAAGATTTATCTGATCAGTATCCTTCAGGATCTAAATTCACCTAGAGAGAAGATATATGGAAAAAATGGAGCTACCTCTCACCCTTGTTTGCAAGCAATTCTACTCCAAAGCCACCTCAACCTTCAGCATAGTTGCCTTCTCTATAATCTTTAGCTTTTTTCCAGGTACATGGAGGGAAGTGGGAGAAATGGTCAGCAAAGTTAGCTTTGTGTTATCTGTCAACACTAAACCACTGCTAGTCAAAATGAAAAAATCTGACAAGCATGACCATTACAGAAGGTTAAAAATGGAGCTCAGATGATGATTATCTGGGTTGTATATGGATATATTTATCCAAACTGTATCACAGAATTATTCTCTCTGTACAAATATTTTCACAACCTGCTCTCGGATTTGCTTGGTCCTGACTCCATAAATGACAGGGTTAAGGGCAGGTGGGACAACCACATAAAGGTTAGCCAAAAGAATATGGATATAGCGGGGAATGCTTTGGCCAAAACGATGGGTCATAAAAGAAAAAAATGCTGGTGTGTAAAAGCACAGCATAACACAGACATGGGAACCACAGGTGTTGAAGGCCTTTAGTCGGGCATCTTGAGAGGGAAGGCGAAAAACAGCTCGAAGGATAAATATATAGGAAGAGGCAATCAGGATAACATCCACAATAATATAAGAAATCACCATGAGCCCATAGATTATGTTGATCTTGATAGGTGCACAGGCCAACCGGGCCAGACCCATGTGCTCGCAGTATGTGTGAGGTATGATGTTATGCCCACAGAATGGCAGACGCAGAATGAGAAACACAAATGGAGTTACAAGAACTAAATTTCTTCCAACAACCACAGAAGCTAGGATACTGATGATTTTATTGGTGAGGATCATGGTGTACTGGAGAGGGTTGCAGATGGCAACAAAGCGGTCGTAAGCCATGACAACCAACAGAACAGTCTCCATGCCTGTAAACATATGAATAAAGAACATCTGAAGAAGGCAGCCCCCAAAGCTGATCTCTTGGAGGTTGAACCAGAAGATTCCTAGCATTTTGGGGATGGTGGATGTGGACAGACCGAGATCAATCACAGACAACATGGCCAGGAAGTAGAACATGGGCTGGTGTAGGCTGTGTTCAGTTTTGATCACAAAAAGAATGGTCATATTCCCCACAATGGCAATCAGGTACACAATACAGAATGGGAAAGCAAACCAGACGTGCAAAGTTTCCAGGCCTGGTATTCCTAGCAGGAAGAAGAAGTGGGGATAGAAGTGGGTGTCATTGATAGAAGGCATTCTCCTGGCAAGTGTTACTGAATTCCTAAGAAGGATCTCACTTTCTTTAAGGCCATCTCTTGTCTAAGTCCTGTAGAAACAGAAAGACTCTTATCAGTGTGCTGGAGGTAATGGTATAGGTGGTTAATTTACAAACATTAGAGATTCACTTTTTTCCAGAGGGTAATTGAGAAAGTCTCTTAACACAGATTATTGTTCTGAGATCCATCATAGGCAATATTGCTCATGCCTTTATTTTTTTAATCTTTGAGATATTCAAATGAACTGGAAATATTTCACAATGCAGTGCATATTTATATTGTGGCATTCCCTTCCATTACTTTCCTAGGTAGTCCTTCTTTACTTTTGGGGAAATCACCATACCATGTGTTTTTCAAAGTATGGTCTTGAGGTCTCTGGGGCTTTCTAAGTACCTTTCTGGTACTTACAAGCTCAAAACTATTTTTATAATAATAGAAAATTTTTAGCCATTCTCACTTTCATTCTCTCATAAGTACACAGTGACATTTTCCAGAAGTTATATGGGGTGTTACCATAATAGATTAAATACAATTATAAATGACGTTATGAGGTTTCAGCTCTATTAACTTAGTAAAAACAGTTGCAAAGGAAAATAATGCAAAGTTCACAACTAGTTTTTTGAAAAATAGTTATTTTAACAAAAAGTATCAAATTATGTTTTTATATAATAGTTAATATTATTTTAACATTAAATATTTAAATTTTGCTCTAATGTCTAATAATATAAATATTACAAATATAATATTAGAAACTAAAACTCTTTTGGTATCTTACTAATTTCCAAAAGTGACAAAGATTCCTAGTACAAAGGAGAACTATTATTGTCTACCACTTCCTATGTTTTGTTATAATATAAGCGTAAGGATATGTCTCATGGACCTTATACAGTGACATTATATAATGGTAGTTAATCAGATAGTCTCTGTTAGAATTTTCCTGGTTCTAACTCAGCTAAATTGTTCAGTGCATTTCTATTTTGGATTAATTGCTATTTTTGATGCTTCTAAATCTTCATGAACAATACAGTTTTTCCAATAAATGGAAATAAAAGGCCTTGTGTGTATCTGCCAAATTATGTTTCTCTTCCTTACAGTCTATAACATCAACAAGTAACATAAAAAAATTTCCATGTCCCCAAATTGTGCGTAGCTTCAGGTGTAAAAAGATCAAATATTTAGCAAATTTTCATATTGAAATTAAAATATTTTTAAGGAACCTTCATTGCCTCCTTGACAATAACAAGGAAAATTGCCTTACTTTAGCTTTGTGTCCTTAAAGACATTGTGCAACTCTGTAGTAACTAATGTAACCTGATTGTATAATATTTATGCATGTACTGGCCTTATTTCTACAAAGAGAATAGCTGCAACTAAAAGCTGAGAACCAGCGCTAATAATTTTAAAATGCTCAACACTGCCACATGAATGTTGGTTTCCAATTGTTCAGCATTTAATTTAATCAGGATTGGGGTTTGTAATAAGTGTGCTTTTGTTTGTGTGTAAGTTTGTGTGACAGACAGAGAGAAAGAGAGAAGGTTGGAGAGATAGGAGTAGAGAGAGAAATCATGTTTTATTATGTGTGCGGCTGCATATACCAGTTGTCCTGTAACTTTGCCGGTTAGCTTTTGCACAGCAGAAGTACACAGGCAAAGGGGTTAATAACTGCCCATTCTATACGGGAAGAACAAGAACATCTCTTGCTCCCAGAGAAGCTGAGAGAAAAATTGAAATAAGAACATAACGTTTGCCTATATTTTGGAAAAGATGCCAGGCTGAAAAGTCAGAGGGCAGTGGTTTTTGTGATTTCACCTAGAAGGGTGTGAGGACATAGCTAGGATGATGTGCTGTGAGATTTACAATCCAGAGTCAGCCCAGTCTTAAGAGTGGCTGTTTCTCAACATGATACTTTGCCAGCTGAGAAAAAACATTCTCAGGGAGATGGCAAAGGGGACGCTTCGCTGACACTGCAATTCAAAGCTGCCAGGGGATCCACCCTTTCACAGTTTTACCTGAATTCTTGCCTTCTTCCTGTTATAACTGTATGCCACAGTAGCAGTGTATGGCCAATAACCTTAAGATCATTTTTTGAGGGCAAAGTATTAAGTTCATTCTTCTTTAGATATGTACATTGACAAAGATCCCCACCGAAGTCCATCTCAAAAGGCAAATTCCTAATAACTAGCAATTTCTCTCTTTTTGTGCTTACCAATGTTCATATTTTGAACTTGTGATTTTTTTTTCTTTGCTGGATTTTTTTTTTCTGACTATAGTACTATATTACAGAGGTCTTCTATGGACCTTAAAACTATTCGGACATGGCTTGGAAACCTGCTAAACCACTTACTTGCTTGAGGCCCTTGGACAATTTCTTTAACTAGATAGATCAGTTTTTTTTTCCTGTAGAAATGAGATGATAAATTATAACTAATGTCATTTATTTTAATGATAAATAAGACCATTGTTTGCACAGGTGCTAGTACATAGTGTATCCTCAACAAATTATAGTTACTTATTTTATTAATTCTCCCAAATACTTTATTTATTTAATCCAAGATAGCTAAAATAATTCACCTGTTAGCAGAAAGAAGTTATTTTATTGTAAAACGTTTAATTTATGTCACAGTTGGATATAAGATTAGATAAAGGAGGGATGGCTCAGAAGAGACCAAAGTGAAGAAATGGCACAGAGTCAGACATTAATATTTATCTCTAGATTTTTTTATGGATACAAATATGACCCAATACTGCTCATTTAGAAAGGAAAGAATTTTCTCCCTTTATTCTTACAGGTTTCCCAAGCTTGATCAATGGATAAAGTGGATAAAGACCTTCATTCAGGCTCTTCCGTAATGGTGCCATCGAAGGTTGGGGTCTGGCTGATTTAGCAGGGGTATTGTGCTTACAATAAAAATGGCTTGGGTATGGGTCCATAAAGTAGTAACTATACAGGGAACCAAGTTACAATTTGCAACATTAAATTCATTCAGACAATGTGGGAAAGAGAGAATAAAATTGTACAGATCAAATGTGTTAATATCCATGTAATTTTATTTGAATACTGACTTTAAGTAACACCCACCCACCACCTTAAACATCCACATATAAATGAAGTCTGCCATAACATCCTTTTGTCTTATTGACACTTATGACTGTATTTGTGGTGTTTTGGCTGTGAACAGTGTACTCTGTGAGTGTGTGTGTGTGTGTGAGAGAGAGAGAGAGAGAGTGTGTGTGTGTGTGTGTGTGTAGGAGAGAGAGGGGAAGAGGAGGGAGAGAGAGAGAGAGAGAGAAAGATACAGAGATACAGAGACAGATAGAAATTCGGTACATTACTAATTGGTATACCACTGACCTCACCTATGGAAGTCTGTTCCAATCCTATATGCTCTGCTGTGTTCCTCTGTGAAGAGGATGGTGCAATGGTGCTTGGGATAATTCTTCAGAAAAGTGGAAGAACCTAGCCTCTTCTATTCCTCATTTGCCTTCTTCTTTCCTCTGTAACTTCTCCTTTCTGCCCAAGCGTTCTTACCTTTCTAATATTTCTTCTCCCAAACCTCACTTGGAGCAGAATTGCAGCATGAGCCCAGGTTCTTAAAGACAGCGATTAGTTTCACCTTCAAGCCTCTGAGCAACGAACATGCCTAGTAACGTGGAGAAAACTTTATGGTGAGTGAGTGCATCCTTATGACCAAGCATGTCCCAGAATCCCTGAGCCTAGCCTTCAGAGTCCTCTGGGCATAAACATGGATTCAAGGGTCATTAAGTCTTAGCAAGTCTTTATTTCTCTTTATTGCATCTGCAGAGAAACAGCTTGCTAGATATAACTCCTTAGCTCAGGGGAACAGATGTGTTATGAAATGATGGGATGGGAACTATCCAGAAGAGAAAGGAATCTGTTTGGCAGATGATGTTAATTCAGCTTCCCTCAGGAGCCATGAAAGCATTGATTTTATACCATTAAGTCTTCACTGTGTGACTATGAAAATAAAACTGTTCTCAGCAACTTTTCTGTTTTAATATATTTGTGTAAATCCTGATGTAGTTGCACAATGGTTACAATTGAGGCTTCAAAAGATGAAGGAGAAGACATCTAAAATAGACAAATTCAAGAAGGGAGCCTCTCAGGAAACACTACTTCTGCTCTGGCTGGAAGGGACAATATAATATGTTTTATCGGGAAAATGTAACATTTTCCTTTGTGGCACAACTCTGTTTATTGGCAGTGTGTATGCCTGCAGATAATAGCAGCAACTTTCTTCCAATCCAGCAAAATTTTCCTTCTTAGTCTATGACTAATGGTGAATAGTTACAGTCTTTGGAGAGAGGCTTGCATGTGTTTCAGCTCTTTTGGAAGAAGGTGAAGAAAACTCCACATTTTCCTGATAAACATATTATATTGCCCATTCCAGCCAGAGTAGAAGTAGTGTTTCTTGAGAGACATTCTTCCTGAATAATGATAGAATGGACCTGATAGTACTCCCAGGGCATGCTACGGAGCCTGGGTATTCTGACTGTAGTTAGAAATAGACTGATGGAAAATTGAATACATTAGACAATTAGTTGGTACCTTTTGCCTTCTAAGTTGGGACTATTTTGAGTTGTTAGCACAGAAATAGTAATGTTGTCTGTGGTCCAAGAGAGATTCTGGTTTGATCTGCCATGTTCTTGTATTCATTACTTCTCTTGATTAACGAGAAAGTGACTCCCTAGCTTCCTGATTCTCCTTCATTGTGCCCACCTTCCTTATAGTATCCACATTCATCTTCCCAAATCAAGTCTGACTCTACTCAATTTCTGCTTAAAATTCCTTTCCATAACCCCTACATTCTCCATTGTATACTGCAGACTTTACAAACACTCCTGTTGCCAAAGTCCTTCACTCAGTATCCAATCAGCCTTTTATACTTTCATTGTACTTCATGACTCCCAAACAGACATCCTGTCTTTGATAATCAAAAGTCCTCCATATGAAATAACTATCTCTCATTTCCACTTTGCTTCAGCACTTTCTCAATTGTCCTATACTTCTTAGTGATCTTTTACATGAATCAATCTGATAGACTCTTTGTGTCTTTTGTGTTTTCATATCAGTTTGTACCACTATTATAACAGGCAACTTTTCTTTTGTGTTGGTTTTGTGTTTTCTCTCTTCCATTATTTTATGGATTGATATTACAGGGATGTTTAAGCCAACTTTATCCTTCAGTTCACCTAGTACAGTGCTTTGATTATAGGAGATGCTCTGAATTACTGAATTATTGAATTACATTTTTTTAAAACATAAAAATTCTAGTTCTGTGAGGGTCACAATATCATGTAATTGCATATCTCCTAATCTGTCACTGTATCTACCCCTTTCCTGTTCCTAAGATTATTTCACTGTGACTTCTGAAATCAATTTTTTACAAGCAGTGGTATTATTTTTGGCCTTAAATCACGTCTGATGTTGTTTCTCTTTCTTTTGAAACAGAAACTCAGCTGTTCCCTGAGGACATTACTTGTCCTGAAAAGTGTTGAGGGATTGGATACATTTTCCCACTATTTTCACTATTTCCTCATACCAAATAGCCTAAAGCCTAGAGACTGTTTGTCTTTGACTTTTGACAATTTGACATTATAATGCCTCCGGGAGGACCTTCTTGGGTTGAATTTACTTGGGGAATTTTGAGTTTTTCGGATCTGGATATCCACATCTCTCTTCACATTTGGGAAGTTTTCAGCTATTATTTTATTAAATAGTTTTTTTTTTTTTGCCATTTTCTTTCTGTTCTCCTTCTGGAATTCTCATAATTCTAGAATTCTCATGATATAAATATTTTTCCACTTAATGGTGTCCCATTAGACTGTAGAAGTTGTGGTAACACAGTAGTAATGGTGGCACCGTTTGTGTGCCCCATTAAGGGACACCATTATTTCTTCACCCTTTTTCATCCTTCTTTTGTTTTTCTCTAATTTCAAATAACCTGTAAACAGATTTTTTTTTCTTCTGCCTGACCAAATTTGCTGTCGAAACTCTCTGTCATAATTTAAAACCTTATTGAATTCTTCAGCTACAGGATTTCTATTTGATTCTTTTTTATGATGCATATCTTTTGTTGAAATTCTCGTTTGTTTCATATATTGTTTTCCTGATTTTATTGAATTGCCTACGTTTTATTTTCTTGTATTTTATTGAGTTTTCTCAGGACCATTATTCTGAATTTTTTTTGGCAACTTGTTGATTTCCTTTTTATTGGAGTCATTACTACAGTGTTATTTCCTTTGGTGGTATCATATTTCTTTGCCTTTTCATGTTTCTTGTGTCTCCGTATTGTTGCCTGTGCATCTGGTGGAACACTTACCTCCAAACTTTCCAGAGTGTTTTTTGTAGAGACAACTATCACCTTCAGTTGGGTTTTAGTGTGTCAGTTGGGAATAGTGTGGTGACTCTGTTTCCGGATAGGTGTAGTACAGTCTCTGTGCAGGTTCTTCATCTGAGTGCAATCTCAGCAATGACTGTGGGTACCTCAGTGGCTTGGACTGTAGAAGTTTGAGGTAGCACAGCAGTAGTGGTGGCACAGTTTGTTACGTCCTTAGTGTCAAGGGCTTTTTCCCATTTATACATCACCGTATTCATTTTGTATATTATCCCATTTATACATCGCTGTATTCATTTTGTAATATTTTTGTAGACATAATGCAATATGTTCTTTATTTATAAACATATATAAAGAACATATATAAAGAACAAGTATGTTCTTTTCCTGCATAATCATGCTTCTATCTTGATTTATGTTACTTTTCTTGAACAATCCCTTCTAGTATTTCTGCTATAACATATCTATTGGTAACAACTTCTCTCTGCTTTGGTTCTTTGCAATGTCTTTTTAATCCTTTAAGAAGATATTATTAGTGAGTATAGAAATCTACATTGGCAATTTATATGTTCTACTATATTTTTAGAAATAGCGTATTACTGTCTCCTTGATTCTAGAGTTTCTTTTGAGATATTTACTGTTAGCCTTATTATGGCTCCTTTGAAGATTACTAGACATTAAATTTTACAATGAGGAGACTCAGCTGATAGGATTCCTCAGATTTGACATGACCTATAAGCAGCTGCAGTAGTGCTGGGCTCGAAGTGCAGTGGCTTGGGTGGAGCCAGGGTCCTAGGCTCAGGATCTCACAAACTATAACTTTCCTTCTGTTACTTTCATTAAGATGTAATTGTTTATTCATTGTTCTGGTTATCTGTGTGAGGCAACTAAGAGCTAGAACATTTTAGTAGACCATCTTGCTAACATTGTCAAGATTAATGCCTTGATGAGAGGATATTAACCATCACGTTGAAAGGACAGTGACATAGAGGCAATTATTTTTCAGTATATAATTGATTTACATTGGCCATTCATTTGATCCTCCTTCATATATCAAAAAGTCTATGGATTTTCCTGTGTTCTGCAATGCTGCTTGTCATAAATTATACATTTATACATATGTATTTCTGCTTCTGGACTATGTGGTTCTGCTTTTTGTCTGCTCTTGTACAAGTATTTCACAATTTTAATTAGTGATACTATAAAATAAATTATGGACTATAATAATACAAATCCTAAAATTTTGTTCTTCAGAATTGTCTGGCCAATTTCTTTTTCTTTCTTTTTTTTTTTTTTTTTTT
>NW_016107685.1:1586654-1597026 GCF_001604975.1 Cebus imitator
AGGCTGGAGTGCAGCAGCACAATCTTGGCTCACTGCAATCTCCGCATCCTGGGTTCAAGCAATTCTCCTGCCTCAGCCTCCCAAGTAGCTGGGACTACAGGCGCACACCACCATGCCCAGCTAATTGTTGTATTTTTTAGTTGAGACCGAGTTTCACCATGTTGGCCAGGATGGTCTTGATCTCTTGACCTCACGATCCGACCGCCTCAGCCTCCCAAAGTGCTGGGATTACAGGCGTGAGCCACCGTGCCTGGACAATTTCTTTGAAAATGTATATTACAGTTTGAAAACTAAACCAAGTGGACAAATAAGCAAACAAATTCATTGAAATATTTATTGCATTGAGTATATAGTTCAATTATAGAGAATGTTTTTAAAAGGTTATTAATTATTCCAAACCATGAACTTGGTATATCTTTTCATGTATTTATGTATTTAAAAAGTTCTTTTGAAGGATTATTATGGTTTTATTATAGAAGTTTTGCATATCATTTGTTAGAGTTAGGTCAAAGTATTTGATATTTTGTGATGCTATTTAAAAATACAAAACTTTCAAAATTTTAATTTATTAATGTTATTGTTAGTATAGAAAAATGTAATTAATTTTTAAAATTTTATTATTATTTTTTATAAAAACAGAGTCTCCCTACGTTGCCTAGGCTGGTCTCAAACTCCTGGGCTTAAGCAACCCTCCTGCCTCGGCCTGCCAAAGTTTTGGGATTACAGGTGTAAGCCACCATGCCTGGCCAAATTTTTATATTGGCTTTGTATCAAGTATCCTTGATAAATTAATTTGTTAATTCTAATAGTTTTTCCATGAATATTTTAAATTTTATATACACATAATCATGCCCTCTGTGAATAATGATAGTTTTATGTTTTACTTTCTAAATTCTTTTGTATTTTTATTTCTTTTTCTTGTCTTATACACTACGTAGAGCATTTAGTTCTGTGGGGACAAGACAGTATCTTTGTCTTGTTTCTGGTCTCAGATAAATACATATTACCACAGTATACATGTTCCTTCATTCAGTAGGTCTGCACATTAAGGGAGACCCTTTCATGCTTAGCTTAAGAGATTACTAGACATTAAATTTTACCAATTACTCTATCCTATCTATTGGGCTGCTCACATTAGTTTTTTCCCTCTGTTAATATTTTAATGTTCAATTTAAGGAGTTTCCAAATGTTAAATCAATCATACATTTTTAGGATAAATCTAACTTGACCTTTATATATTATCCCATTTGTACATCACTGTATTCATTTTGTAATATTTTTGTAGACATAATGCAATATGTTCTTTATTTATAAACATATATAAAGAACAATTATGTTCTTCATTTTTCTGCATAATCATGCTTCTATCTTGATTTATGTTACTTTTCTTGAACAATCCCTTCTAGTATTTCTGCTATAGCAAATCTGTTGGTAACAACTTCTCTCTGATTTGGTTCTTTGCAATGTCTTTTTAATCCTTTAATTTAAGAAGACATTATTAGTGAGTATAGAAATCTATGTTGGCAATTTATATGTTCTACTATATTTTTAGAAATAGCATATTATTGTCTCCTTGATTCTAGAGTTTCTTTTGAGATATTTACTGTTAGCTTTATTATGGCTCCTTTGAAGATAATTTCCTCTCTTGACGTGCTTTAAAGATTCTCTTTTTATTTTTGTTTTCCAGTAGATTTACTTTGACATTTCTGTGTGGATCTCTTTTTTAAAAGATCCTGGTTTAAATTTTTGGGTCTTTGGTTTGGTTTTGTAATCTTCAGCTCTGTTTTTAATCTTTATCTTTTAAATATAGCTTTTGACCTGCATTGCAACTCCTCTCTTCATATGATCAAATTACATGTGTAACTTTTAACATTTTTCACATTTTCTATTTTTAAAAATATTTTCCATCAACTTATTTTTCTATGCTTCATTGTGGATATATCCTTCCAATTAATCTTTCAGTTTATTTATTATCTTTTCAACTGGGTATTATTTGCTGTTATCTCACCTATTGAATACTTATTTTCAATTAATGCAATTTTTAAAAACAAAATTCCCAAATGATCATTATTATTTCCGAGTTCATGGCTAATATCTTTTCATCTAGTTTGTTATATATAATAATTATAATTATTCTATAATCCCATTGCCTGGTTCTTTGTTGAATATTTTAATTTTCTTTTATTTTGCTTGTTTATTTTGGGAATTATTATTTTTTCATACTTAAAACAATTTCAATGCTGGACATTATGAAGGAAATCTTGTTAGGATACTTTGAGGCTATCAGTAATGCTACCTATATCATAAATGTTTTACTTTGGTTCTGTTAGGTAGTTAAGTAAGAGCACATCACCTTATTTTGATTACGATAGAGCTAATTCTAAACTAGGCTATATAATTTGTAAAGGCCTTTTTTTTTTTTTTTTTTTTTTTATTTTTTTTTTTTTTTTTAATCTTCACTTCATGGGTACTACCTTGGTGATACATTTCCTCTGTTCCATGACAAACTCTGACCTCTGATGCTTCATCCTGTTCAATCCATGATACTACTAAAGCTTTTCTCACAGTATCAGTCTTTCTGAGCGCTCTTCTAAATTAGAAAATATAAAGTGCATGGCAGGGTAAAGCAGCACCAAAGGCAGCTTCATCTCTCTTAAATCTTCATTATTTTGTGGGATCTTGATTTTTCTATCTTTGCTAATTTGTTAGTTACCCAGTGCCTTAAACACATGTTTAAATATTCTTTCCATTTTTTCTAGTTTTATTTTTCTTGGCAAAAGCATCAGTCTCAAATAATCTAGTTTCTGACTGCTAGAAGTAGAAATCCACCAAATACCTTCACCCAAAAATCATATCACAAGTAGGTTATCAACATTTGCTTTGATGTAATTATGTATTTCCCTACCTTCCTTTGCATACAAATCATGTTGTTCATAGAATATGATACTCTTTTTAAAACATTTCTATTGTTTTTGCTTTCTTAGTGTTTATTTAAAATGTTTTTTCTCCTTTGGGAAATGATGCAGTTGAAATTTTTCATAGGATACTCCTTTTAAACATTTCTATTATTTTTATTCTCTCAGTATGTATCTTTAATTTTTTATTCTCTTTTGGAAAAAGTTGCAGTTAAAATTGCATTATATTTCTGAAAATGTCTTTACTTTTCTCTCAGATATGAATAATGGATTGAATGAACATTAAATTCCAAGTGCAAAATTATTTTTTGGATATGAGTTTTTAACATCCACTTTTGCATTTGAGAATTCTGATCTCAGTCAGATTATGTTTCTCTTTAATCTATGCTATTTTCTGTATCTCACTTGAACTTTTTCTGTGGAATGGTTCAAGATTTTCTTTTTATTTGTTGTGTTTACAATTTCCACCAAATACTAGTACCTAAGTTCCTACTGGGCCTCCATTGAAACTATCAGTATTAAGCCTTAAATAATTTTTCAGCTGTAGAAATGTTCTCTGTTATCCTCCCCTTCTTTATTTTTACTTCACCTTCTGAAACTTAAATCTATGTCAGAAATACTTATGCTCAAAAATATCTTGACACAGAAATTTAGACAATATTTTACAATAAATATCCAGACATAAAATGGCTTTATCAGGTGAATAGCTGACACCTCATTACTTTAAGGAATAAAGGATATTAAATGATATATGTGGAATTAAACTGATGATATTAAAACTTGTGGACATATTCTTCTTTTTTTAGTTACTTTGATATTAACTATTCCCATTGAGTTTGTATATATTTTGTATACTAAATTAGTAAAAAAAAAAAATCACTAGAAATGTGATAGAATTGGGTGAAATGATTGTGGTGCTAACTTTCAAAATCAAATTTGACCTTATCTCTGCTTGAACAATATTCTCAGTTTTTAAAATGAACTTTAGATTGCCATTTTTTATTTTCTATTGCCATTTTTGACAACCATAAATGTGTCGTTTTTATCTATTTTGGACATTTATATGTTCTTATATTCATTTTTGCATTCAAAATTTTTAGTTTCTTTGCAATCTTATTTCTGTTCCTGCTTTCTTTTCTAGATGTTATTTTTTTAAGTTCATGAGTAATTTCCCTTTTACTTCCTACATATTTTAGTGCTTAACCTAAATCACCCAGTTAAAACACGGTAAACAAAATAAATATGAATTCTTGTTCTCTCTCTGTTATGTGTGGCTAAATCTCCTGTTTCTGACCTGTGTCTCATACCTACTACCTCCACTTTACTTGCTTACACTACCTACATGCCCATTCTTCTCTCAGTGGCCTTATGTCCTCTATTTGACTATCTTTTATGAAAGAAATCTTATTGCTACCTGAAAGAGATTTAAAACACTTTTTCAGTGAATTAAAGTGATTCTCCTTGAAACTTACTCTTACATGGCATATTCTGTGTCAGGGATCAATAGATAACATCATTGCAAATACACACTCAGACACATCGACACACATGCATCTAACAATTGCTGCCAATATGTTTTTAGAAACACACATATACATACATATACTAAATAAATATACACACACATCTGTATAAAATATACATATGTATAAAATTGATAGTCAGTTTTGATGAAAACAATTTGTTAATCTTATCACAAATTTTATCTTTTTAGGACTTACACTTTTATAACCTGCATGAATTACCTCTCATTCAATTAATGTTTAGCAAAGAGACTTTTTACCCGCTCCTGGATTTGCTTGGTCCTGATTCCATAAATGACTGGGTTAAGAGCAGGGGGAATGACTACATAGAGGTTAGCCAGGAGAATATTGATATACTGTGGGATGCCAGGACCAAAGCGATGAGTGAGAAAGGAGAAGAGAGCTGGGCCAAAAAATACTAAGATGACACAGACATGTGAGCTACAGGTATTAAGAGCCTTCAAATGGGCATCTTGGGAAGGGAGGTGAAAGACAGTGCATAAAATTCTGGCATAGGAGATAATGATAAGAAACACATCCAGAAACAAGATAAAAATATTCCCAAGACCATAACAGACATTGACACTGATGCTGGCACAAGCCAGACGGGCCACTCCCATGTGCTCACAATAGGTGTGAGGGATGATTCTATGTCCACAGTAAGGCAGCCTCGTGAGGAGAAAAATGATGGGTGCAACCATACATAAGCTTCTAAGAACCACAACCATAGCAATCACACCAATAATTCTGTTGGTGAGGATCATAGTATACCTGAGGGGGTTGCAAATAGCCACATAGCAATCAAATCCCATGGCAAGAAGTACAGTGCTCTCCATGACTGTAAAAACATGGATAAAAAAGACTTGAGCAGCACAGCCCAAAGCACAGCTCCTGCAGGCTGAACCAGAAAATGCCCAAAATCTTGCGGATGGTAGCTGTGGAGAGACTCAGGTCAATCACTGACAGCATGGCCAGAAAGTAGAACATGGGTTGGTGGAGTTTTTTATCAGTCCAGATGACAAATAGAATGATAAGATTTCCAACAAGAGCAATCAGATAAGCACAGAAGGGAAAGCCAAGCCAGCTTTGTGCAGCTTCCAATCCTGGAATTCCTAACAGGAAGGGAGAGGGATGAGGTTCAGTGACATTGAGAGAAGACATTCTTCTGCCAGCTGATGGTGGTCATGGCTTTAAAAGTTGTTCTCAGCTCCCATTGGGCAATTTATCCAGACTTAATTGAGATCTAAAATAAATAAACAAATTCCCAAGCAAAGGACTGGTATTAGGAATACCTTTCTGTAAAGGCCTTTGATCTTTTTTCTCCTTCTTTTAATTCTCCATAGATAACCGTAGTATCACTCTTCACCTGCACTATGAATGTGAGAAGATGAGCTGCCAAGTAGAAGCTTGTACCATGTCTCTCCTAAAATTGTGAGTTCAGAATAAATAAATGGACTTATTCCCTTCTCTCAAGATATAGACACTATGAGATGATGGAAATAAAATTTATAATAATAATCACAACAATAATAATAGCTATTATTGATTACATATCTACTTTTTTTTCAGTCATTGCATCTACCACTATTTACATATATTATTTAATTTAGTTCTCACCCCATTTCATGACACAAGTTCTACTGGTATCTGAGTTTATGGAACAGGGAAGTTTGATAAGTGAATTAACCTCCCATCATTTACAAAGCTAATAAGCAGGAAAGTCAAAATTTGAAACTAGGTTGAAATTCAGGTATGTGACATTAATCTGGGTCTATATTTGCAATATTTTCTAACAGGTATAGTGAAAGGAAAGAGAAAAGAAAGGAAAGGAAGGTATGAGGAAACATACAAAAATTTAGAAGAGCCAAAACTTCTTCCAAGAGGAATAAATCTGCAGGATTTACACTATAAGATACTGAGACTTCTTATAAAGTGATGATAATTTTAACTGTGTTTTTCAAAAAAAAATCATGGAAAAAACCTCAATACAGCAGAATTGAGCCTAGAAACAGATCCAAACATTTTCTGGGGTCTAGGTATTTAGAAGTAAGGTATTCCCTAGTGGGAATTTAAAGTAAATTGGTAAGGGAAGATGATTATCTGTGAAGCTTTCCCACCATATGAAGTTCTTTTACAAGATCCTATTGACCTTGCTGACAGTTTAAAGAAATGTGATATCAAATTAGATAAACCTGGAACTCAATAAACTTCAAAACTTGAGGGTACATTTCTGAAGACTACCCTCACTTCTGACATTAACTGCAATTTCAGAGGTTTTCCAAAATCACCCTCAGCTTCAATAGTTCGCTAGAAGGACTCATAGAACTCACTAAAAGCTATTATGTTCATGGTTACAGTCTATTACAGGAAAAGGACACAGATTAAAATTAGACAAAGAAAGTGATGCTTAGAGACAAAACAGGTGTCCAAATGTGAAGCATTTGTTGTCATTTCATGGAGTAAAGATGCATTACCCTCATGGCATTAATGTGTGACAATATGGATGAAGTCATATTGTCAACCAGGAAAACTCTCCTAGGCTTTGGTTTTCAGAGTTTTTACTGGGACTTCATTACATAGATATGATAGCTTGATTGATTGCAAATGTGGTTGAACTCAGTCTCCAGTTTGACTAATGTCACATGACCCAAAGTCCCTGCTCCAAGTCATATTGTTCATATCGATGGTATGGCCAGTACCTATCCTCAGATCTAGCGTGGGCAGTCCCCAATCTAATAAACAAAGACTCTCTTATTAAGTATTGTGTATATTTACTTCCAGAAGCCAGGAGCGAAGGACAGACCTCTTTTAGGGCAAAGCCAAATTTTTTAGCACACATCTGCTTAATTAGTTTCAAATATTGTTAGTTTCAAATATATTATTTACCACCACTGTATGTAAGGTTTTTACCTCATGTCTTATATGGACCTCGGCCTCAGTTATAAATTCAGGTCTCTTATTAATCAAATTTGAGTCCAGCTAAATCCCTTTGAAATACGAAGCATGAAAAAAGATCAGCTGTTAATCACCATATTGTATCCTTTTCTATATCAGGGTATGTTCACAGTCATTCTAAGTATAAATAAATTCAAGCTCATTATGCTACTCTTCTGTGTCTTCTATGGAATGTTGTCACTCTCTGCATCACTCACTATCTCACTATAAAGACATTATGTGTAGGAAAAAGAAGCAAAAGCACAGAGTATTTAATATTGTTGGCACTGTGGCATGGTATAGAGTAATGATTCTGTTCTTTTGGGCTTTGCAACTTTGCTTAAGTTATACTATGTTCTGAGTTTAAGTTTCTTCAAGAAATGAGCATAGCATTTTCTATAAAATATAATTATTGAGTGGGATAAAGGAAGTCACATATGCGTGAAATATTGAAGGTGTCAAGCAAATATTTTTCTCTCCAATATCTTCCCATTTTACTTATCTTACCTCTTCTTGGATTGCTGATATGCACTATATTATTCTCTACCCCGATTTTCCAGGTCTTAACTCAATTTCTTTTAATTCAAATTCCAATTTTAAATACACATTGCACGAACTTGCTGATTGGAAACACTTACCAAGGTTTCTTCCTCTGTCTTAAGGAGTCAAGTAACAACTGTGCATTCAGTTCTTGAAATATATATAAATGACTTAGAATACAGCTTCAATGCACCATGAAAAATGTTAACAAAATGTCGGTGTGTGTGCTGGGATGGCAGATTTTTAACGAAGTCTCCAAGTGCCACAAAGTCTGAGACTTTGAGATTAAAGTGAACAGTAATTCCCCTTTGTTATTGTACCAGATGAAGGGAAGCTCAAGGGAAATCTCAGTGAACCCTGTGCGCATTACTTGTTCAATTTCCAGTTCTTGTTATTTCAGGTAATATTTATAACAGGTCTCATTTTATCTTTTTCTTTCCTTCCTTATTTCTTATCTTCCTGTCTCTCATTCTGTGCGTTTCATGGATTATTCCTTTGGGCTCTACTAGGCATCCAATATGACCATCAACTCTTTACTTATATTGGCAAAATTCATATAACACAAAATTAACCATTTTAAATATTTTGAAGTTTACAATTCAGTGGCACTCAATGCACTCACAATTTTGGCAACTGTCACCACTATCTCATTCCAGAAGTTTCTCATCACTCAAAAAGTGAACCGTGTACCTATTAAGCAGTCACTCCCCATTCTTTTCTTTTTCCAGACCTTGAAAACCAGTAATCTACTTTCTGTTTCTGTGCATTTTCTTTATTAAATTTATTCTGGATATTTCATATAAATGAGATCATGTACTATGTAGGCTTTTGTGTCTGCCTTCTTTCACCTATCAGGATTTCAAATTGTTCAAATTTCAAATATGTTGCAGTACTTCATTTCTTTTTATGGCTAAATAAAACTCCATTGTATGAATATATCACATGTGAAATATTCATCAAGTGATAGATATTGGATTGTTTCCATCTTTTTGCTATTGTCAATAGTGCTGCTATAAACATTCTTGTACGTATTTTAACACCTGTTTTCAATTCTTTTGAGTATATTTCAAGAAGTAGAAATCTTGGGTGTTAGGCCAATTCTACATTTAACTTTCCATGAAAGTTCCAAACTATTCCATAGTGACTGCCTCAATTTACATTCTCCCCAGCAATCTATGAGTATTTCCATTTCTCACATCCTCTCTAACACTTGCCATTTTCCATTTTTAAAGTTATTATAGCCCTCCTAGTAGGTGTCAAGTGATGTCTCATTGTCTTTTTGATTTTCATTTCCCCAATGACTGATGATATTGAGCATCTTTGCCTGGGCACATTGGCCATTTGTACATCTTTAGATAAATGTCTGTTGAAGTAGTTTGCCCATTTTAAAATTGTTTTTACGGTTTTTTTTGGTTGAGTTGTATGAGTCCTTCTTTATATATTCTGGATATTAAACTCTTATCAGACATGTGATTTACAAATATTTTCTCCCATACTATGGGTTGTCTTTTCACTCTCTTGATAGTGTTATTTAATTCACAAATGTTTTTAATCTTAAAGCTTCATTTATGAATTTATAATTTGTTGTTCTGTTTTTGTCGTCCTATATAAGAAGTCAAATCTGATGTCATGACTTACCCTGTGTTTCATTCTAAGAGTTTCATTGTTTTAGTGACATTTAAGTTTTTTATTCATTTTAATTTTTGTGTGTATATATATATACATATATATATAGTGTTATTTAAGAATGCAATTTCACACTTTTGTCATGTGCATACCCAGTTGTCCTTGCAACATTTTTAAAAAAGTTTTATTAGATTTTTAATTGATAAATAATAATGGTATATGTTATGGGGTGAAATGTAATGTTTTGACATATATGTACATTGTAGAATGATCAAATCATGCTAATTAGCATATCTGTCACCCAGATATTTATCATTTCTTTGTGGTGACAGCATTGACAATCCTCTCTTTTAGCTGTTTTGAAACATATAATTAACTATTTTCTAAAATTTCAACTTTTATTTTAGAAACAGGGGGTACTTGTGCAGTTTTGTTACATGGGTTTGTTGCATGATGCTGAGGTTTGGGATATGAATTCCGTCACTCAGGTAGTGAACATAGTACCTGATAGGCAGTTTTTTAACCTGTTTCCTCCCACCACCCTTTAGTAGTCCACAGTGTCTACTGTTTCCATATTTATGTCCATGTGTACTCAATATGTTCTTCCATTTATAAATAAGAACATGAAATGTTTTGTTTCCTTTTCCTATGTTAATTTGCTTAGAATTATGACCTTCAGCTCCATCTCTGTTGCTGCAAATAATATGATTTCATTCATTTTTATGGCTGCATAGTATTCCATGGCATATATATATATATATATATATGTATAGTGTTCCATGGAATACTATATATATATATATATATATATATATACACATACACACACACACA
>NW_016107685.1:1597211-1606211 GCF_001604975.1 Cebus imitator
TATATATATATATATATATATATATATATATAACTTTTAAAAAAATCCAATCTACCATTGAAGGACACCTGCACTGATTCTGTGTCTTTGCTATTGTGAATACCACCGTGATGGCAATGAACACATGAGTGCATGTGTCTTTTGGGCAGAATTATTTATTTTCCTTTGAGTATATGCTCAGCAATGGGATTCCTAGGTGAGATGGTAGCTCCCTTTTAAGTTCTTTGAGAAATCTACAGGTTGCTTTTCACAATTGCTGAATTAATTTACATTTCCACTAACAGTTTATAAGGGTTCCTTTTTCTCTGTAGCCTCACTTTTTAAAAAAAAATTTTAATAATAGCCATTCTAACTGATATGAGATGGTGTCTTGCTGTGGTTTCGATTTGCATTTCTATGATGACTAGCAATTCTGAGCATTTTAAATATATTTATTGGTTGCTTATATGACTTCTTTTGAGACATGTCTGTTCATGTCCTTTGCCAATTTTTTAATAGGATTATTTGTTTTTTTCCTGTTGACTTGTTTATGTTCCCTTTGGATTCTGGATATTAGATATTTGTCAGATGCATAGTTTGTGAATATCTTCTCCCATTCTGTAGCATGTCTGCTGTGTTTATAGTTTCTTTTACTGTGCAGAAGCTTTTTTAGTTTATTTAGGTCCCTTTTGTCAATTTTTGTTTTTGTTGCAATTGCTTTTGGGGACTTGGCCAAATATCATTTGTCAAGGTCAATGTCAAGAAGAGTATTTCCATGGTTATCTTTCAAGACTTTTATAGTTTGAGGTCTTATATTTAAATCTCTGATTCATTTTGAGTTGATTTTTGTATATGATGAAAGGCACAGATCCATCTTCAATCTTCTGTATATGGATAACCAGTTACACCAACACCATTTATTTAATAGGGGGTCCTTACTCCATTGCTTGCTTTTGTCAGTGTCATTGAACTGTAGCCATGCAGCTTTGTTTCTGTGTTTTTTATTCTGTTCTATGAGCGTAAACTATTTTAGAATAGTTTTTTTCTAATTCTGTGATGAATGATGTTCATACTTTGATAGAAATAACACTGAATCTGAAAATGTCTTTGGGTAGTATGGTGATTTTTATGATACTGATTCTTCCAATTCATGAGCATCAATTGTTTTTCCATTTATTTGTGTCATCTCTGATTTCTTTCAGTAGTGTTTTGTAGTTCTCCTTGTAGAGATCTTTTGCTTCCTTGGTTAGCTGTATTCCGAGGTATTTCATTTTATTTGCAGCTACTTTAAGTGGGATTGTGCTTTTGATTTCCTTCTCAGCTTGACATTGTTGGTGTATAGAAATGCTACTGATTTTGTGCACTTACCCAACCATCTGTTGTCTTTAAATGACCCATCTCACATGTAATGAAATCCACAGGCTCAAAGTAACGAAATGGAGAAAGATGTACCATGAAATAGAATATGAAGCCAGATGCTGTGGCTCACACCTGTAATCCCAGCAATTTGGGAGGCAGATCACCTGAAGTTGGGAGTTTGAAGCTAGCCTGACAAAAATGGAGAAACCCAGTCTGCACTAAAATTACAAAATTAGCTGGGCATGGTAGGGCATGCCTGTAATCCCAGCTACTCAGGAGGCTGAAGCAGGAGAATTACTTGAACCCAGGAGGTGGAGGTTGCAGTGAGTTGAGATCATGCCATTATTTCCCTCCAGCCTGGGCAACAAGAATAAACTCCATTTCAAAAAAAAAAGAAAGAAAGAAAGAAAGAAAGAAAGAAAGAAAGAAAGAAAGAAAGAAAGAAAGAAAAAAGGAAAAAGAACACAGATTGCAATTTTTTTTTTTTTTTTTGAGACGGAGTTTCACTCATGTTACCCAGGCTGGAGTGCAATCAATGGCACGATCTCGGCTCACCGCAACCTCCGCCTCCTGGGTTCAGGCAATTCTTCTGCCTCAGCCTCCTGAGTAGCTGGGATTACAGGCACGCACCACCATGCCCAGCTAATTTTTTGTATTTTTAGTAGAGACGGGGTTTCACCAGGTTGACCAGGATGGTCTCGATCTCTTGACCTCGTGATCCACCCACCTTGGCCTCCCAAAGTGCTGGGATTACAGGCTTGAGCCACCGTGCCCGGCCAGATTGCAATTCTTATAACAGATAAAACAGACTGATAAAAATTAAGAAGGACAGTGCAGAGCATTACATAATGATAAAGGGTACAATATAACAGGAAGCCTTAACTATCCTAGATGTATAGTATTTAACATCGGAGCACCCATATTCATAAAACAACTTTTTCTTGGCCTACACAAAGAATTAAACAACCACACAATACTAGTGGGATACTAGTATGTCTTAGAAAGATCATTAACACAAAAAACTGACAACAAAACCCTGCACTTAAACTATACACTTGACCAACTAGACATAATAGACATCTACAAAACACCCCACCCAACAACCACAGAATATACGTTCTTCTCATCTTCACATGGAATATATTCTAAGACTGGTCACATGATTGGTCATAAAGTAAGCCTCAATAAATTCAAAAATATTGAAATCATACTAAATACACTCTCAGACAGCAGTGCAATAAAAGTAGAAATCAATACTAAATAGTGTTCTCAAAACCACACAAATGCATGGAAATTAAACAATTTACTCCTGGATAACCCCTAGGTGAACATCAAAATTAAGGCAGAAATAAAGATTTATTTTAAATTAATGAACTAGGGACACAATTTATCAAAATCTCTGTTATGCAGTTAAAGCAGCAGCAGGTTTATAGAGCCCTATATACCTTCATCAGGAAGGTAGAAAGATGTCAAACCTCAAAGCTATCAGAAGAAAATAAATAAAGTAAGAAAAGACCTTAAGGAAACTGAGATGCAAACACACACACAATACTAATGAAATCAATACTTGGTTCTTCAAAAAAAAAAAAAAAGATTGATAGATCCATAGGTAGATTAACAAACAAAACAACAGATCTCACAGAAATACAAAATATCCTCAGACACTGTTATGAGCAATTCTGTTCACACAAATGAGAAAATCTGGAGGAAATGGATAAATTTCAGGAAGCATACAGTCTTTTAAATTAAATCAGGAAGAGATTAAAATATCAGACAAATAACAGTATCTTCTGTAATTGAATCAGTAATAAAGAAACTACCAATCAAAAAAAGTCCTGAGCCAGATAGATTTACAGCCAAATTCTACCATACATCCATGGAATGACTGATACCAATTCTACTGAAACTATTCCAAAAAAATCAAGGTGAAGGGTCTCTTCTCTAACTCATTCTACGAAGCCAACATCAGCCTGATAGCAAAATCTGTCAGAAACAACAACAAAAAACTTCAGGGCTGTATTTCTTATGGACATAAATGCAAAAGTCCTCAACACAATATTAGCAAACCAAATTCAGAGACACTTGGAAAGGTTAATATATCATGATCAGGTAGGCGTTTTTCCCTGAGATGTATGGTTGTTTCAACACAGGCAAATCTGTAGATGTGATTCACCAATACACAGAATTAAAAACAAAAACCATATGATCATCTCAATACACACAGAAAAAACTTTTGATAAAATTCCACATCCCCTCATGATAAAAACCCTGAACAAACTAGGCAATGAAGGAAGATACATTAAATTAATAAGGGCCATGTACGACAAACCCACAGCCAACATCATACTGAATGGGCAAAAACTCAAACTATTTCCCTTGAGAATCAGAACAAAACAATGATGCCCACTCTCACCACTTCTATTCATCATGGTACTGAAAGTTCTAGCCAGAGCAATCAAGCAAAAGAAAGGAATAAAAAGCATCCAAATAGAAAAAAAGGCCAAAGTATTGCTTTGCTGACAATGTAATTTTATACCTAGAAAATCCTAAAGACTCTGTCAAAAGGCTCCTAGAACTAATAAATGACTTTAGTTAAGTTTCAGAGTATAAAATCGAAGTACAACAATACATTATTATTAACTTGTCATCTTGCCGTGTAAAACTGAGCACCATTTGTTGAACAGACTATTTTCTCACTGAATGGTCATGAAATCATTACCAAAAATCAATAGACCAGAGACATATGGGTTTATTTCTCAACAGTCAATTTGATTCCAGTGATTTTTATGACTATTCTTATGTCAGCACCATGCTTTTTTGAGTAGCTTTGTAGCATGTTTTAAAATAAGAAAATGTGAGTCGCTTAACTTTGTTTTTTTATTTTTAAATTGTTTTGGCTATTCAAGGGCCTTTGCTCTTCTATGTGCATTTTAGTTTTGTCTTTCTCCATTCTGCAAAAGAGGACGCTGAAATTTTAATAGGAATTGCACATGATTTATAGATAATGTTTGTGAAAATGACCACCTTAACAGTATTAAATCTCCCAATCCATGAACATAAAGTATTTTTTTATTTAGACTTTCATTAATTTTTTTCAGCAGTGTTCAGCAAAACACAACTGATTGAGTATTGCTCTTGTGTTGTGCAAATGTGCAAATTTGCTGCATTTGTTTATCAGCTCTAATAGTTTTTTTGTGGATTCTTTATGATTTTCTACATGTAATATTATGTTGTCTGCAAAGAGAGGTAGTTTATTCTTTCCTTTAAAATTTGAATAATTTTTATTTCTTTTTCTTGGCTAATTGCTCTGGCTAACCATTGAGTAGGATGTGAGTCATGGTTTTTTTCATAAATGCCCTTTATGTGAGGAATTTTCTGAGTTTGTTATTAAAATGCATATGTTCTACAACATAACAAAAATTCCACTATGTCTATATCTGGGTATGTGTGTCTGTATGTGAAAATAACATCTTGTATGTACCAGATATTTTCTTGTACAATAACCCACATTCTATATTTTAATATTATTTTACTAGAGGTGAGAGATTAGGGCATTCTCAGGTCCTTTCTGGACATTTTCAGAATCATGTACATGTGTGTGTTTGTGTTTTAGCTTCTAGGGAACATTTCAGAGCTTTGAGAAATCCCCTATGATCAATTCATTCCCCAATATTTTCTTTTGAGTTTTTTAAATAGCCTTTTGTTAGTTCCCACAGTTATTCTTGCTTCAGAAATCTCTGATGTTAAACAATTTCTGCTGATTATATTTGACTCATAGCCCAGCAAAAATCTTGTTCACAATGAGTAAGCTTTGTTTGAGTGGTGTCAAATAGATATGCACACTGTAGAAGAAATTTCCAGAGAGTTGCCGTAAAATGTCCATTGGTGGACGAATTGATAAAGAAAAGTACAATGGGATAGATCACTAGATATTGATTCCATGAGAAATTCTATCAAAGAGGTCTTAAAAATGAGAAAATACAATATCATATTAGGACTAGAAAGAGAAATCTGAAGATGAGAGAGAGTCAGGGAGCTGAGAGTTGAAGAAGATGGGATAGAAGGATAAAGAAAAAATCCTAAGCATTTACCAAGAGTTTAGCAATTTAATTTTGAAGTGAGAAATTAAAACTATTCTATCAGTGTCAGTAAATAAATATAAAATTTGGGAAAAACAAGAGAACAGTGATAAACCCTTGCCCTATTATTTCAGTATAAGGAAGAAGACATTGAGAAGAGGAATTCTCCAGAGTCTGTTAACTATGATGCTATGATACCCATCCCAGGGGAAGTGGGGCTACAAGAACAGTATAAATATCTTCTATAGGCATAATAAATGGTGTGCTCAAAGAATATGACAAGGGATGTTTTGCAGTGATTTTTAAACTAAGGTAAGTTATATCATGGATAGGCTTTGGAGAATACCAAGAGGGATAGAAAAAGAGCTTATGGCAAGCTGGTAGATGTAGGAAAGGTGAAAGTATGATAACAGGATGAAGAGTGAATACACACTCATACTCGTAAACTTTCCAAACTGTATTTTTACCTACATGCACCTACGGCCATGCAAAGCCTCAGATCCAAAAGTAAAGTGTGAATGCTGATGAGGAAGAAATTGTGCCAACATATCCCATATCTCTTCAGCTATTGTTTCTGCTTCTGTATATATATGTATGACATGTGAACAGCTAGAGAGCAAAGACTATCTCTCTATATTTTCTAGAACATGTAAGATATAGCAAAGGTGAAGATAGAAGGATGGTTACCAGAAGCTGGGAATGGTAGTGGGGAACTGCAGGGAGGAGGGGATGGTTAATGCCTACAAAAAATAGAAAGAGTAAATAAGACCTAGTATTTGATAGCACAACAGGGTGACTATAGTCAATAATAGTTATACATTTTAAAATAACTAAGAATGTAATTGAATTGCTTGTAATTCAATGGATAAATGCTTAAAGGGATGGATACCCCATTCCCCATGATGTGCTTATTTCACATTGCATGCTTGTATCAATACATCTCACGTACCCCATAAATATATATTGTACTCACAAAAATTAAAAATAAAGACAAATTTTAAAAATGTTTTAAAATTAATTAATTTATAAATAAATGAATAAGGAAAAAGCATGGCCCTGAGGAATAGACTTTTATGAACATAGACTCAGAGCTAGAGTAGTAAAATACCTGAGAAATGGAATAAGGTTACATGGTAGCAGACTGGTCATGAGACTGTAAGATTAGATAAAGATGGGAGAAAAGGTGTAGCTTATCTCTTTTCCTTTTGCTCATCTGTTCCAGGATGTGGGAATATGGATATGTAGGGTGTGGTGGAGGTTGGTCTAACAGGGTAGTTTAAGAAGGTGACACATTGAGAACATGGATGCTGGATAGCTGGATATAATCCCATGTAGCACCTTAGAATTTGGGGGTCAAAAGAGGAGCTGAGACCCAGTTTTATTTTTAAATCCAGCTGACATTGGAAGACATATAAATATATGTTGCAATAGTGGGTAAGTAAAGATTTATTGATTGATTGGTTGCTTTGATCACTGTTTATAAACTTGGATATGATCTTGTCCTAGAGAGAAGGGAAGCATTAATTTCCAAGTCTTCTTTTAAAACCCACAGAGATACGTGGGATAAGTTGATATCCTTGGAATGTAGCCGTATTTTCATTTGTTCAGCTTATGCTGTATGGAACCCCTAAACATGACCAAGACATCAGACTTACTAAGAATCTCTGGATAAGCACATTTGAGAGGATGGCTGATTTCATTTTTATATCCTAAATGGCCACTGTGCTTCCTTTTTTCCTGCTTTGTCTCTGCTCATTTATATAGAATAAAATTTTCTTTCTTTTTTGTCAGAAGAATTTCTCTGTAAGTCAGCATAAGCCTAACTTCCTTTATAGAATTTTTCTTGACTCACCTCTACATTTAAAACATCCTGCACGTTTCTACCATAGCACTTGCGGTATAGTTCTTAAGTTTCATGTTTGGAATATTATCTTCTTTACTACGTGGTGCCTTAAGGAAAATGTGACCAGGTATATTCTTTCTTGTATTGAAACTTCCTGATCACCACTGATACATAGAGAACTTCTTCAATATTTGACGGATAAATCGTGAAAGGTATTTCTCTGCCTATCTTATGTATTCTCAATTAGTGAAAAATAGGAAATTATACACATCTCTGATAGTTTCACCCAAGTTTACACACACACACACACACGCGCGCGCACACACACACACACACACACACACACTTTCTCTCTTTCTGAAAGAATTTTCCAAATTATCAAATTATCTCTCATTTTTGCTTTTCTTCACGTGCTTCAAGCAGGCACCACTAGCAAGGCATTTTGTTGTCCCAGGATTAAAGTAGAACATTCACACACTTTTATCTCTGCTGTGGTGTACCTCTCAATTCTGACTTCCCCACTGTTCAAGTATTCTTAAATTGGAATCAATGCTTTTGATTCCAATTACCATGTCACATTTAACCAATTCCACATTAACTGTAAAACTAGTTTTTCCCAAATAAATTGAAGAGTAATGTACTTTTTGCTTCAAATTTTGTGTTTACTGTAATGGAGACATTCATAAAGACATAACAGCTGGGATAGAATTTGAGTAGCAACTAAACTATAGGGCATCTAAAGTGTTTCCCATGAATACAAGACTGAGATATATTTGAAAATTGTGTAGCCCAGAATATTTCATTTCCTTGCCACAAAAAGCTGATCTATGTATGAACAGTTTCTTTACTGAATGTGTGTAGTTATGCACTCTCCAAATTATAGGCTTATCTAGATTAAGATTATCTCTTCATTCTTGTTCCCTCATAGCTGCAAAATACTCTTTGTCGACTATTTTCTTCTCCTTGTTTTTATCCATTTTCCAAATCCCATGGATAAGCTTCTTTTCTCAAACACAGGTGTGATGGAGAGTAAATTATTTATTTCCTAAAATATGACATTAAAGTTACCTGCTATTTTGACTCCTTTTAATCAATGTATCTATTTGTGGAGGTTTTAAATTGAGAATTATTATGTAGCAGATCTTTTTCATGCATGTAAACAAAGATAAGTCGTTTCTTCTACTCTCAGGAGTATACAGTCTAGTAGTCACAAGTACTTGTAAAAACGCATAGCAACACAGAAACAGGATTATACACACTACATTTTCGATTCTCAAATAGAGGAATAGTTGAGATTACAAATACCATGATCATGAAGCAAAAATATGTATAACATTACTATAGACACTGACCCTGGAACTTTATTCTTCTCATTTAGTTCTGGCTAAACTCCAGGTGCTGCATTTTCATTTGGCAGATGACATTCTTCTGCCTTCTCTTTTTATATTAGTTTTTGACATTAGGTAAAGGAGCAGTAGAATAAGGCTGGTTCTGTTCCAGGTGCCAGTGTTGCTCAGGAGAGGCTAGCAGAAACTGTGGATAGTATTTTGCCTTATTCACAAATAGAGATAAAGAAAGATTAATATGTTATTGTGAATTTGACTAGAAATCTGAACAAAAGAAGTGGAACAAGAATTACTAGTAGGGCCGGGCGCGGTGGCTCAAGCCTGTAATCCCAGCACTGTGGGAGGCCGAGGCGGGTGGATCACGAGGTCAAGAGATTGAGACCATCCTGGTCAA
>NW_016107685.1:1606426-1711547 GCF_001604975.1 Cebus imitator
TACTAGTAGGAATATTATAACCATCACTGGTGTGCCCAGCAGCTTTATATGACAAGAAGAATGTCTATGTCTAATGACACCCAGTTTCATCCTTCTTCATTCCTACTGCTGGGAATCCCAGGGCTAGAAGATGTGCACATCTGGATTGGAATCCCTTTTTTCTTCGTGTATCTTGTTGCACTCCTGGGAAATGCTGCTGTCTTGTTTGTGATCCAGACTGAACCGAGTCTCCATGAGCCTATGTACTATTTCCTGGCCATGTTGGATTCCGTTGACCTGGGCTTGTCTACAGCCACCATCCCCAGAATGCTAGACATATTCTGGTTCAATATAAAGGAAATGTCTTTTGGAGGTTGCCTTTCTCAGATGTTCTTCATCCATTTCTTCACTGCCATGGAGAGCATTGTGTTGGTGGCCATGGCATTTGACCGCTACATTGCTATTTGCAATCCTCTTCGGTACACCATGATCCTCACCAGCAAAATCATCAGCCTCATTGCAGGCATCGCTGTCCTGAGGAGCCTGTGCATGATTGTTCCACTGGTGTTTCTTCTTCTGAGGCTGCCCTTCTGTGGACACCGTATCATCCCTCATACTTATTGTGAGCACATGGGCATTGCTCATCTGGCCTGTGCCAGCATCAAAGTCAATATTATGTTTGGCCTTGGCAACATTTCTCTCTTGTTATTAGATGTGATCCTTATTATTCTCTCCTATGTCAGGATCCTCTATGCAGTCTTCTGCCTTCCCTCCTGGGAAGCTCGATGCAAAGCTCTCAACACCTGTGTCTCTCACGTTGGTGTTATCTTAGCCTTTTTCACACCAGCATTTTTTTCATTCTTGACACATCGTTTTGGCCATAACATCCCACAATATATCCACATTTTCTTGGCTAATCTATATGTGGTTGTTCCCCCAGCCCTCAATCCTGTAATCTATGGAGTCAGGACTAAGCAGATTCGGGAGAGAGTTCTGATTTTCCTCAAGACTGTTCACTAACCAGTTGGAGGTTGGAGAGTCTGTCACTCCAACCTAGTAGAAAGCAGAAAAACAGAAGGGAATGTTGTAGCCAATAACATTGTTTATCTGTTAACTGAAGCTTTTGACTTTAATGATAATAATAAGAATTTTAAACCAATTGAACTCCCCTTTTCCAAGTTCTTTTATTTCTATTGCTGGATCCTCAAGGCAGATTTATAAAGTATATATTAGATTTTTTACTCTCATGTTTAATATACTAATGTTTGGAAAAGATAAGTGATTTATTCAAACTCCATTTTTAATAGGAAGTAGTAATATAAGCCAAATAGATCGCCTTATAGTTTTCTTTAGCATGTTTAAGAAATAACAGAATACAGAATAAAATTCTCACTTTAAAAGGATAATAAACAGTGTAAGTAGCTTCTAGAATTCTTAATAATAATAATGTACTGCATAATAATGTTAACTTACCATAAATGCAGTATATAGATATATAGATATTGATAGGTATATTATGCATGAATATACTCATATTGTGCTCACCATAATCTTATTTAATAGTTACTATTATTTCCTTCATGCACATAGAGATGCAAGCATAGTCATCAAATTAGATATTAAAGTGAAGGAAAAAGGAAATAATGTAGCATAGGCATGACATATACATTCATAAATATTTTATTCATTTATTTGCTCACTTATTTAAATAATATTTACACAATATAATTATACACATATGAATATACATGTGTGTGCATATACATACTTCAACCATGTTTCATGTGTAGATTTATGAGCAGTACAAACATTCGAAGACACAGTGTATTGTCTCTAAGTACTTATATACATTGGGAAAAAAGAAATAATAATAAGTTGTTCCTAAAGTACTGTTGAGACATATGTTGTTTCTTCAGGGAATTTAGAAATTTTGTGGTTATTAGCATTTTTATTCATAATAAAATTCATAATCCCTAAAAAATTTGGAGGAAGATGATTACAAGAAGAACACTTCAAATATAAATTTTTTTATTGCTGCTCTGTCTGCCATTTACACAGTTAAGATACAGGGTTAGGCAGTAGACCACAGCAAATGGCATGTTGAGACTACAAAGCAAATACACTTAAATTTAGCTGTGATTCAATAATCTCCTATAGAAAGCAGCCCTGAGGTCAGTCACTGGTTGATCAGATAGGAGCAGAATGTGCTATGTGGAAATCAAGGGCTTAGGATCAGATTCTACCATTTTTTAATGGGGGATTCCAGGGAGTGATGACATGGAGTATCTCCCTCTCTTGGCTTCAGCTGAGGTTCTACTTGTCATATAAATCTTTCCTCCTCAGAGCCACAGCACTGCATCTGGGCAGGTGTTTACTGGTAGAATTTAGACGGGAAGGCTGTGGAAGTACTTGATGGTTTCTTTCTTGGAGAAGATTCTCAGACCATGGCAAATAGTTGAATGTATTCTAAAGATGTCTCAGTAGACAAGGTAGGGCCAGAAAAATTTTGAAACATAAAACACTCAGGACTGAGTGAGTAGCAGGAACTAGGGAGGAGAGAAGGAATATGGGTAGAGAGAAAGTGAGATATTCTGGATGAAATTTAAGAGGATTACAAGAGTGAATTGGTAGACACATATTCTTTTACAATCACATTCAGAGAAATCTCACAGATAAACACAAGGTATGTTCATTTTTGTTTGTTTGTTTGTTTCTGTATTTCCGGGGTTTGGTTTGTCTTCCTGTCTCTGGATAAATAGTTTTAATCATGTAAAAAATTTGTGTGTGTGTTTGTGTTTATATATTCATAGAAAGAAAATGGTAGAAGTCAATTTAATTGATCAGCATGGATTGACTTATTTGACATATCAGTTTGAACATATTGACTGGACCAGTACTTTCTAAATAGTGATAAGCAAAACTTTTTCTAGATTTTATTCCAGGGATGCAAGGATGGCTCAAGATACACAAATTAATAAGTGTGATTCAACACATAAGCAGAATTAAAAACAAAAAAGTATGATCATCTCAATTGATGCATAGAATATTACATAAAATTCAGTGTTCCTTCAAGATCAAAACTTTAAACATATTTCAAAACCTATTTGACATTGCAGGAACCTTCCTCAAAATAGTAAGATCCATATTAACAAACCCACAGCTGACATCATATTTAATACGTAAAAGTTGAAAACATTCTCCCCACCAACCAGAACAAGACAAGATGCCCACTTTTATTGCTTCTTTCAACATACTACTGGACTCCGTACCCAGAGAAAACAAGAAAGAGAAAGAAATAAAGGCATCCAAATTGGAAAAGAAGAAGTCAAATTGTCTGTTTGTTAATGATATAATCTTATGTTTAGAAAATTTTAACAACTCTTCCAAATACTCCTAGATTTGGTAAATAAATTCAGTAAGGTTTCAGGATAGAAAATTAATGTACAAAAATCAGGAGTTCCTTGGGAAATCTTTCCACAGTGGCTGAACTAATTTAAATTCCCACCAACAGTGTATAAGCATTCCCTTTTCTCTGAAGCCTCACCAGGTTTTTGATTTTTGAATAATAGCCATTTTGACTGATGTGAGATGGTATCATATTGTGGTTTTGATTTGTTTTCTCTGATAATTAGTAAAGTTGAGTATTTTTCATATATTTGTTGGTTGCTTTTATGCCCTCTTTTGAAAAGTGCCTATGTCCTTTGCCCATTTTTTAATGTGGGTATTTGTTGCTTATTGATAGTTTAAATTCCCTATGGATTCTGGATATTAGGCACTTATTGGACGCTTAGTTTTCAAATATTTTCTTGCTTTCTGTAGGTTTTCTGTTTGCTCTGTTGATAGTTTCCTTTGCTGTGCAGAAACTTTTCAGTTTAATTCAGTCGCACTTGTCAATTTTTGTTTTTGTCTCAATAGCTTTTTGGGACTTAGCCAAAAATTCTTTGCCAAGGCCAATGTTGAGAAGAGTATTTTCTAGCTTTTTGTCTAGGACTTTTATGGTTTGAGGTCTTTCATTTGAATCTTTAATTCATCTTGAGTTAATTTTTATATATAGTAAAAGGTAAGGATCTAGTTTTATTCTTTCTGCTTATGAAAAACCAGGTATCTGACACCATTTATTGAATAAGGAGTTCTTTCCCCACTGCTTATTTTCATTGGCTTTGTCAAAAATCAGATGGTTGTACATGAAAGCTTTGTTTCTGAGTTTTCTATTTTGTTCCATTGGCCTATGTGTCTGTTTTTATACCAGTATCATGCTGTTTTGGTTACCTTAGCCTCATAGTATAATTTGAGATCAAGTAGTGTGATGCCTCCAACTTTGTTCTTGTTGCTTAGGATTGCTTTATCTATTTGGGTTCTTCTTTGATTTCATATGAATTTTAGAACAGTTTTCTTTTCTAATTCTATGAGAAATGACATTTGTAGTTCGATAGGAATAATGTTGAATCTATAAATTGCTTTGAGAGGTAGGTCATTTTGATGATACTGATTTTTTCAATCCATTAGCATGAGAGCATAGGATGTTTTTTCATGTATTTGTTTTGCTTCTGATTTTCTTCCATGTTGCTTTGGAATTATTACTGTAGACATTTTTCTCCTCCTTGGTTAACTGTATTCCTAAGTATTTCATTTTCTTTGTGGTAATTATAGTTGGGATGTGTTGTTGATTTGATTCTCAGCTTGAACATTATTTGTATATAGAAATATTACTGATTTTTGTAGCATTGATTTTATATCCTGGAACCCTGATAAAATGTCTTATCAGTTCTGGTAGCCTTTTGGTAGAGTCTTTAGGTATAGAATCATATCATCTGCAAAGAGAGACAGCTTTCTTTAAACAGAGTTACCATTTAACCTCGTGGTCCTATTACTGGATATATATATATATATATATATACACACCAAGAAATATAGCTCATTATACCAAAAATACACAAACACTCATATTTTCATCACTGTTTTGTTCACCATAATGAAGACAGAATCAACCAGGAGCCCATCATTGGTGCAGTGGCTAAAGAAAATATGTTACATATAAACCACGGAATACTAAGAAACCATAATAAAAATGAAATCAAGTATTTTGTAGCAATGTGAATGGAGCTGGAAGCCATTATTCTAAGCAAATTAATCTAGGAACAGAAAACCTAATAATACATTTCTCACATGTGAGAGCTAAACACAGCACATATGCTCATGAACATGGGAACAATAGTTGAAAAACTACCTATTGAGTACTATGCTCACTACCTGGGTCCAATATACCCAGGTAACAATGTGCACTCTGTATATAAAATAAAAACTTTTTTAAAAAAAAGGTAATAAAGATTCAAAGCATTTCTATACACCAATAACATTCAAGCTGAGAACAAAATTCCAAAGTCAATTCCATTTACAAAAGCTTAAAAAGTACCTAGGAGTATATTAAACCAAGGAGATGATAGATCTTTACAAGAAAACTACAAAGCACCGATGAAATAAATTATAGATGACACAAACAAATAGAAAAATAATTCTATGTTCACGGATTAGAAGAATTAATATTGTTAAAATGAATGCACTGCACAAAGCAATCTACAGATTTAATGCAATTCCAATCAAAGTATCAACATCTTTTTTTTCACAGAATTAGAAAAGAAAATCCTAATATTCTTATGGAACCAAAAAAAGCTCATATAGACAAAGAAATCCTAAAATAAAGAACAAAGTTGCAGGCATCACATTACTTGGCTTCAAATTATACTACAAGGCGATAGTAAAGAAAACAGCATGATACTGATATAAAAATAGACACATAGATTAGTGAAAAAGAAGAGAAGGCCCAGACATAAAGACACATACCTCCAGCCAAATGATCTTTGACAAAGATGACAAGAACATACCTTGCAGAAAGGATACCTTCTTCATAAATGGTGCTGGGAAAGCTGGATGGCCATAAACAATAAAATTAGATCACTGTCTCTAACCATATATAAAAATTTACTCCAGTTACATTACATACTTAAATTTAAGACCTGAAGTTATAAAAATTCTGGCAGAAAACCTAAGAAAACTTTTCTGGACATTGACCTAAGCAAAGAATTTATAACTAAGACTCCAAAAGCAAATGCAATGAAACAAAAAATAGACAAATAGGACTTAATTGTGGTGAAAAGCTTCTGCAGAGCCAAAGAAATAATCAACAAAGCAAACAGACAACCCTAAGAATGGGAGAAAATATTTGTGAATGATGTATCTGACAAGGGACTAATACGCAGGATATACATGGAACTCAAATGATGCACCAGCAACAACGTAAAAACCAAGTAGCACAGAAAGTGGGCAAAAACATGACAGATATTTTTTTACAAGAAGACGTACAAATAGCCAACAAGTATATAAAAAATGTTTAGCATCAGAGAAATGCAAATGAAAACCACAATGAGATACCATGTCACACCAGTCAGAGTGGCCAGTAGTAAAAAGCCAAAAAACAACAGATGTTGTCAAGCATGCAGAGAAAAGGTAACACTTACACAATGTTGGTGGGAATGTAAATTAGCACAACCTCTATGGAGGTTTCTCCAACCAGTATGGAGATTTCTCAAAAACTGAAGATAGAACTACCATCTGACAACAATTACAATACAGGGTATATACCCAAAGGAAAAGAATTTATTACATTAAAAATATACTTGCACTTGTATTTTTAACTCAGCACTATATACAGCAGCATAGACATGGAATTGACCTAAATGTCCATCATTGGATGATTAGATAAATAAAAAGTTGTGCATATATATACATATATATAAGTGTGTGTGTATGCAGCCACAAAAAAATAATATCACATATTTTGTAGCAACACAGATGAAAATAGAGGTCCCTATTTTAAGTGACTCAGAAATGGCAAATCAAATACTGTATATTCTCAATTGTAAGGGAGACATAAATAATGTCTACACATGGCATAGAGTGTGGAATAACAGACATCGAAGACCTGAAAGGATAGGAGAGTGGAAGGCAGGCGAGGAATGGAATGAGAAATTACTTAATGGGTACAATGTACACTATTTGGGTGATAGTTACACTAAAAGCCCAGATTTCACCATGGAATATATCTATGCATCAAAACTGCATTTGTACCCCCTAAATGTACACAAATAAAAATATTTTCTAATTTCTTTTCTCATTGCTCATTTTAAGTCATCAATTATTTTCAATTGTACATTTAACTTACAGATAAATAAGTTAATGAGGTTGGACTTTATTGTTGATTTCAAATGTTAGTTATATTTTAATTTGGTGTGTGTATTTATTTTTGTATGGCTTTAGGAAATGGTCATTTAACAATATTCTAGATGTGTTAAAAAGCAACATGCATTTTCCAATTAGTTTTTAAATGTACATTCTCTTTATTTTACTCGCTTTTGTATACTTAGTTTGTTTCTAAAAGTGTTGAGTTAAAATATATGTCTATAAATTTTGATATATCATTTACATTTTTGTTTCAATTACCTGTTGTTACAACTTTTTTATTTTTCTTTTCTTTTTTTTTTTTTTTTTTTGAGATGAATTCCCCCTCTGTGGCCCAGGGCTGGAGTGCAATGGCGCCGTCTGGCTCGCAGCAACCTCTGCCTCCCAGGTTAAAGTGATTCTCCTGCCTCAGCCTCCCAAGTAGCTGGGACTACAGGCACGCACCAGCACACCCTGCTAATTTTTATATTTTTAGTAGAGACGAGGTTTCACCATATTGGTCAGGCTGGTCTTGAACTGCTGACCTCATGATCCGACCGTCTCAGCCTTCCAAAGTGCTGGGATTACAGACATGAGCCACCACGCCCAGCCTGTTACAACTATTTTGAAGTTATATTTCAAGGTGGATAATATTCTTGACTCTCATGTATCCTTCTCTAAGAATTCTTTGAACTCTATTGTTTTGTAACAACTTTACTGGTGTAACACCTTTTCTACATTTTTCAATTTGCTCCACATTTTAAAAAGTAAATATATTTAACAGTGTTTGTCATTTAAAAACTATTCATAAAAATTTGTCAGAGATAGAACAGAACACATATATAGCTAGTCAACAATCATAAATATTTTCTTATATGTTTCACACATATGCAAAAACACAATTTCTTATTAAAATACTTTAAGATAAGTTACAGATGTCACAACAGTGCACCATAATAGTAAATATACTTATGCAAAAATATAAATTTTTGCAATATAACCATTAATCTCTGCTGCGTGTATCCCTGTATGTGTGTGTCTCTTTGTGTGTCTGAGTGAAATTGTGGAAGGAACTGCATCATTTTTTCTATTCTGTTTTCTAGTCTCTTTTACTTTATTCTATTTCACTATATATTATTATATTGTATATCTATGAATTAAGCAAATTTTGTTAAGACCACTTCACATGCAGCACTCAGAACTTTGTATTGTCTCACATTAGGATGCACAGAATGCTCAGTTATTCCCAGAATGATGCTAGGTTGAATTAATAATAAAGTAAGTAATAATGAGATTCTCATTTGTAAAGTTAATTTTACCTGCACCTGCATCCCTATATAATTACCAGTGTCCTGTGAGTGGCCAAACTTGTTTCATACTGTTAGACAAAATTTATCTAGGGATAAAATAGAGACAGAAAAGAGAGGACCTAATTTCATGTAAAGGCATAGTAAGAACAGAAAACATTTAAAACACAAAATATTTCTACAAAGTGATAAAATCTATGAAAACACAAAATTTAGAAACAGAATCTATGGTAATGTTTCATTTTATGTGTCAACTTGACTGGGCTATAGCAGTTTCAGATGTTAATAATTGGTTGTGTCTGTGAGGATGTTTTGGATGACATTAACATTTGAATTGTAGACTGAATAAAGCTGATGGCCTTTCCTACTGTGGTTTTGCTTCATCCAATCCCTTGCAGGCCTGAATATAGTACAAAGTTGAATATTAAAGAAGCTTTTCAGCCAAACTGTCTTTGAGCTGAACCATCAGTCTTCTGCTTTTAGGCTCAGGCTTGAACTGGAACTTACACTATTGACTCTCCTTGCTCTCAGGCCATTGGACTCAAACTAGAACTTGCACCATGCATCTACTGATTTATATGTATTTTATTTGCAATCTCTACCTGCCAAGTATATGACCACTACTTAAATTTTCATCACTATCAAATAGTTTTACCTGGTTTTAATTTTCTATAAATGGAAACATTACTGAATAGTAACATTTATATCTGGCCTTTAAAAATTTAAACACATTTTTGAATGTCTTTATTATATGTAGCAGTGGCTTCCTTATTTTCACTGCTGTGTGTTATTCTGCCACGTGAATGCACCACAGTTTCTTTCTCTGTTCCACCAACATTATGGTTGTTCCCACTTTGGGCCTGTGATAAACAGCCTTTAAAACGGCACCCACTGATTCTTACCTTCTGTTTTGAATTGTGTCATCCCCTCCCCTTGGGGGTGAGTTTAATTAGATATTTCTTTCTAGCAATGTGAATGAGGAGAGGTGATAAGATGCCACCTCTTTCATAAGACTACGTCTTTTGAGTTCTTTTTTTTTTTTTAATTATTTTACTTTAAGTTCTGGGATACATGTGCAGAACGTGCAGCTTTTTTATAAAGATATGCATGTGCCATGGTGGTTTGTTTCACCTAACAACCCGTCATCTAGATTTTAAGCCCCACATGCCTTAGGTATTTTGTCCTAATGTTCTCCCTCCTTATTCCCCCCACCCCAAGACAGAACCCAGTGTGTGATGTTCCCTTCCCTGTGTCCACGTGTTCTCATTGTTCAACTCCCACTTAAGAATGAGAACATGTGGTGTTTGGTTTTCTGTTCCTGTATTTGCTGAGAATGATGGTTTCCAGCTTCATCTATGTCCCTGCAAAGGACATGAACACATTCTTTTCTATGTCTGGATAATATTCCGTGGTATATGTACCACATTTTCTTTTCATCACTGGTCATTAGAGAAATGCAACTTTAGTGACTTTTTTTAGCTCTCTTAGGCTCTGAGGGAACTGTTAGCTGCTTCCTGGAGACAACCATAAGGAAAAAAAAAATCACATACTACAAGCCAACAACCAAATGAGTCTGAGGTCTCTCAGTGACTGACTGTGTGTCTGACTTGGAAGCGCATGTGTGTCTGCGGTGGAGCCGTGAGATGACCGCAGCCCTTGTTGCCTCCTGTCTCTTATCTTTTGATGTATTCATTATTATGTTTTTAAAAGAACTAAGACCACCAATACAACTAGAAATAGAAGTGGTGATAATTACTATGTCTATTTTATATCTCATCCATGGAAAATGTATTTTAAAATCTTTTCAAGTATGATATTTTCTCTGGCATCTTAAAAGCATGGGCACTGTGCAGATGTTATACTTCTTATATTTTGGTAAAAGTATTTTCCTAGAAATTTAAAAATTGATGTCAAGTACCAAATTTGTTTAAATAACATTATTGATGATACCATTAAGGTTATAATTAATATTTTAAAATCACTTTATTTTTTTCAAAATTGGTATTGCTAAGCTATTTGAAATTTTCATTGTTTTGAAAATCAATGCTGTATCTTTTTGAGAATTTTATTTTATGTTTCTTTTCTACTACCTTATTTCATGTATTTCTTTTTACTATTTCTTTTATCATTGTATTTTATTTGCCATTTAATTTTGATTGAAGTCGACATTGAGTGACTTATTTTCAGCATTTCTTATTTCCAAATGTATGCCTTTACAAGCTCCTCTTTCTTTTACATGCCACTTTAGTTTTTAGGCAAGTTTTAGAAACCAACACTATGTGAACATGGAATGTGTACTTGTACTGTCACCAGTGAGTTATGTGAATACACAAAGACTTGTCTTTCACAGAAATCTGTTAAGGACACCATGTTTTGAAAGGTGAGGATTGATATGGTGATCTGCAAGAGAAGTCATGAAACAGAATGAGAAAAGTGACTTCAAAGTGTGTGTCTATGTTGTACTACAACATAGGAGGCACATTAAGGCACTGAGGGGACAGCACCTAGTGAGAGTGTGTTCCAGTGAGCTTAGGCTTCTCCTTTTGGATTTGTTTTATAATTTATTCAAAAAAGAAATATTAATTATGCAACTACTACATTACAGACACTGCCCTAATGAGTTGGCATATAACCATGAAAAAGGGTTATAGTCTCTGCCTTCATGGGATGAATATACTTACAAAATAAGAGAAAGCCAATAAATGCAATATAATTTAAGTAGGTATAAATGTTAGGAACCAAGGTAAAGCAAGCTAAGAAAACAGAGTTGGAAGAATGACCTTTTAAATCCAATGGCCAGAAAAGTCTTGTTTGAGGCCTAGAGGTTTGAGGAGGGATAAATGAAGTGAGGGAACAAAACTTTGGAAGGTGTCAGAGAACAATGTTCCAGGTTTCATGAGTAGAAAAGACAAAATCCCTGAGATAAAAGTGGGCTTAGAATCGAGAAATGGCACAAAGTACACGCCTGGAGTGAAGGGGAAAAAGGAGTGAGTGGCAAGAGATGTGTTTGAAGAGTAATTCCAGGGCAATAGACCTTCTTGAGAAGTTTTTATTAAATACTGTGAATAAAGAAGAAAAAGGGATGAATGTATTAGTAAAGTTTTATTCCTTGAAGTACATTTATCAGTAGGTAGTTTGCACTGTACACTTGTGTTTTTTATGTGGATTACAGAACGAGATTATAGATTAATGCTTCAAAATATGTGAGTGGAAGTGAGAGGCAAGTACAGAGAGAAGACGGAAAGAAAGCTAGTGACAGAATGAGATGAGAGAGAGTGGGAAAGAGAGAGCATTGATTTATAAAGTAATGAAGAGTACAGGATTGGATCTGAGCCAATAAATCAGGCATTCACCAGGGAGTTTGAAATTTAATTTAAAAAGAAGAAATCATACAAATTATTGATGGTAAAAAATGAATTATTCGGTAAAATTAAGAACCAATGAAGAATTTTTGTTCTCCAATCTATGTAGGGAGTAAGGGATTGCAAAACAAATTTGAAGTGCCTTTTAGTTAAGCTGTGCCAATGTGTCACAGAGACAGCAGTTCCTATCCCAATGGAATTAGAGTTTTAGTGAACACATAAATACCTTGTCTTCAGCATGTTAAATTGTGCACTCATGCAGGTGCCAAATGGTGTTCAAAATGATGCGTGTTAGAGATTTAGAGATCAAGGTAAGTCATATCAAGAGTCAGCTGCAAAATACAATAGGAGAGATGGGGAAAGGCTTATGTCAATCTTATAAGGAGAGATAGAGGACAAACAGAGTATAAAGAGAGAAAGCACAATCATACTCATGATCTCCCAAGACTACACATGCTTTTCTACATTCACATAAACCTGTGACCATGCAAAATTTCACACATGAAACCAACAAGACTGCAAAGCTGTTGAGGAAGGTGATGTAGCAATATATCCTATAGCTCTTTTTTCTGAACCTTATGTACAGGAGCTCCAATGTGATAGCAAGAGGGCAAGACTTTTTCCTGTTTTTTATAGAATAGTATTAAGTATAGTAAAGGTAATCAGTAAATACATATTTAATAATTACATTTTTAAAGAAATGAATTGTAAACCATGGACCTGAGGAATGGAGTCTTTTAAAAATAGAATCCATATTTAAGGTGATAAAGAAGCTGATAAAGGAAATGAGGTTTGATGCTGGAGCGATGGGCATGAGACTGAGAGATTAAGCAGGTACAAAATTAAAACATGTACATTTTCTCTTCTGCTTACCCTCATCTGACATAGGACATGAAACCAGGTGTGTATGAAGACTTTGTAAAGGTTATTGGATTAAGGTGCTATAAAAAGATGTAAGGTTACAGAAAATGTCTACCAGATATAACTCTATGTAAACCTTAGTCTTAGAAGGTCAAACAAAGGTGCTGGAACCTAGTTTTATTTCTGAACCCAACACACATTGGAGATTATACAAATGCATGTTGGAATAATAGGTCAGCATACAGTCATTGACTAAGGGACTGGATGTTTTGAGAAATGTTTGTAGACTTGGAAGTGATCTTTTCTCAAATAAAAATACCAGTTATAAAACTTACTTGGAAAAATCCACAAAATATGTGTGATAAATTGATTTTCATGATATATAGCCTTATTTTATCTTGATGAGTTTCTGTTGTACCAAGAGTGACTAAGATACCAGATATTCCTTAGAACGTACACAGAGTTCAGTGGACATTTTACTGTATCGTTGTAAAAAGTAATGCAGAGGACCAAGGTTCCAGGCTTTTGTCCTGGTGGGACAATATATTTCTTTTCCTCACTTTGTCCTTGTTTTTTTCTTTATAGAGCATAATATATATGTTATTATATAGAGAGAATAAAATATACAATGTATAATTATATACTATACAATAGTATATATAATATATATAAAGTAATTTCCCTTTAAGTCACAGCCAAAGCCCAACTTCTTCCCTGGAATTTTCATTGCCCCATTTCCACACCTACAACATTTGATGTGTGTTTCTGTCATAGCACTTGCAATGCAGCTTTCAAATTTCTTCTTTGGAATTGCGCTCTGTTTACACTGTGGGTTTTTTTCCAAGAAATTTTGCCTTATTTTTCTAAAACGAAATTAAACTTCTCTATATCCCATGCTACCTGTTGGCAGAAAACATCTTTCCATTCAGTTTCAACAGAGACCATGAGCAATTGATGGCAATTGCTTCCACATTCCAAAATGAGACATGGATCCGCTATTCTAAGGGAGGCGGGTTGCTGCATTGTGGTCTTTTTGAGAGTGTTTGACAGATACTACTGAAATGAAAGCTGGCTGGCAAATATAGGACCTCTAACATATTTGATGGATTAAATTGTGAAGTGTACCCTTACGCATCCCTCATGTATTATTCACTAATGGGGAAAAAAAGAATTGTGTCCTTTTTTTTTTGTACTTTAGATTCTGGGGTACATGTGCAGATATGGAAGATTGTTGCATAGTACATTCATGGCAAGGTGGATTGCTGCCACCATCCCCCCATCACCTATACCTGACATTTCTCCCCACATTATCCCTCCCCCCCACCCTCCCTCCCCCTATCCCTCACCTAGCCTCCCCCAATGGACCCCAGTGTGTGATGCTCCCCTCTCTGTGTCCATCTATCTTTGACTTTTTAAATTACAGATCTGAAAACTTTAAGCCTATTCTCAACAGCCTCAATAACCATGTATATATTCTTCTTCTTGAAAGAATTTCCCGGATATTCTCTGATTTCTGCTAACCGTCATTCGCTTCAAATGAGTAGGTTTTGTTGAGACATTTGCCTTTTTACAAGTTTAAAGTAGAGTGAATTGTTCCTATTTTCTCCTCATGGAGACCAATCAACTCTGACTTCTTTGAGCCTCCATATAATCTCAAATCTGAATCAAAGTGTTCTGTGCAATTGTGCAATTCATGGTCTGTCACTTCCACATTATCTGTAGAGCTAGTTTTAGGAAAGAATTTGCTCAATAATAAACATTTCTCGCATTGATTTTTGAAAAATTTATTATAAATGAGTGCAGAATTTTTCCGTAGACAGGAAAAGTGTTACAAAACAAAATCATATAAATTATTTTCTTTCTGTGCTGTGAAAAGCAAGGTTTCATAAAGACCCTAACATACCAGATGGAGAACAGCATTGATAGGAAATATGTTGTAGAATAAAGTCATTCTCCCTGTCCATGTAAATCTGAGATAATATTTAATTGTGCAGCAGAAAAAAAAAAAAAAACCCTCTCTAGAGTTTCTTTAATGCATGTGTTTTTTAGTGGTTCTATATATGGTGCAATTATGTAAATTAACCTTTCATTCCATTTTTAATTTTAAATGCAAAATACTTTCCATTAATTATCTTCCTTTAATTTTATTTACCCAATTTCCAAAAAGATTGGATACATTTTTCTTTTTGCAAAGAAGTTGTCATAATCAGGGAGTTGTTTATTTTCTGAAACATCACATTAAAATTTTTTGCCATCTTGTTTTCAATTTATTAACTTAACATTTAAAATGAGAAGTCTTAAGTGGTATATAAAAAATAGACTTTTTCTCTCTGCTCTAAAAGTAAACCCACTAGTACTCTAAAACTAATTTACAAATGCATAGACACACACACACACGCACTTTCAGTGCACAAATACAACCTTTAGTAAGGGACTAAGATAGATGACAAGTAATAAAAATCAGCCTGAAAGTTAAGAGAAATGGGTGTAAAACTATCAGATTCATATATTCTGAAAGCTTATTTTTTAAATCGGTTTCTGCTTAGATTCCCATTATAAATTTCTATCAGGCAGATAGAGATTTCTCCCCACTTTGTTCCTCATGTGTAATAAATTCTGGTAGGAAAAGTGGCAATCCAATGAAGCTGATTTTATTATTGGTTGTGCTTCATGATCATATGAGCCCAGCAGAATAAGAGGTACTTTACTCTTTTTCAGAGAGGAACCAAAAAAAAGTACAATGTTATTTTTTATTTTACCAGGAATCAGGATAAAGTGAGAACTGGAGCAAGAATCACTAATGGAAAGTCAATAATTGTCACTGATAGGCACAACAGCGTTATGTGACAGAAACAATGCCTATAGCTAATAACACCCAATTCCATCCTTCTTCATTCCTACTGCTGGGCATCCCAGGGCTAGAAGATGTGCACATTTGGATTGGAGTCCCTTTTTTCTTCCTGTATCTTGTTGCACTCCTGGGAAACGCTGCTGTCTTGTTTGTGATCCAGACTGAGCAGAGTCTCCATGAGCCTATGTACTACTTTCTGGCCATGCTGGATTCCGTTGACCTGTGCTTATCCACAGCCACCATCCCCAAAATGCTGGGCATCTTCTGGTTCAGCCTCAAGGAAATATCTTTTGAAGGCTGTCTTTCTCAGATGTTCTTCATCCATTTCTTCACTGTCATGGAGAGCATTGTGTTGGTGGCCATGGCCTTTGACCGCTACATTGCCATTTGCAAACCCCTTCGATACACCATGATCCTCACCAGCAAAATCATCAGACTCATTGTAGGCATTGCTGTCCTGAGGAGCCTGTACATGGTCGTTCCACTGGTGTTTCTTCTCTTAAGGTTGCCCTTCTGTGGACACCGTATCATCCCACATACTTATTGTGAGCACATGGGCATTGCTCATCTGGCCTGTGCCAGCATCAAAGTCAACATTATGTTTGGTCTTGGCAGCATTTCTCTCTTGTTATTGGATGTGCTCCTTATTATTCTCTCCTATGTCATGATCCTTTATGCAGTCTTCTGCCTTCCCTCCTGGGAAGCTCGATGCAAAGCTCTCAACACCTGTGGCTCTCACATTGGTGTTATCTTAGCCTTTTTTACACCAGCATTTTTCTCTTTCTTTACACACCGTTTTGGCCATGATATTCCTCCATATATCCACATTTTCTTGGCTAATCTATTTGTGGTTGTTCCACCAGCCCTGAATCCTGTAATCTATGGAGTCAGGACCAAACAGATTAGGGAGAAAGTGCTGAGGATTTTCTTCAAGACAGATCACTAGCCAATTGAAGTTTGGAGGGTCTCTGTTAGCATTCTTGATTCTTCCATTTTTAAAAAGTAAAGTTATCTTATTTCTGATATAGTAAAAAAAAAAAAAGGGAAGGCAGAGTGGAATATCACAACCAATAACTTTATTTAACTGTGAATTGAAGCTTTTGCTTTTAAGGGCAGTTATTTACATATTAGAATTTTTATAAACTCTACTTTTCCAAGTTTAAAAAAATTTTATTTCTGGATCCCCAAGACAGTCCTTATAAAGTATATATTATTTTTTCCACTTTTGTGATGAATATCTTGATATTTGGAAAATTTAAGTGATGTATTTATATTCCATGTTTCGTACAAAGCAGTAATTTAAGCCAATTACATTGCCTCCAAATTATGATCATTTTTTCTTATTCCAGGATGTTTAAGAATTGAATAGAATACAGTTGCTATTTTCAGAGATCATAGACGAATTAAGTGGTTAGGCAGAATTCATAAAATAATTAAGTTTTCCCAAATAGTAATATCACCCTACTCTAAATGCAGTATATGTATAAAGAGACATTGATAAGAATACTTTACTCTCATACACTCACATTGTGCTCACCATAATCCGACCTTAGTCGTTACTACAATTTTCCTCATGCCACATAATGATGCAATCATAGTAATGAACTTAAAGATTAAAGTATAAAAAGGATATAAACATAACATACATTCATAAATATTTTATTTATTTTTTATTTACTTATTTAAATAACATTTATACAATACGTAATATGAATGTACAGATGTATGCAGATATAGATGTCAGTACTTCTACCATGTTTCATGTGTAGGTTTGCAAGCAGTAGAAGAATTCAAAAACATAGTTGTTTGTCTTTAAGCACTTACATTGGGAAAGAAGATAAAATAAGTTTGTCCTAAAGTAGTGCTAATAAATGTTTTTTCCTCTGAGGATTTGCAAGTTGTGTGATAATTATCAATTTCCTTCATAGAGGAATAACAAAAAATTTGGAGGAAAATGGCTTAGGAAGAAGGCCTTGAATATATGTTCTTTATTGCTGCTCTCTGTCCGCCATTTATATGGTTAAGATACAGAATTAGGCAGTAGATCACACAAGTCACATGTTGAGTCTGTAAAGCAAAGATACATAAATTTAACTGTGACACAGTCATCTCCTACCAAAAGCAGCCAGTAGGTAATTCACTGGACAGCCAGACTGGAACAGAATATACTTGTGCAGAAATAGTTTTTGCCTTCTCCCCACAGACACCGTGCAGTAGTTGAGCACATTCTGTCTTGGAAGCAGGAAAGCTACAAAGGCTTCTTACAAAAATGATAATTTATGTTTATTTTATGTCTCTTTGCTTTTAAGTCTCCTCAACAGGGAAATGTGTTAACATCAGATGTGGTGTATTTATTAAGAATCCCAAGTGGTAAAGTGATTATCTTGGAAGAAGAAAGAATAAAGATGACAATCAAATTGAAAGAGCCCATGCCAAGGCTCGTGTGGTGGAACAAGAAACTAGATGGCATCTAACATGATTTGGTTGTGTCCCCACTCAAATCTCATCTTGAATATTTGCTCCCATAATTCCCTCATGCTGTGGAAGGGACCCAGTGGGAGATAACTGAATCATGGGGGCAGTTCCCCCATACTGCTCTTGTGGTAGTAAACTTCCTAGAGATTTGTTGAGTGGCTTTGACCAAAATGCTGATAATGATATGGACAATGAAATCCAGTCTGAGATGGTCTCAGATGGAGATGAGGAACTTATTGGGAACTGGAACACACTTGTTGGGGAATGGAACTTTTTATGTTTTAGCAAAGAAACTGGCGGCATTTCACCCTTGCCCTAGAGATTTGTAAAACTTTGAACTCGAGAGAGATGATTTAGGGTATCTGGCAGAATAAATTTCTAAGCAGCAAAGCATTCAAAATGTGACTTGGGTGCTGTTAAAGTTATTCTGTTTTATAAGGGAAGCAGAGCATAAAAGTTCAGAAAATTTGCAGTCTGACCATGTGATATAAAAGAACATCCCATTTTCTGAGGAGAAACTCAAGCCAGTTGCAGAAATTTGCAAAAGTAACATGGAGATAATATCTCATTGTAGTTTTGATTTGCATTTCTATGATGATCAGTAATGATAAGCATCGTTTCATATATTTGCTGGCAATCTATATGTCTTCTTTTGAGTAATGTCTATTAAAATCTTTTGCCACCAGGTATGGTGGCTCATTCCTATAATCCCAGCACTTTGGGAGGCTGAAGTGGGCAGATTATTTGAGTCTAGGAGTTGGAGCCTAGGCAAAGGACAAAAACTCATCTCTACAAAAAATACAAAATTAGCTGGGCCTGGTGGCACATGCCTGTAGTCCCAGCTACTCAGGAGGCTGAGGTGGGAGGATTGCCTGAGCCCAGGAAGTGGAGGTTGCAGTGACAAAAGAAAGGAAGAAAAGAAGAAAAAGATCGTTTGCCCATTTGTAAATCAATTACTTATTACTATCATTTTGCTATTGAGTTGTTTGAGCTTCTCATATAATTTAGTTATTATACCTTGTTAAGTGGAGCAGTTTGCAAATACTCTCTTGTTTTGTGGGTTTTCTCTTCACTTTGTTGGTTGTTTTCTTTGCTGTGTCAAACTCTAGCTTAATGTGATCCCATTTATTCATTTTTTCTCTCGTTACCTGTGCTTTTGAGGACTTACTCAAGGAATTTTTGCCCAAACTAATAACCTAGAGTGTTTCTCAAATGTTTTCTTCTAGTAATTTTATGGCTTTGAGTCTTATGTGTGTCTTTAATCCCCTGTATACTTATACCACATGCACATTGTATTTTTTAAAAAGAATATATTGAATGGTACTTTCTCATTTAAAAACTGTTTATAAAAATTTATCATACATATAAAAAATTTAAAAATAAAACAGAACGACCATATAGCTACATTCAACAATTATAAATATTTTCTCATATTTTACAATCCCTCTCACATATAATTTCTTACTGAATGAGAGAAAACCCGATGAATACAATATAATTTTAGGTAGGTAAAAGTGTTAGAAATCAAAATAAAGCAGGCTAAGAAAATAGATTTGGAAGGGTTACCATTTTAAATCCAATGGCCTGAAAGAGCTTCTTTGACATCTGATCATTTGAGGAGAGATGAATGAAGTGAAGGAGCAAGACTTCGGAAGGTATCAGAGAACAGTGTTCCAGGGGTTAGGAGCTGAAAAGGCAAAATCCTTGGGATATAGGTGAGCTTAGAATACAGAAATGGCACAAAGTACATGCCTGGAGTGGAGGGAAGAGGAAAAAGGAGTGAGTGGTAAGAGATGCTGTCTGGTTTGTGATTCAGACTGAGCAGAGTCTCTATGAGCCCATGTACTGCTTCCTGGCCATGTTGGATTCCATTGACCTAGGCTTGTCTATAGCCAACATCCCCAAAATGCTAGGTATGTTCTGGTTCAGTCTCAAGAACATAATATCTTTTGGAGGCTGCCTTTCTTAGATGTTCTTTATCCATTTCTTCACTGTCATGAAGAGCACTGTGTTGGTGGCTATGGCCTTTGGCCGCTACATTGCCTTTTGCAAACCCCTTCGGCACACTATGATCCTCACCAGCAAAATCATTAGCCTCATAGCAGGCATTGCTGTCCTGAGGAGCCTGTGCATGATTGTTTCACTGCTGTTTCTCCTTCTGAGGCTGCCCTTCTTTGGGGACCATAACATCCCTTATACTTGCTTTGAGCACATGAGCTTTGCCTGCCTGGCCTGTGCCAGCATCAAAGTCAACATTATGTTTGGCCTTGGCACGATTTCCTTATTGTTACTAAATGTGCTTCATATTATTCTCTCCTCTATTTGGATCCTCTATTCAGTCTTCTGCCTGCCCTCCTGGAAAGCTTTACTAAAACCACCCAACACCTGTGGTTCGCATATTGGTGTTATCTTAGCTTTTTTTACTCCAGAATTTTTTTTCTTTCTTGACACATTATTTTGGCCATAGTATCCAACAATATACACATATTTGATTGAACCACCTATATGGGGTTGTTGCATCAGCCCTCAATCCTGTAATCTATGGAGTCAGGACCAAGCAGGCTCAGGACAGAGTAATGAAGTATCAGTCCTCAAGACTGATCACTAATCCACTGGAGATCTGTCTTAGAATTCAGGTTTCTTCCATTGTTAAAAATATAGTTATCTTTTGTCTAACCTAATAGAAAGTAAGTACACAGAGCGAAATGTTGCAATAAATAACAACATGTTACAAATAACATTATTTATTTGTAAATTGAAACCTTTATCTTTAAAGGTAATAATGAGAATATTGGAATTTGTATTAAATCTACTTTTGCTAGTATGTTCATTTCAGTTTCTGGATTCTCAAGACAATTCTATGAAGTTTATGTTACTTTTTCCACTATTTTGATGACTATATTGATGTCTGGAAGGTTAAGTAATTTATTCAAATTCCATATTTAATAGAAAGTAATAATTTAGTCAATTAGGTTGCCTCCAAATTATAATCATTTTTTTCTTATTCTAAGATGTTAAAAAATTGAACAGAATACAGAATAAAATCGCTATTTTAAAAAGAATATGAACAGTGTAAGTGGCTGCCAGGATTCTTAAAACAATATTTACAACTTGCCCTAACATAACAATATTATCCCCCTATACATGCACTGTATAGACAGTGATAATTATACTTTACACACATACAATCTTATTGTTCTTACCAAAATCCTACTCAGTAGTTACTATAATTTCTTTCACACACACAAAAAAGCAGGCAGTCATTAAATTAGAATTTAACTTTGATCATAGAGAAGCAGAGAGGAAAATAGTAGTTACCAGAGGTTGGGAAGGTCAGGGAGGAGGGGGCCTCTTACCATACCAAACATATATATATGTACGTATGTATATCTTTTCCTTCTCCATCTCCCATTGCAATTTGTTTATTATATTATATATTATATCAAGCAATTATGTCAGTCTGCTTATTATATCAATTTGCTTGTTATATCATTTGCTTATTATATCTGCTTGCCATTTACATGGTATAAAGGTTGTTTACCCTTAAAGGTATTGTGTGTGTGTATTTTCTTTTCCCTTTACATGTTTTCCTACAGAACTCACCCCAAAACTTGATGGTTTAAAATGGTAAATCAAACAAGCAATGGGGAAAGTATTCCCTATTTAATAAATTGTATTGGGAAAACTGGCTAGCCATATACAGAGAGCTGAAACTGGATCCCTTCCTTATACCTTATACAAAAATTAATTCCAGATGGATTAAGGATTTAAACATAAGACCTAACACCATAAAAACCCTAGGAGAAAACCTATATACTACCATTCAGGACATAGGCATAGGCAAGGACTTCATGACTAAAACATCGAAAGCAATGACAACAAAAGCCAAAATAGAAAAATGAGATCAAATTAAACTTAAGAGCTTCTGCACAGCGAAAGAAACTGTTACTAGAGTGAACTGGCAACAAAAAAAATGGGAAAAAATTTTTGCAATCTACCCATCTGACAAAGGACTAATATCCAGAATCTACAGAGAACTTAAACAAATTTACAAGAAAAAAACAACCCCATCAAAAAGTGGATAGAGGATGTGAACAGACACTTTTCAAAAGAATACATTTCTAAAGCCAACAAACATAAGAAAAAAAACTCGTCACTGGTCATTAGAAACATCCAAATCAAAACCACATTGAGATACCATCTCATGCCAGTTAGAATGGTGATCATTAAAAAAAATCAAGAGACAACAGATGCCAGAGAGGATTATAAATCATTCTACTATAAAGACACATGCACACATATGTTTATTTTGGCACTCTTTACAATAGCAAAGACTTGGAACCAACCAAAATGCCTATCAGTGATAGACTGGGTAAAGAAAATGTGGCACATATGCACCATGGAATACTGGGCAGCCATAAAAAAGGATGAGTTCATGTCCTTTGCAGGGACATGGATGAAGCTGGAAACCATCATTCTCAGCAAACTGACACAAGAACAGAAAACCAAACAACGCATATTCTCACTCATAAGTGAGTGCTGAACGATGAGAACACATGGACACCAGGGAACGGAACATCACACAGTGGTGCCTGTCAGGGAGTGGGGGCTAGAGGAGGGATAGCAGGGGGTGGGGGGATTGGGGAAGGCTAACATTAGGAGAAATACCTAATGTAGATGACAGTGGGGGCAACAAGCCACCATGGCACGTGTATACCTATGTAACAAAGCTGCCCATTCTGCACATGTACACCAGAACTTAAAGTATTTTAAAGAATGGTAAATCAAATATTCTACTGTGTTCGCAGATTCTGTAGGTCAGGGCTTCTGAAAGAGGTTAGTAAGGAAGGCTCTTTTCTCTCTACAAAATCTAGAGCCTCAGTTGAGGTGACTCAAATAGCTGAGAATTACTTAAACAGCTGGGGCTTGATAATCCAGGGCTAGTTTATTCACTTCCATGCCTGGTGCTTGAGCTGGGACCCTGGATGGGTGGGTTCAGCTGAGACTTCTGAATAGAGCAGCTACACCCTGGAGCACCATTCATTTATGCCATCTCAAAAATAGTTGAGTCTCTTGTTTGGAAGCTCAGGCTTCTCAGAACAAACTTATTTAACATCTGATTTAGATGCATGGCCTTTTATGCAATAAGAAATAACAAAATGTCACTTCTTTAGTCAATATCACAAATTGACACTTGATGAAAGGAGGATCAAGAAACTGGCAAATTTTTAAACCACTGTATTAATATTGATAATTTACTCTTGCCTCATGTGTCTTCAGTGCTTTTTAAAAAATTTCTTTGCTCTCTCTGTTTCATTCTGATTATTTAAATCCCACTAACCTAAATCAGAGGTTAGCACTGTTTTTTCTCTAAAAGGACAGATGGTAAATATTTTGGGCTTTGGGGCCAGTTATGGTGTCTGTTACATATTCTTCCTCCTTCTCCTTATTCTTTACTAACTTTTTCTGAAGAGAAAAACTATTTTTAGCTTACTGACTGGAAAAGAGCAGGGCATGAAATTAATTTGGCCCACAGTTTACAGCTTGTTCCAAGATTTCCTTAGAATGACCAATATTCTCTTACAATCTTCTGTCAAGTTTATATATTTTTGTTGTTAGTACTTTTTATTTCTAGGACTTCATTTTGATTCTTCTTATGGGCTCCAGTTCCCTTGGGAAAGTCTCCACCTTGTCAACTATTTTCTGGACTATATTGATCACAATAATCCTAAAGTCCCTGTATGATATGTCCAGTATTTGAAAAATTGTAGATGCTTTTGAAGGTATTATTCTGCTACAGAAAATATTTATTTTGTTTTTTTTTGTCAGATTTCACCAGTATATCATCTTTGTAAGAATCTATCTACTACTGAGATGTAGCTTTCCAGAAGTATTTACTATACTATGTCCTTCTTGGTATGTCCTGAACACTAATTTTTGTCTCCTTAGCACTGCAAGACTGCCAAAAATTATGAGCTGCTTTTTGTTTGCCATGTCCATTTGCCTTATGCAAATTTAGATTAAGTAAGTGGCTCTATGAAAAGAACGGTTCAGATTTTGTTGCTCACTTTTTTGTACATCTTTTCTTTTCCCCCCCCATTTATTTATTTTATTGCATTTTAGGTTTTGGGGTACGTGTGAAGAACATGCAAGATTGTTGCATAGGTACACACGTGGCAGTGTGATTTGCTGCCTTCCTCCCCATCACCTACATCTGGCATTTCTCCCCTTGCTATCCCTCCCCAGCTCCCCACCCCCCACCATCCCTCCCCTATTTCCCCTCAAATGACCCCAGTGTGTAGTGCTCCCCCCCCGTGTCCATGTGTTCTCATTGTTCAACACCTGCCTATGAGTGAGAACATGTGGTGTTTGATCTTCTGCTCTTTAATGTGGCACATATACACCATGGAATATTATGCAGCCATCAAAAATGATGAGTTTGGGTCCTTTGTAGGGACATGGATGAACCTTGTGCATCTTTTCATTCTGAGATCTTGGTTACTCATGTCCTAGCTGCTTTTGGAGCTTCCAAATATTTTTTTTTCCCCATTCAGCAGTGATAATTTGTCAAAGCTCTGCAAGTTTTCTTGTGTCTGAGTGGTTGTCTGCCCTCTTTCTCTGCTCCTATAGTCATTAAACAACCAATAGAGAAATGGTGAGTAAGAATTTATGCTCACCTTAGTGAATTTCCATCTCTCCAGGATCCTGGCCTCTTATGTATTCGTTGCCTTATCGAGACTTTAACCTACATGTTTTATGAGAAGGAGGGCAAAGGAAATGTATATATATACACCAGGATTTAAGGATAACAGAGAAGATGCAGACAAAAGAGTAATGGAAACCTGGTGGAATATACTATAGAAGAAGGTGGCAAAGACTTAACTTTCCAGTTGTTAAGTGGGAGGTTAAATTTTTAATTTGGAAAGCAGAAATAATACAGAATCTACCATTGGAAAATAAAGAAGGAGATTATTCTTACCCCATAGTTCCAGCATGGAGAGGAATGTTTCTTAGGTAAACTCTCCAGTGAATATCACGTAGTCAATGCCAAGAACCCAGGGATAATTCCCATCCCAGTGGAAGCAGGGCTACAGCACCACTATAAATACCTACCTTTGCTTATGAAAGTGTGAATCCAGAGAGATATCAGATGATTGCAAAATTGAGACTTTCAGATATATTTGGAAAGAAAGGTAAGATTGCATAATACTGGTTAGGGCTGTGGGAAGCAACATGGGATATGAGGAATGAATTCATGCTAAGCTAAGATAGAGGTGTGGAGGTAAAATACAGACAGTTGGAGAAAAGATAAAGAACACAGAGATAAACTTTTGGCATTTCAAATTTTATACCCAAAAATTATCATGACTATATACTGTCATACATATGCAAATATCTCTTTGCATCCATAATCCTAAACATACAGCTACAGATGAGATGCTGACAGAAAAAAAATCTGTATCGTCTCAGCTCCTTTTTCTTTTTCACTTTATATGCTAGGGATGAAATGTGGATATCAAGAAGTCAAGGACTATATTTTTCTGGTACTGAGAGTGTTGTCAAACCTAGTAAACAAGACCAACAAGTATAATTTTGAATGAAGGAACTAATGAATGAATAAATTGTAAAGCATAACCATGAATGTTGGTAGAGTTGAATTTGTTACCTTGTTTGTTTTTCACGAAATCCAAAAATAAAGTAGGAAAGCAGAAGAGAAATGCTCTTTTATATCTCCATTTCTGATGGGTACCACCCAAATACGAACTCCTACAACTTCCCGGCATTTACCCCTAAAGCCTATCATTTCCACACTGTTTCCAAAATTGATAACATGTAGATGGTTTAGGTTGTTTTACGGCAGCATATGTCATGGGATTGGAAACTGACAGATGTAAGATTAAAACATATATAGGAGGGTTTATTAATCTCAACCTACTGATATTTTGGGCAACATAATTCTTTGCTCTGGGAAGTCTTAGCTTAAGGATGTTTAGCAGCATCCCTGACATCTATACACTAGATACCAGTAGCACTTACACGAAGTTGTGATGATCACAGGTATGCTCCTACATTGTCACATATTCCCTAGGGAAAAAGTTGCCCCTGATTGCACACCACTGGTGCAGAAAATCTATTCTTATTCTTACCAGTTTCAGGACATGAAATGGTGTTCATGACCGTGGGGCAAGGCAGGTAGATGGATGGAAGCTGTGGAATATGGAAGAACAGTGACTACCATGATGCAGAACTGAGAAAATTGCTGTTTGATATAAGTTCATTTTTGGATGTTAGAAATCATGGTCTCAGAGGAGAGAATAAGACCCAGTCTCATCACTGCAGCTGGCAAATATTTGGGGATCTATGAAAACATGTTGGTAGTTAGACTAGATCACTATATACTTCGGGGGAATGTATAAGTGACAGGTTGATTTGCTCAGTGTTTATTAATTAGGAAGAGTGGCTAATTCAGCTCTTAGGAAGGCACCAATTCTGGAGAATGCACCTGGATAATCAGGATTGGGATTGGGATGGGCTTTCTTCTTTGGATAAAATGACAACAATCCTACCTCATGCTCTAGGTAGGACTTGAGAATGACTGAGACACTTATCAGTTAACAAGTAGAGATATCGATCTCCAGAATCTGAAGAAGGCTACATAGAGGGCCACAGAATGTAAGTCCTGAATGGAAACTCACCCTGTAAAGTAGGGCCACTGAGAATTTTGATTTCTGTTCTCAATTTGTATATCTTTTTCTCTTTACCTGCAATAAACTTCCTATACTATTTTGTCTGTAAAAGTGTAGTTGGCTTTGATCTGTTTTACCTCCTACATGGAGCTTCTTTGTCCCAATACATACTGACAATATTTTCCATTTTTTCTACCATAAATACATTTTATTCTGATTTTATTTTTTCAATTATGTCTTCCTCACTATATTGTGAAAGCATTGACCAAGTCTTTTTTTTTCCATTTATTTATTTTATTGCATTTTAGGTTTTGGGGTACGTTTGAAGAACATGCAAGATTGTTGCATAGGTACACACGTGGCAGTGTGATTTGCTGCCTTCCTTCCCATCACCTACATCTGGCATTTCTCCCCTTGCTATCTCTCCCCAACCCCCCACCCCCCACCGTCCCTCCCCTATTTCCCCCAACTGACCCCAGTGTGTAGTGCTCCCCTCCCTGTGTCCATGTGTTCTCATTGTTCAACACCAGCCTATGAGTGAGAACATGCGGTGTTCAATCTTCTGCTCTTCTGTCAGTTTGCTGAGAATGATGGAGACCAAGTATTATTTAAAATTTCTGTCTAGAAGAGCAGAACATCAAACACCGCATGTTCTCACTCATAGGCGGGTGTTGAACAATGAGAACACATGGACACAGGGAGGGGAGCACTACACACTGGGGTCAGTTGGGGGGAAATAGGGGAGGACGGTGGGGGGTGGGGAGCTGGGGAGAGATAGCAAGGGGAGAAATGCCAGATGTAGGTGATGGGGAGGAAGGCAGCAAATCACACTGCCACGTGTGTACCTATGCAACAATCTTGCATGTTCTTCACACGTACCCCAAAACCTAAAATGCAATAAAATAAATAAATGGGAAAAATAAAATAAAATAAAATTTCTGTCTAAATTTCTATTTAGTATCCCCAAATTTCTCTTCTTTTTGCTATTTCTAATAGGTTCCACCTGGACGGCATTCTTTGCTAGAGGCTGTCCAGCTGGAACCTATTAGAAATAGCAAAAAGAAGAGAATTTTTCCTGGGTTAAAGGGGCAATGTTGCTTTTTTTTTTTTATATCTCCATTTCTGACGGGTACCACCCAAATACAAACTTCCACAACTTCCAGGCATTGATCCCTAAAGCCTATCATTTTCACACTGTTTCCAAAATTGTTTCATCTCAGGAAGTTACCCAGCAATAAGCTTCTCCTTTCTTGATTAAAAAAAAAAAATTGGAATAAATAAATCTAACATTTTGTCACTCAAGCTAGTTTCTATATAGCAAACCATTTAATAATAATTTTATTTAGTGTTTTAAAAGGTCCAGAAAAAACATCCAGATCTGGAATTGAGGACAGCTTTGTTGGACTACCAATTTCAACGGTACCTAATATGATATGCCATTTTCCATGCATAAGCAAGGTAAAATAGAATTTGAATACAGTAGAGCCTAGAAAATTAGAAGCTCTGTAGGTGTCCCTGATTGACCTTCATGAGATAATTTCCTATATGAGTTTGAAAATTTGCATATTTGGTAGATAATTAGACCATTTCAATGTAAGATATTGCATAAACTCAAGTTTTACCCCAACTTTAAAAGTCCTTGTGCAAAATGTTTTCATCTGTGCCTTTATTCATGATACAAAATATTTTGGATGAAAATTGCTTTTGGAAGACCAAGTTAAGGTGAAAATTACATTACTAATCATACGGGTCATGCTGGTGGTTGTTATTTCCTCTCTTACTCCTTTGCATGACAAACATGTTTTCTGAGAACTTAATACGTGTGAAGTTTTACGTGCATAAATAAACAAAAGTAAATGTATAGTTTCTGTTTTCAGACGTATATATGTATAATTAAGCATATGTGTTTATATATAAATGATAACTCTAAACATTAATATATATTAATAGATATGACATATATTAATGGTCAAATTCTCTAATAGGAGAATGAATTGGATTACCTAAATTATATTTCATGTGTATTAGCTGCTATATTTGTAACACCACCAGATACAGAGAACAAGGACGTTTATGATTCTCACTTCTTACACTGAATATTACCTGATAAATAGATATCTTCTCCTCTCTCTTCTTGTTCAACCTTTTGTGGAAGAAAGGATCTGGTGAAGAGTAAGGCTAACTCTATTCCTGGAACTATCTGATGTTGAGATAAGGATGGCATGAAGTGTTGATAATATCAAATGAAATAAAAGAAGTATTAAAATGTGATTTTGCGTTTTACCAGGAGTCTGAAGAAAGAAAAAAGTGGAACAAAAATCACTAATGAGAAGCCAATTTCTAACTCTGATACACACAATCGCCAATAGTAGCAAGGAGGATGGCCATTTCTAATGACACGCAGCTCCATCCTTCTTCATTCCTGCTCCAGGGCATCCCAGGGCTGGAAGATGTGCACATCTGGATTGGATTTCCTTTTTTCTTCCTGTATCTTGTTGCACTCCTGGGAAACGCTGCTGTCTTGTTTGTGATCCAGACTGAGCAGAGTCTCCATGAGCCTATGTACTACTTTCTGGCCATGCTGGATTCCGTTGACCTGTGCTTATCCACAGCCACCATCCCCAAAATGCTGGGCATCTTCTGGTTCAGCCTCAAGGAAATATCTTTTGAAGGCTGTCTTTCTCAGATGTTCTTCATCCATTTCTTCACTGTCATGGAGAGCATTGTGTTGGTGGCCATGGCCTTTGACCGCTACATTGCCATTTGCAAACCCCTTCGATACACCATGATCCTCACCAGCAAAATCATCAGACTCATTGCAGGCATTGCTACTCTACGGAGCCTGTGTATGGTGGCTCCACTGGTGTTTCTTCTCCTAAGATTGCCTTTCTGTGAGCACCATATCATCCCTCATACTTACTGTGAGCACATGGGCATTGCCCGTCTGGCCTGTGCCAGCATCAAAGTCAACATAATATTTGGCCTTGGGGATATATTTATTTTATCATTAGATGTAATTTTTATTCTTCTTACCCTCCTGGGAGGCCCGGCTCAAATCTCTCAACACCTGTGGCTCCCACATTGGTGTTATTTTAGCCTTTTTTACACCAGCATTTTTCTCTTTCTTGACACATCGTTTTGGCCACAATATCCCTCAATATATCCACATCCTCTTAGCCAATCTATATGTAGTTGTTCCACCAGCCCTCAATCCTGTAATCTATGGGGTCAGAACCAAGCAGATTCGAAAGCAAGTATTGAGGATCTTTTCCTTAAAAGATGGTTAATCACCAGTAGTCTTAAAATGTCTAATAATTAATATTTCCTCCATATGTTCATCATAAGGAGTGTATCACCAAAAAAGATAGAATGCAGGTAGCAAGGGTGAATATGAACAGTAATGACATTCCTTTCTCCACAACATTTTGAGTTTAAGCATAGTAATGAGTTTATTGATGGTAATAACGTAATCTGTAAAGATTGCATCTTTCATAAAGTGCTTACACTTATATTGCTTGGTAACCCAAGGTAACCCTACAAAGAAGTTACTCTTTAGTTTTCAGATTAATAGCTTGATACTTAAGACTGAAATGTTTCATCTGAGGATCCAACTATTAGTGGAGAGTAGTTAATTAAGCCATGCAATTTTTAAATTTTTGCAGTTTCTGAATCACCAAAGGGAATAGGAAAGCAATGGAATAAAATTTGTTCAGACATTATAGATAATTTTGGTGACAGGATTCTCAAAATATCAATAAAACATCAATTATTCATTGGCACTTACTGTTTTAAATGATTTACTGAAATTGACATACTTGTTTGTTATGTGAACTCTATGATAAGGTAACTGTTAAAGGTTCCATTTTCATATGAGTGAACCATAGTTCAGAAAATTCTGCAGTAACAGATTATAGTTGGTAGTTTGTATCAAGATACCTAGAGTAACAAAAGCAGATATACATTTAAAAGTGGATGAAAGAGAACAGGAAATAATGGTGAGTAATTATAGAGGATACATTTATTACATTAATATTTATGAACTTCTATATGCATCATGTTGTATTAAGCTGTTTGGTTGAAGGATAGGTACAATGATAGAATCCTATGGCCTGAGAAATCAACAATGTGAGGCTATTAGGGTTAAGAACATTATGCTATATATTTACATGTTAATTTACATGTGGAAGAGGCTTTTTAGAAACTTTGTGATAATACTCCAGATGGATTAAAGATCTAAACATAAGACCTAACACCATAAAAATCCTAGAAGAAAACCTAGGTAAAACCAATCAGGACATAGGCATAGGCAAGGACTTCATGGCTAAAACACCAAAAGCAATGGCAACAAAAGCCAAAATAGACAAATGGGATCTAATTAAACTCCAGAGCTTCTGTACAGCAAAGGAAATAATCATTAGAGTGAACTAGCAACCAACAAAATGGAAAACATTTTTGCAATCTACCCATCTGACAAAGGGCTAATATCCAGAATCTACAAAGAACTAAAACAGATTTACAAGAAAAAAACAAACAAGCCCATTGAAAAGTGGGCAAAGAATATGAACAGACACTTTACAAAAGAGGACATCTATGAGGCCAACAAACATGAAAAAATGCTCATCATCACTGGTCATCAGAGAAATGCAAATCAAAACCACATTGAGATACCATCTCATGCCAGTTAGACTGGCAATCATTTAAAAATCTGGAGACAAAAGATTCTGGAGAGGATGTGAAGAAATAGAAACACTTTTACACTGTTGATGGGAGTGCAAATTAGTGCAACCATTGTGGAAGACAGTGTGGCAATTCCTCAAGGACCTAAAAATAGAAATACCATTCGACCCAGCAATTCCATTACTGGGTGTATACCCAAAGAACTATAAATTGTTCTACTATAAAGACATATGCACAAATATGTTCATTGCAGCACTGTTTACAATAGCAAAGACCTGGAACCAACCCAGATGTCCATCAACAATAGACTGGATAAAGAAAATGTGGCACATATACACCATGGAATACTATGCATCCATAAAAACAATGAGTTTGTGTCCTTCATAGGGACATGGATGAATCTGGAAACTATAATTCTCAGCAAATTGACACAGAACAGAAAATCAAACACCACGTTATCACTCATAGGCAGGTGTTGAACAATTAGAACACGTGGACACAGGGAGGGGAGCATCACACACTGCAGTCAGATGGGAGTGACTAGGGGAAGGACAGCAGGGAGTGGGGAGGATGGGGAGGGATAACACGGGGAGAAATACAAGATATAGGTGATGGGGGGAGGAAGGCAGCAAACCACCTTGCCAAGTATGTACCTATGTAACAATCCTGCATGATCTGCACACGTACCCTAGAACGTAAAGTACAATAATAATATTGCACAATGTATATTGCAAATATTGAGCCAATGTATTAAAGATAGGCATACAAAACTGAAAATATATTTGACTTCCTTTTATTTTCTATGACAATGGTATGGCATATTATTGATCTATTCCATTAAAAATGTACCATTTGAAACTACATTTATGCAAATCTACCAGAGTTATGTTATGTCTTTGAACTTTAACTAAAACTTCTAGTTCTTTATCAGTCTATGAGCATGGAAATTCTGCTTCATAACCAGAAAAGGTCATAGATAAAGAATGATTAAGTGGTACCCACTAAATTTTATCATAATTCTAGAAAAAATATTATAAACAGGACAGCATATATATTTATGTTTCAGGCTTGTTAAAAAATTTATAACCTACAGTAAAAATTTTTGTATTTAGAAAACCTGATTGTTCAAATGAACATATCAGGTCAGCTGGATAAACAGACATCAGACAATTAAATCAAGCTAATCTGCATATTCAAAGTCTTCTGACCCTAGGTAAGGTAGGAAAGCTTTAGTCAGCCAAGTAGACAATACAAGAACTTATTTGTTAGTACATGACCAATAAACATAACGTTATACATTTAAATATAAATAAATGCAAAAATTAAAAACATTATGTACAGCAACTTGACCTTGGCTTAAATAATCACAGGAAGAAAAAAATCCGAAAGATTTCCTAAAGAACAATACACAGATTGAAAACAGGTTTTTGAATGATCAGATAATGAAAATTAAAATTATCTGTTTGGGACACTTACATTAGACATTATTGGTGTTTACTAATATTTCCAGTTTTCTTATTGTCTTCAGGAACATGAGATGATTATACATGCCCAGCCCCTTGTCGTTAGTCATGGCCATGTGACTTGCAGCAAATAAAAAGATTTGTATTAATTCTTGAAGGAAACACCTAAGAATGATTATGTGCTTTGCATTTTTACACTATACAAAAAACACATTCCACTTGAATTATGGATGTACACTTGAAAGGAAAAATGATACAACCTTTGGAAACAAAGATAATATCTTCATGACTTTAAAACAAGGAGAGATTGTAAAATAGAATCCAAGTACATAGGCATACACATGCTAACAATATTGGAAATATATTGATTAGCCAGTGTATGTAAAAATGAAGAACTTCTTTCATTAAATATGCTATCAACAGATAAAATCACCAAACTACATTACTCGTACATAAAATATATAGAGAATTATTAAAAATCAATAAGGAAAAAAGCCTACCACATAGATAAATGAGGAAGGTTTTGACTGATAATTTCTTAGAATATCCAAATTTCTAGTAAATAGGAAAAAAGATGCTCTACTCTCCTAGTCATAAGGGAAAGAATATTTAAGACCACTAGGCAGTTCCACTATACACTCACCAGCATGGCTAAAATAAAAAATATTAAGTGGTAAGAAAGATGTGGAGTAAATGGCATCCTCATACATTGACGGTAAGAAAGTCAATTAGTAAATCATTTTTCAGGGTTGACAGTATCTCCAAAAGCTTGTCATGTACATATGCTATGATCTTCAAATCCCAGTCCTAGCTATGTATCTATCAATATCATTACATATTTCACCTAAAGATATATGCATCAATAATTACAGTAGTCTCTATAACAGCCAATAATTGATATAGCTGAAATGCACATTAATAGTAGAATGTACATAGTGCGATGTATTTATATAGTGAAATACTAATTGACAATAAAAATGAACAAGCTATAACTACAAATAATATATTGAGTGAAATAAATCGGATAGAAAAGGTTTGTTATACAACAGTCATGCACTGCATAATGACATCTCAGTCAACAAAGGACTTCATATACAACAGTGATCCCATACAATTATAATGAAGCAAATGTAGTAATCTGCTATTTTGCAGTTGATACTAATATTGCAGATCAAGTAGGAGAAATGATTGATACTCAGTAATGGCACCGGGACATTTGGTTTTCCATATAAAAAATATATAAAAATAAAAAATAGACACAATTTAGGTTTGTGTAAGCACATTTTCTGATGTCCGCAGAATGACAACCTTGCCTAAAGAGACATTTCTTAGAACATATCCTCATTGTTAAGTGATGCATAACTGTAATATATATCATATAAACATTGTTATATAATTATTGGTGCAAAATAATAATAGTTTTTGTTATAACATTATAATAATAACATATTAAGTTTAATATATAGTATTACATTTATTTAAAGTTCAGGAACAGGATAACACAAGGGTTGAATTGTCAAAATGAGGTTTACACAAACTTATAACAAAATTTCCAATAATTCAAATGATTTAGAAAATCAGAATGTTTCCTTTTTTATGCAACTATATTTTATTATAAAAACTTTCAAACAATATAAATGTTAGCAGAGAAAAAATGAAAACTCCTCTTTCCCTTGACCTCTCTCCACTTCCATAAGTCTCTCCAGAAGTAACTGTTATCAGTGGTTTGATATTTATCTTCCACATTTTTTTTAAAATTTATGCTATTGTGATAAGAACAATCCACATGAGATCTACTCTCTTAAGTTTTTGTAGTATATAATATGTCATTACTGACTATAGGTACAACATTGTATATCAGACCTCTAGATGTTATTCATCTAGAGCTTATTAATCTTGTTTAACTAACACTTTATGTCCTTTGAATAGAAATTTCCTATTTTCTCTTTCTCCTGGTTCCTGGTAACCCTCATGTTTTTGAGTCTATTAATTTGGCTAGTTTAGATACTTTATGTAAGTGAAATCACATAGTAACTTGTCTTTCTGTGACTGGCTTATTTCACTTAGCATAATGTTCTCAAAGCTCATCCATATCATTGCATATTGTAGAATTTTTCTCCCGTTGAAGGCTGAATGGTATTCTACTGTATGTATAAACCACATATTCTTTATCTGTTCATCTGTTATAGATATTTAGGTTCTTTCCATAACTCGGCTGTTGTGAGTAGTGCTGCAGTGAACACAAGAGTGCTAGTATCTATTTTAAGCTTCTGATTTTAAATCCTTTGAACAAATCCTCAGAAACAGAATTGTTGAAGCATATCCTGGTTTTATTTTTAATTTTTTAAGAACCAACTTTTATACTGTTTTCCACAGAGGCTGCAATGTTTTGCATTCCCATGAACAGGGTACAAGTGTTCCATTTTCTTCACATGTTTTCCAACAGTTGTTGATTTTTGTTCTTTTTTTAGTAATAGCCATCATGACAGGTACAAGGTGATACCTCATTGTAAGTTTGATTTACATTTTCCTGGTAGTTCGTGATATTGAGCACCTTTTCATATATCTGTTGGTCATTTCTATTGCTTTTTCTCTGGAGAAATGTTTATTCAAATCTTTAGCCCATTTTTAAATTCAGTTATTTGCTACTGAGTTCTAGAAGCTCTTTACCTGTTTTGGAGGCTAACTTGTTACCAGGCGTATGGTAAGTATATTGCAAGTATATTCGTCCAATCTGTAGGTCACCTTTTACTCTATTGATTGTTAGCTTTGCTTTGAAGAAGGTTTTTAGTTTGATTCAGCCTGCAAGACCAGTGTCATGAAGCTTTCTTCCTATGTTTTCTTCCGAGAAAGTTTTATGGTTTCAGGCCTAACCTTTAAGCCTGTAATCCATTTTGAGTTGATTTTTGTTCCTAGTGTAAGATAAAGGTACAATTTAGTTATTTTTCATGCATATAACTGGCCTAAAAGTCTTCAGAAGTTTCTTTTATATGTAAGATTTGTTTTGAACAACATGTGTAGAACTCACTTACATCGAGTAAGCTGTTTTATTGTATCTCCATCTTACAGTACATTACTTATAAGACTGTTGATTACTTTTCATTATACATCAAGCTGAGTTCTCATAAATAGTCTAAGTCTAATTCTTTTACAGTAAACAACCTACATGGATCATGTATACCCTGAGTATTACATTCATATTAGCTCTCTGCTTTAAGTGGTATTAGTGTGCTTACCAGAATGACTAGTTATTGGTATGCTTACAAGTAGAGCTAACTGGAGAAGTTGCTTTTCTTGGGCTTCCCAATGAGGGAGAAGAAAATGATTTGGGCCTGCTGCTAATACTTTGTTTCCTAGCAGGCAAACATAGTCTACAATGCTGAAAGTCAAGAATGTGATTACTTTTGTGCAGTAGTAGTAAATGGTGCTGACATGAGATGGCTCCTGAATTATAAATAATATTCAATTTCTTGATTGGTTTTATGCTAATACTTTGTAAAAATTTATCAACCTTACACTTAATGTTTTATGCATTTTCCTAGTAAGTTAGTTATACTTTAATATGAAGTATACTAAAAATATTTCAAGAAATAATGAACATAAATTTTAAAAGTAACACCAAAAATTATAAAGCTTTAGAAAGACTACATGAGAGAAAAATCTCTGTGACGTTCCTTAATGTAAAGTTTTCACAGATATAACACCAACGGTGCCATTCATAAAAGAAGCCATAACTTGAAATTCTTAAAAAAAATAAGAATTTCCACTAATTGGAAGACACTGTTTAGATAATGAAAAGACAAACCACATACTAGAAGAAAATATTTGCAAAAGACATATGTGGTTGAAAGATTTCTATTCAGAAAACAAACACTTATTTTTAAATTAAAAATAAAATAAAATTTTTTTAAATTTTGAAAATAGTGTTAAAAACTCAACAATAAGAAAATGAATAACCCAATCAAAAACAAAGGGGCAAAGAATTTAAATGAGCATGTCATCAAAGAAAATGACATGCATAGCAAATAAATGCTTGAAAAGATGCTCAGCATCATTTCACTTCAGGGAAATACAACCTCGAAAAACCCGTGAGGTAAGACTAAAACCTATTAGAATGGTTCAAAACAACCCTAAGAATGCCAATTACTGGGTGACTATGTGGAGCAACTGGTAGTCTCAGACACAGGCCATATCAACGCCCTCTACCTAGTAACCACCAGGAATAGACTTATGGTAAAAAATGTAGGATTTGTTCCTTGCTGCAATAAGGGAAAACCACATGCTGTGATGAAATGTTGGTACTTTAAGTGTGAGTGTGCAAGAAAGAGTTTGATATTTGATTTGAGCTTGTTTTGGCGATGGTTTTCAGAAATAGATAGTATTGAGAAGAGGAGATAAATCTATTATTGGATGTCTTAATAATTTTTATATAGGAGTTGGGGGAAAGAAGTAGGGCTAAAGCTATATTTGACAAGATAGACATAATCACTCATACTAGCCAGAAGGACAACTTTCTTTTTTAAATAATGGCACTATTGCGCTTTTTGTCTCCACTCAGACGTTATTATGGAATGGTCTTGTTTTTATTTCAATCCTTTGTCATGGACACAGTGTAAATTTGCCTGATGTTCATATTTGGTGAAATTTTTTGTTAAGTGGGAATCGTCTTAGTCAGGATGTGAGTGCCAGGACAGTTGATAGCAGCCGGAATTGCTCTTTTTTCTCAGGAGAAAGGCAGTCTTCCATGATTCTATACATACCCAGTCTAGACGCAATATATAGTCTGCCTGTGATATCCTTAAATGATATTTGTTTTTATTTGACTTTGCACTTTTTATTATGCCAACTTTCAAACCCATTCAAAAGAAAATCGAGTTAGAAAGCCAAGAAAACTTACTGGTTCTTGGAATTTCTATAACTCTAAATAGCACCATAAAACTTGAAACTTAATTATTTGAATATACATAAATGGTTGGCATTATCTATGCAACCAGCACGTAAGCTTCTTGGGGTAGTACATTATAGATGCAAAAAATATCTAAGCAAATAATCTTAAATAAGTGCTCAATTAGTTACCTGACTTCTAGGAAAAATAAACAATATTTACTGGGGAAAAGTGGTCATTGGAGAATATGACAGCCCTGAGCAGCAAGGTAGAGAATTATAGGTTGGCTCAGGTATTATTCTTGTGGGACTAATAGCAACAGAGTAATCAGAAAGTGAGTAGTTAGAAAATGAGAATTTCTTGCAAGTTGACCTGTGGGGAGAAACTTGAAAGTCCCACACGATTCCTTTGCACATGTGCTTTTTTTTACCCCCCTAAATCTGTAGTGAGAATTTATGAATTCTTTGTCCTTAATGCTCTTGTCTCATGGGGACCCAGGAGAGCAGCTATTCCTGGTCAAGGAGGAGATTTTCAATCCTAGAATAAGCTTTTGTGCTTGAACTATAGATATGGAGCTAAGATACACTTGGAGCAGTTATCAGTCAGGATTTTAGATTTCTTCAATTTGGCTATAGATAAGGTTGGTGAGTTGAATTCAGGCCTGGCTGCCATACCTGTTTGATCATATAAACTGGGAAGGTTTAGACTTGGATGCGTTGATTTAACCCCCTCATTAAATGTATATATGATGCAAATATTAATTTGGAGGTGATAAACCAAAGTAGCATAAATGCTTATGTCTAACATAGAATTGCAATTGATTCTGCATATTTTGGTGTTTTATCCATTCTTTTAACATTAAGTATACTATTTTTTAACAATAAGGAAAACAAAAAGAAAAAAATAAATAGCCAAAGGAGCAAGTTGGTGTTGTTGAGGCATTGTTGAATTTCTCTGTCTTAATCTTTTTCTTCTTTCCTGTCTTCTCTTTTCTATCTCCTGTCTTCTATCTTCCTCTCTCCCTTGGCCACTTCCCTACGCCTTTCTCAGATCTCTCTTTAAGCCGAATTTTACTGATTTTTATCATGTAAATTAGTGATTACACAATTGTTTTGTATTTGGTATACAAAAAAAATTGGCATTCTCAGTTTTTTTCCAAATCAATATATTTTATTGATTATAAAATAAAATATCTTTATTTAATTGTCACTAATGGTGAAGAGAGTAATAATTTAACACCTCCAGATTCCAAATAGTTGTATGTAGTTTCTGAAAAACATACAATGGATTTCCTCCACTCTGATATGTGCATATAAGGATAAATGTAAACATTACTAGTCACTCTTGTTTTATAGTGTAGCATATTATCAACTTTTTAAACATTAAATACATAAGACATAGATTTAAAAAACATGTAATTGAAAATGAAGAGGATTTTTTAAAATGCCATCCCTTTTCCTTTTTTCATAAAGATGACGATTGGCAGAACCCATCCAAATCCTCTGTCCCTCTCCTGGATCAGAAAATGTATTTATTTAGCTAATCTTCTATCTATTTGGTATGGATTAGGAGATCTTATTTCAGTTTATATATATTTGGCATATAGCTCTTACAAGGAAAACACTTGGATAACATATAACCTGGATATTTTTAACATTACCTTGTCTCCAAATTTTCCCCAGATGCAGACTCCTGAGAGGTAAGCAAATGCTCTTTGAACTAGGCCTGCTGAGTATTGTGTAGAGGAACAATTCTGGTGTCTGAGAAAAGTCTTCCTTTACTCATCAGTGCAGAATACTTAATAGGACATATTTCTAGGTTGGTTGGTTGGTTTGTTTTTGAGACGGAGTCTTGCTCTGTCGCCAGGCTGGAGTGCAGTGGCGCAATCTCGACTCACTGCAACCTCCGCCTCCTGGGTTCAAGAGATGCCACCGCCTCAGCTCCCAAGTAGCTGGGACCACAGGCGCGTGCCACCACGCCCGGATAAGTTTTGTATTTTTAGTAGGGACGGGGTTTCACCACGTTGGCCACAGTGGTCTCGATCTCTTGACCTCGTGATCCGCCTGCCTCAGCCTCCCAAAGTGCTGGGATTACAGATGTGAGCCACTGCGCCCGGCCCATATTTCTAGTTTTAACACAGTTCTTGAGTTTTTGTTGTTTATGCTATGTAGGGATAGAGATCTTCCACATAGTGAAAATGAAGCTCTCCTACATAACTGGCATGCAGAATGAGGCTGTTTTGCAACAATCTCACTCCTAATACCTCTCTTTGTCCATTTCTTTCCTACCTAGAGGCCTCCTAAATTTTGTCCTAAGTTTAAGGCTCTGATTACAGATTTTGCAGTTCTCTGACATTTTCTTTGTGTCCTGCTCACGACTCTACTGTTTAAATAATATGGAATAAATAATAACTTATGCAAAAAACAAGTTAATATAAAAGATTTAAAGACTGGGATTTTAGAGAATGTACCATTAGAAAACTATTTTGTTAATATTTCATTGATGCCATAGAACAGCACAACAGGCAAATTTTCATGAACAGAATAAATCATACCTAAGTCCATCAATCATGTATTATTTTCCATTGATTATTCTGATCACCTTCTTTGACTAAATTCTCCTTAGAATGTTTACCCTAAAATAAAATATTTATTATACCACAGCCCGCTGATGAATTTTCTCAGATCAGAATCATCTTCCCTTTTGACCCACAGTATCCTCTTTTGAGCATCACAGTTTGCCTTCTCATTTCTCACTCCTTAGCTACCAGATAACATTGTGTGATTTCTGCCAGATCCTTCTGACATCAGGCCTTTTAACCAGAAGTTAAAATTAATAATTATCTGCTTAGTCAGTATTTCATTAACAAACATATTTTGAGTGGCAGCTATATTACAGATGCTGTGCTATGGAAATAATGATGAACAGAACCACTCCCTACCTCCCCCATCAATTCTTCATGCAGCACACAATTAAATGGGGACTCAGGCATTGATTAGTCATATAAAGTAATATCAGGTGGAATAAGAGGTTTCTTGAAGGGAATATTACAAGCCAGTGTACTGAGTTCAGTGAGACCCTTTCTAAAAATGGGTCATTAAAACTGATGTCTGAAGAATTAATAGAAGGATGATGCTGATTCCTCTTTTCTTTTCCTCTCACTTGTCTTGGAATTCCTCCACCAGATACAATTTTGTATTTAGAGATTTCATCTTCCTCTCTTTCTATCACAAAACTTTTCCTCTGTTATTTCCAAAATCTTCTGCCTTGGTTTCCTAAAATCTCAAGTGCATTGGGTATTGTACCAGGTCCTGACTTCCTTGGCTCCTAGGAAGACATCATGCTCCTTATTAGCACTATTTCATTCTCTACAAGGGACTACACCTTATGGATTAAAATTAAGAATCCACTCATTTTTTGTTACATCTTCTTTAGAAGTATGAACTTAGACCAAGTACATTAGTAAGTTATTCAAGAGATAACAGAGTTTAAGGAGTAAATTGTGGGGAAACCTGGGGGTGGCTCGTCATGATGGGCAATTCAGCTAAAAAAAAAACAAAAAAAAACAAAAAAAAACTGAGTAAGGACTAAATGCTTGAGCCTAAACAAAATCCAGGGAATAAATACATTTGTAAAGAGTCCTAGCAATACCAAGAGGTCAGAGAGTGGGGTTTCTGTGACAGAGCACCTTCAATTTGAGTGCAGAGGCAGGCACCAGCAATGCAGACACAAAATAAAGAAATCCATTTATTTAGGGACTAGGATCGATGCCGTCTTCCTCATGCAGCTGATGTGAGTAAAAGTGATGTAATATGAAATTTCCTTGTAAATTAAATAATATTAAATGCTTAGATGACACCATCATTTTTATAATTGTCCTCTTTCTTATAATACCAATGATGATGGTGATCATAATAAAATGATAATATGTCCATGACTCCCCATTTGGGAATAAAATTGGATATGATATGAGTTATTTAGAAATGAAGTGAGCCCATGTTGTTTGCTGTGAGGAATAGGGGAACTAAATGGGGAGCCTGAGGAGTTCAGTCAGTGCTTTAAACACGTGTCAGTCTCTAAAACAATGATGTTTCTAAGATCAGTTATGATTGCGTTCTTACTAAAATTTAGACTATCTAGTCCAGCGTCCAAACACCTACTCACTTCTTAAAGAATATTCTCCTGAAGGCTGAACAACAGAGTGAGACTTCGTCTCAAAAAACAAACAAACAAAAGAATATTCTTCAGCATTTGTCCTATATATTAATGAGAAAAGATGGAAAGATACATAAGAGGGAAAACATGATTTTTCTTCTGTGCACCAAGATAAAATGTACTAATTACATTTTTTTTGTTTCTATTCAGCATTCCAGTATTGATGCGGCACTGGGAATTCTTATGCAGAACTGAAATTCCTTCGAATGAGTTTGACCCTCAGAAGCCCTTGCCAGTATGTCTTCAGCCAATAGCTCATGTATTCACCCCTCATCCTTCCTGCTGCTGGGAATCCCAGGACTGGAAAATATACATTTCTGGCTTGGCTTCCCATTTGGTATAGTGTATCTGGTTGCCCTCCTAGGGAATGCCATCATCCTATCTGTGATCCAGTTGGAGTGCAGCCTTCACCAGCCCATGTTCTACTTGTTGGCCATGTTGGCTCTGACTGATTTGGGCCTGTCCACTGCCAGCATTCCTAAAATGCTGGGCATATTCTGGTTTGGCTTCAATGAGATTGCCTTTGGGGACTGTTTAGTGCAAATGTTCTTCATACACCTCTTCACAGGCATTGAAACATTCATGCTTGTAGCCATGGCTTTTGATCGCTACGTTGCCATTTGCCACCCTCTTCGATACAACGCGATCCTCACCAACAGAGTAATTTGTATTATTGCTGGAGTAGGAATAATGAAAAATTTTGTTTTGGTTTTTCCACTTATATTTCTCCTTTTAAGGCTTTCATTCTGTGGACATAATATTATACCGCACACCTACTGTGAACACATGGGCATTGCCCGCCTGGCCTGTGTCAGCATAAAGGTCAATATATTATTTGGATTGATCCTTATCTCTATGATACTTTTGGACGTAATTTTGCTTGCTCTCTCCTATGTAAAGATTCTCCATGCTGTCTTTAAACTTCCATCCTGGGAGGCCAGGTTCAAAGCTCTCAATACCTGTGGCTCCCATGTGTGTGTAATATTAGCTTTCTTCACTCCAGCCTTTTTCTCCTTTATGACTCATCGATTTGGCCACAATATTCCACGTTCTACCCATATCCTCCTGGCTAATTTATATGTGATTATCCCCCCTGCTCTTAACCCCCTTATTTATGGGATAAGAACCAAGCAGATCCGAGATCGAGTAGCAGTGGTCTTTTTTTTTAAGGAAGTTTGCCTTTGAACACTTGATCTGATGATAGCCTTCAAATCTTTCCTTTGCATTCTTAAAAAAGGGAAATTTAATTGTCATCAAGTTCCAACGGAGTAAATGCTTTACATAGTTTGATGTTAAACAGAAAATACTTTCTTATATGCAGTATCAAATTGAAGATAAATTAATAGCAAATATTTGTCCCTAGACTAAATGAAAATGTATTGTTACATAAATAGGTACATTTATTTTTGTAATGAATATAAAAATCATATTACAGTGATAAAGTTTTAATGCAACTTGAGGCTTGGTGGCTCACACCTGTAAAAAGCTCCTCAGTGGTTCTTTATAATTTCCCCCTCCCCATCACCTGTCCACAGGCAACCATTGACCTTCTTTCTAACTTTTAGATAATTAGTTTGCCTTTTCTAGAATTTTATGTAAATAAAATACATATTTATTTCTAGCTATTTTGACACATTATTATTATTTTCAGATGCATTTTTTAGTATAGCAAATGCATGCCAGTAACAATTATTTATTATCATTATCAAATATTATATACTGCGCATAATTGTGTGTGCTAGATTTTTATACTAGACTGGCAATGCAGTAGGTTTGTTTACACCAGCATCACCACAACCACTTGCAAAGTGTTGTGCTACATTATAATTACTACAATGCCACTAGGTGATAGAATTTTTTTTCACCTTCATTTTTGTTATTGTGTATATTAATAGTTAATTTTATTTTGTTGCTAACCCCTATGCAGTTGTATGACTATGCCACAATTTGCTTAACCATTCACTCATTGATAAACATTAGGTTTAGGGTATTATAAAGCCTCTATGAATCTCCATATATAAATCCTTGATGAATACCTGTTTTAAAAATTTATTTTGCATAAATACCTAGAATTCTATTGGTTGGGTCATATGATATATACGTGTGTGTGTGTGTGTGTGTGTGTGTGTGTGTAACATTTTTAAAACAAGGCTGTTTCCCAAAGTCTTTATTCCATTTTGCATTTCCACTAGCAGCCTATGGAAATTCCAGTTGCTCTATATTTTTTTTAACATTTGGTATGGCTTACCTTTTCAATTTTAATAGAGTGTAATGATGCCTTGTGGTTTCAATTTGCATCGTTTTAATAACTAGTGATGTTGAGCACCTTTTCATGTGCATCCTGGCCATTCATATAACCTTATGAAACATATATTCAAGTTTTATCTTCATTTTTCAAATTGGGATATTTTTCTTTTTATTACTCACTTGAAAATGTTTTTTGTGTAGTTTGGCTATAACTCCATTGTCTGATATATGTGCTGCAAATATTTTCTCCTAGTTTAAGGCTTGCAATTTTAATTTTCTTAGTAGTGTATTTTGAAAAGTAACATTTTAAAATTCTTTGATAAATCTCCATATGGTTTTTCCATAGAGGTACTACTAATTTACATTTCTACCAATAGTGTATAAGCATTCCCTTTTTTCTGCATTCTTGCTGACAGGTTTTTTTAAATTTTATCTTTCTAGTAATAGTCATTCTGACTGCTGTAAGATGATATCACATTTTTGGTTCCTAAATTGCATTTCTCTAATGATTCATGACATTCAATTTTTTTTCATGTGCTTGTTTCGCATTTCTTTTGAAAAATGTCTACTCATATTCTCAGTTATAAATGGGAGCTAAACAATGTATACTTATCTTAGAGTTGGAATGATAAACAATGGAAATTCAGAAGAGTGGGGAGGTGGAAGATGAGAATCACTTAATGGATACAATGTCTCATCAGTCCTATTGCAGCTATAATCATTCCTGGCAGCATAGAACACCTCTGCTATAATCAATTATTAGGGTGATGGATATCTTAAAATTCCTGACTCTACCACTAGGAAATTTATCCATGTAACAAAGTTACACTTGTACCCTATAAATTTTTACAAAGACAAAATTGAAAAAGTGTAAAGAATCTGGGGAAAAAGAGACGTTTCTTTTCCAAATATTCATTAAGTCCTTTAAGAATGAGCTCCAAAAGTTCATTACATTTTTTCAGTCTTTCCAGCATTCTCTCAATGGTTACAACTGTCAGAACATGTTTATCCTAAAAATAAAAATAAAACCCACTCAATTCAAAAACACTAGATACTAACTTTATTTATATTCATACTATATTTAAGATTATATGTTTGTAATCAAACAAAGGTCATGTAAACTTTAAGGGGAGTATTTATTTTTTAAAAGTGGTCTTGCATATTCCAGGTCTACTTACTCTCTCTCTTTGATTCTGTAAAAGTCACACTGTTTTAATACTCAGTCCTGTTCATAAGTTCTCATTCTAANAAAAAAAAAAAAAAAAAAAAAAAAGAAAGGAAAAGCAATGTTTTAACAATTTGTTGATGTAATCCATATAGTGAGAGTAGAGGTTTATGGAGGACAGGTGATCAGTGGACTTTTAGTTCAAGTTTGCCTCACAGTGGGCCCACCAGGTTCCTGAACTAATCCAGTGGTTATTTTTCCAATTCTGGAATGCATAAATGTAAAAGACATATTTAGCAACTAGAAGAATTCCCTCTTGCTTGAGAAAGGCCTTCAACATTTTTTCTATTCAGGCCTTCAACTGATTTGGTAAGGCCCACTCACATTATGGAGGACCTAATTTTTGTTATGCAACTAGTAAACTTTAAAAGACCCTAGACCCTCAGTAAATTGGTGATTTGGGTTAGCTGAGAAAAAGGCATATTTGTACATTTTTTCGTGGCTCACAACAAAGATAAAGCTCACTCTGTGCAACTGAGAATGTATCCCAGGAGTTTTACCTGCAAGTTTTTTATTTGTCTGTGTTTACATGCTGTATCTGTTTCTTTCTTCTATTGTATCTCGCCCTGACCTTATTGAAGTCCTAAGGCCCTTTCAGATAGTTAATCCTATGTAATCTGCATCTACTATTTCAAAATTTATATAAATGAGGTATAAAGTGAAGTCCATGGAGTTTCATTGGTTATTTTCTTCCCTGCAATTACATGATTATGGAAGCTAACTCTGCCATGGATGAAATAAGAATTGTGTCTGATATCTTTGATCAGGGCTCCTGTAACCCATATCCTGAAGCGTTAGCTCATCAGTCCCATTGCAGCTATGATAGTTCTTGGCAGCATAGAACCACTCTGGTATAATCACTGAATTATTTATAAAAGACTATATATTAGTACTTAAGTTGCATTAAAACTTTTTTTTCTTTGTTTTTGGAGACTGAGTCTTACTCTGTTGCCCAGGCTGTGAAGTGCAGTGGCACGATCTTGCCTCACTGCAACCTCTGCCTCCTGAGTTCAAGCACTTCTCCTGCCTCAGCCTCCTGAGTAGCTGGGCCTACAGGCACACACCACCACACCCAGCTAGTTTTTGTATTTTTAGTAGAGTTGGGTTTTCACCATGTTGGCCAGACTGGTCTTGAACTCCTGACCTCAGGTGATCTGCCCACCTCAGCTTCCCAAAGTCCTTAAAGACTCTGGGCTTTAAAATGTTATATACACACACAAACACACACACACAAACACACAAGTATATATCCTATGACCCAACCAATAGAATTCTAGGTATTTATAAAAAATAAATTTAAAAAGCAAGTGTTCACCGAGGATTTATATACGGAGATTCATAGAAGCTTTATAGTAGCCCCAAACCTAATATTTATCAACAAATGAATGGTTTAAAAAATTGTGGCATATTCACACAATTGCAAGGGGGTTGGCAACAAAATAAAATTAACTATTAATGTACACAATAACAAAAATACATTTGAAAATAATAATAAAGTGTCATAGAAGCCAGAAAAAAATATGTATTTTATTTACATAAAATTCTGGAAAAGGCAAACTAATTAATCTAACAGTTAGAAAGAAGGTCAACGGTTGCCTGTGGATAGGAGATAAGGAGAAGGAAATTATAAAGAATCACTAAGGAGCTTTTTTCAGGAATAAAATTTTCATTATCTTGATTGTGATAGTTTCATAAGTATACACATCTGCTCAAAACTTGTCATCAAATTGCACACTTTAAATAAGTCCATTTTATGTATCTCAATTATACCTTAATAAAGTTTAAAATAATGATTAGCTCAAGGGATTTATGACTGATCCGTCACACCAATTAGACATTCTAAATACAATAGAAAGTGGTATATTAAGTTGTTCTCCACCTGAAGTAACTCAAAAGGGATTCTATCAGCACTGAAATGAGTATTAAGGAGTGACAGCACCATCCACACATTGTTACTATTGCGAGGCAATGAAACTAGCAAGATAATTCTTTATTCCAGACAAAATACCACTTTAAAAAAAAAACACTTAAGCACGGACAACTGGAGTATTATGCTGCAGACCTAGCAAACTACACTTTTGGTAAAATTTTATCAAAGTATATTTTATATAAAATGTTCAAAAATTTTATGTGTACAACTGAAAAACAACTACCTATTAGGTACTATGCTTATTACCTGGGTGACAAAGCAATTTGTACACCAAACCTCCATGACCTGCAGTTTACCTGTACAACAAACTACAGTGCACATGGACCCATGGACCCAAAATGAAAGTTGAAATAAGAGCTGATACAAAAAGAATATTTTTCCTCAAAGTAAACAAATCTGTATAATTTGTTACCCAAACAGAATAACAGAAATCAATAGCGCTAGAGAAGTCTTTATTCTTCTCTCTTTCAGTTACTGCTTCACTGATGTATAAACCCTGTCTTGATTATTAATACTATAGATTGGTTATGCTTGTTTTTCATTATTAATTTGAATAAATGGATTGATACAGCAGGTATTCCATGCCAGACTTCTCTTATTTAATATTATATTTCTAAGATTCCTATGTGTTCATTTATATCTATGTAGTTATTTAATCACCATTTTATAAATATTTCAACTTATTAATGCTTCAAAATATACATCAGTTCAACTGCTGGTTAACATGTGAGAAGTCTTCAGTGAGCAATAATATGTGCTAATATGACCATCATTTCATATGTCTTTTGGCAAATAGCTGAATAAATCTTTTTGGAATATAACTGAAATAGAATTGCTAGGCTATAGGATGTATATAGGTATAGCTTTAGGAAGTATTGCCAAATAACCTTTCAAAGTTGTTGTTAAATTACATTTCCAAAGCAGAGAATAAAAATTGCTGGAGGGGCCTCAAGGTGACTGACTAGAGCCGTCTGGTACTTGCCTTCTCCATAAAGAATAACCAAAACTGCAAGTAAATAATCACATATCTAATAGATCATTTAAGAGAGAACACTGGAATTCGACAGAGAAATGACAAACAAACAAACAAAAAAAAACCTAAGGCAAGGAAAAAAGAGAGAAACAAGGCAGCTTGCTGGGTCAGGATCTTCTGTGAAGCCCGAAGGCTCCCCAGTGTAGGGAAAGGGTTAATGAGAGATCCCCCAGCAGTCCACATTCCCCTGTGGACTCCTGCAATCTTAGTTAAGGAAGAGCCCCGTGACCCTCAGGGGCTCTGAGACCAACACAGAGCCATGCCTGGAGACTGTGCAATGGCAGTGCTCCAGAAAGGGAGCTCACACTGGTTCCCACACACCCTTCAGCCCTAGGAAACTATAGCATGGAGCCATTTTGAGAACCCAGCCCCCATCAGACTACATCCTGTCCTGGTGCACTATCCTTGCTTCTGAGCCACATCAGCATCCCTTATCCACAGCTACTGCCCCTGCTAGCTGCTGCTTCTGATGGCTGCTGCCACCTGAGTCTAAGGAAGAGCCACTGGCAGTAACCCTCACCCCACACCCCTAGAAGAGGGGAAGCTGCCCATTTTCACATGCCCCGAGGAAAGACTAACCGGCCTGTAGCTGCTGGTGCCACTTCCAGGGTCAAAGCATGAGCCACTGGCAGCAGCTTCATCCCCTCCAGCAGGGGGATGACCACACATTTTCACATGCCCTGAAGACAGATTACACCTCCCAGCTGCCACTGCTGCTGGCCGTGGCCATCACTAGGCTCATAAGGGAGCCACTGGCAGAAACCCACCCTCCCCAAAAGCAGGTTTGTATTGCCACTGCTGCTGTCCCCACCTGAGCACTCCACCTGGGAGCCTAGGTATCACCCTACCCCTGACCACCATAGCCAGTGCCTGTATGCACCACTAGGAGCTTGAAGACAGGCCTGTGCAGCATGGCTATGCCTTCTCTAATGTCTGAAAATGCTGTCCAATAACCTAGAGATCTCTCTGCCCTGCCTACCCTCTTTAGCATCTAAGTAGTCCTCCTAGGGCCTGAGGACAGACCCACTCAGCCTGCTGCTACCACCGCAACTGGCCCCAAACCACATGCATCACTTGTGGGTCTGTTGGATGGTTAGGCCCATCCAACAAGTCACAGTCACTGCCAACATCAGTGAGGACCACTTGGGCACCAGAAGGTTGTCCTATCACTGCTACAGCCATTGATCATGCTGCACCCACTGCCCACAGTTGCAATCTTTAGGAACCGATACCAATCAAAAAGAAATTTACGAAATCCCAGAAATAGAATTCACAATATTGGTGTTAAAGAAAATCAATTAGATATTAGGCAATACAAAAAAGCAATACAAGTAAAACAACTCAAGATATGAATGAAAAATTTACAAAAGAGATAAAACAAACAAACATCATAAAAGAGATAAAAAGAGCAAACAAACATCATGAAAAAGAGCAAAACAAAAATTCTGGAACTGAGTAATTTATTTAATAAAATAAAAAACAAATTCAAAAGCTTCAATAATAGATCAGGCAGAAGACATAATTTTAGAACTTGAAGACATGTCCTTTAAAATAATCTAATCAGACAAAAATTTAAAAAAAGAATAACAAATACTGAGCAATGCCTATGTGTTATATGGGACACCATATAGTGAACAGACTAGAGTAGCCCCACAACACATTCTTACTGGTGTTCTGTATTTGGAACTGAATGAACAATATTTACTATTATAAAAAACATGAAAGTATAAAAACTGCTGGTTGAGTAAACACTCAAGTAAGGAAGAGGAAGGATTTAAATGTTACCACTACAGAAAAACACCAAACTGCAATGATAATAAGAAAGAAAGAAAGTTTACACACAAAAAGAAAAGAAATGGAAATCAATAAAATGACAGGAGTAAGCCCTTACATTCTTATAATAACCTTGAAAGTAAATGGGTTAAACTTTACGCTTAAACAATAAAAACTAAATGAATGAATTAAAAAACACACACACACACGACACAACTATATACTACCTATAAGAAAATTATCTGACCTGGAAAGACACATACAGACTGAAAGGAAAGAAATTTAAAAAGATACTCTATGCAAAGGGAAACTAAAAGAGAGCAGAAGTATCTATATTAATACCAGATAAAACATACTTTAAGTTAAAAACAGTAACCAGAGACAAAGAAAGTCATTATATAATGATAAAAGTATAATTCAGCAAGAAGATATTACAATTCTAAACATATATGCAACCAACACTGGAGCACCCAGATATATAAAGCAAATACTATAAGATCTAAAGAGAGAGATAGACTCTAACACAGTGATAATTGGCAACATCAACATCACACTCGTAGCATTAGAGAAATCATCTACACAGAAAATTAATAAAGAAGCATTAGATTTAAACTGCATATTAGATCACATGAACCTAACAGACATTTATAGAACATTTCACCTAACATTTACAGAATATACATTCTTCTCATTAGCTCATGGAACAAACATTGTCCAGGAAAAGATCATATGTCAGGAAACAAACAAATTTCAACAAATTAAAAAATATTAAAATGATATAAAGTATCTTCTCAGAGCAAAATGGAATCAAACTAGAAATTGATAAGAAGAGAAACTTTGGAAACTTTAAATACATGAAAATTAAATAACATGCTCATAAATGACTATTTTTTATTGAAACAAATGCAAGTAAAAATAAAACACACCAAAATCTATAGCATACAGTAAAAACTGCATTATGAAGGATGTGTATAGCAATAAACACATCAAAAAAGGAAGATTTCAAATAAATAATACAATAATGCACCTCAAGGTAACAGAAGACCAAGGAGAAACCAAACATAAAATGAGTAGAAGGAAAGCAATAATAAAAATCAGAACAGAATTCAACAAAATAGAGACTGAAAAATACAAAGGATCAACAAAATGAAAAGGTTTATTTAAAAAAATAAATGAAATTGATAAACCACTAGGTAGACTAAGAAGGGAAAAAAGGAGATAAGATGCAAATAAAATCAGAAATGAAAAAGGAGTCGTTACAACTGATGTCACAGAAATGCAACAGTTCATCAGAGACTATTAAGGACAACTACACAGTAAAAAACTGGAAACATATGTTTACAAATCAAGATACAAATGTTGACACCTATAAATATAAAAGTATAATGTTTTGGAAAATATTAGATAATGCAAATAGAAGCAAAAATTACTAAATTTAGTTATTTTGTTATGTATCATGAGATAGTAACCACCTTTAGCATATTTTTAAATAATCATTTGCGTCTTTGTTCTATTTTTCCCCAAAAAGTAGTTTTGTAACCAAAATGTGCAAAATTGCCAAGGTTACAAATAAACAAATTTTTCAGTGTCAAAAAAAAAACAAACAAAAAAAAAACTGGAAAACCTAGAAGAAACTGCTAAATTTCTGGACACATACAACCCAACAAGATTGAATCAGGGAGAAACAAAACCCTAAACAGACCAATAACACATAATGAGTTTGAATCCAGTAACAAAGTGTTTTCCAACAACAACAACAAAACTCCAGTACCTGATGGCTTCACTGCCAAATTCTACCAAATTTTTAAATAAGAACTAACACCAATTCTCCTCAAAGCATTCCAAAAATTTAAGGGAAAGCAATTCTTTCTAATTTATCATAGTGGCCAGGATTACCTTGATACCAAAAACCTGACAGGGATACAACAAAAAGGAAAACTACAGGCTAATGTCCCTGATAAATATACCTGTAGGTGCAAAAATCTTCCATGAAATGCTAGCAAACCAAATCCAACAGCTTGCCAAAAAGATAATATATCATGATCAAGTGGAATTTTTCCCACAGAGGAAAGAATTGTCTAAATATGCAAATCAATAAACATAAAACAGCAGCAAAAAAAGCAGCAACAGAATGAATGACCAAAGCCATTTTTTTATTCCTCTACCTCCATAAGATAAACTATATCAGCTCCCATGTATGAGTGAGGGCATGTAATGTTTTTCTTCCAGTGCCCAGCTTATTTCACTTAACATAATACCTTCCAGTTCCATTCATATTGCTGCAAATGATTTCATTCTTTTTATCACCAAATAGTGATTTTTTAAAAAAGAAAAATAGTATTCCACTGTGTATACCATGTACTTTATTCATTCCCTATGGCAACAATGCACTTGATCTGAGTAGAATTTATTCTTCATGGAGAGGATGAACGTGTCCCATGTTTGTATAGCCTCCCTTTCTTATACACAATGCATAGATTGTCACCAGGTTTACTGTCCTCATTTTATTACCTTTCTGGTCTCACAGACATGTGAGTCAATAAATGCTTAGGAAAAGCATCAACTCTTTAAGTAATTAGTATATTACTTCTTTATTCTGCATTCTCTGATTTGGCAGATCTTTGCCCCACTCCCAACACACAGGAATTCATATATTTGCAGAGACTTCAGAAAACTGATACATTATTGTGACTTATGAATTTGTCTTTATTTTGATTTTTTATTTCTACTTTTAGGTTTAATGGGTACATGTTCAAGTTTGTCACATGGGTAAATTGCATGTCGTGATTTTAATGCCATTTTATTCCCATCTTTTATGAAATTTTGTCTCCATTATTTTCTTCCCAATTCAAACAGTATGTCTAGTCTATGTTTCATTTATCATAAGTAAAGCTAAACTTGTCTCCAAGTAAAAATTTAATTAGACCTTCCCGAATCTGTTTGGTCTTAACTCCATAAACAATTGGGTTTATGGTAGGAGGCAGTAGCAGGTAAAGGTTGGCCACGATGATGTGTATGTGGTGAGGGATATTGTGTCCTCCAAAACGATGAGTGAAAAAAGTGAAAAAAGCAGGAACATAGGTGATCACAATGGCACACATGTGAGATGTACAGGTGCTGAAGGCTTTGTGACGAGCATCTGCTGATGACAGACTCATAACAGCCAGCAAAATCATAGTGTAAGATACAGAGATACAGCAGATGTCAGATACACCAATCAGGAGAGCAACTATCAGACCATAAATAGCATTGACCTTGAAATTGCCACAGGATACCTTGGCCACAGACATGTGGTCACAATAGGTGTGGGGGATGAAATTCTCCCGGCAATAGGATAGGCGCTTGGTGAGGAAAGTGAATGGGATGATGAGTGTCACATTCCTCAAGAAAGTGGCAAAACCAGCCTTGGCGATGACAGTGTTGGTAAGGATGGTGGCATAACGTAAGGGGTAGCAGATGGCCACAAAGCGGTCCAGGGCCATGAGCATGAGCACCCCAGACTCCATCCCTGTCAGCATATGGACAAAAAACATCTGGGCCAGGCAGGCATTAAAGTCAATCTCCTTGAGGTTGAACCAGAATATGCACAGCATATTAGGTACTGTGGTGGTGCACAAGGTGACATCAGTGAAGGAGAGCAGGGCCAGGAAGTAATACATGGGCCGGTGCAGGGCCTCTTCATGACTGATGAGGTAGATGAGCCCGCAGTTCCCCACAACAGCAATGATGTACATAAAGCAGAATGGCAGGGAGATCCAGGTGTGTGTGGCTTCCAGCCCAGGAATGCCATTCAAGATAAAGAATCCTGGGGTCAGGCTGGAGCTGTTGTCCCCAGACATGATGGCTGATAGGAGGAGACCATTTTACACTCTTTAGCAGTGGCAGTTTCCTAGACCAGAAATAAAACCAATACTGAGTAGAGGATTTAGAAATAATGCAAGAATACAGTGGCTTCTATAAGATGTCTAAAATGAAATTAAATCCCTCTGAATTCACACTGCCTAACTTTACATTCCACTTCCTGTTCTTCCTAGTATATGATATTGGCAAGTCATTTTACCACCTTATGCCTCAGTTTCCTCAATCTAAAATGAGATAATAATTCCTAAAATCAGAATATTTTCAAGATTATTCAGTAAGATAATTTATGTAATGCGCTAAAACTGTACATAGTATATAGTGAATACTCAACAAATATTATCAGTAGTCACTACTATTACTTCTGTTCTCAATATAAAGCATACCATATGCAAAAACTTACCATAATTAATACTTGTGAATTCAGTCCTGATCCAATTCAAATGCCATCTTATACTTTAGAGTGGGAAAGATAGCATGAGATTCTGAAAACTTCAACTATATTGAGAGATTGTGAGGGAACTTTAGAAAGTAAGTGCTAACATAGACTAGTTACAATGGACTTCAAGTGATTAAAATATGTTATCATGTTTTTGATGAAAAAAATATGTCTCTTAAATCAAGAATAAAATCCAGGGAAATTTTATCCAGCGGAACTGCTAACTCTAGGTAATGATGCAAGTGAACACTGGAACTTCTGCAAAGAGAACTGATCTGTGTGGAATGATGCCTTGGATATTTTTGCTCCTTCTGAGGTAGTCATAGGGCACCAGAGCCACAAGACTGGCAGAAAAAAAACAAGGACCATAGGCTGTCAGAAGTAGGAATTTCTGGCTCTGCATAGCCATCTTGTAAACTAAAACTGTTCACCCATTGCAGAAAATTACTGTATTTTTCCAAGCATAACACCATGTAACTAAATAATCAATCTCCGTTTATTAAATACCAACTGGCAGACAGACAACTCAGAGCCAGTTCTTTCTTCTCCCACCTTAGGAAAAAAAAAATCCATCTTCCAGATGATTCTCAGTAATGCACATAAGCATTCCTGAGCCAAGCAACCCAAATACAAGACCCACACACACTGCTGTAATACTGTATTCTAAGTGTAAATTAGAATATATTTAAAAGAAGACAACTAAGTGTCCACTCTGAAAATATAACGTGAGCAGAGTTTTATTGCATTTTTACAATAGAGACATGGCCATTCAGATTTAATCGGTTAAATTTTGTTCCCAACACTAACTGGATAGACTTGTGTAAGTCCTAAAACCTTTCTTCGTACAATTTTTATAACCTTAAAAGGGGAGTGATAATACTATATATACATGCCATTGAGGTGTTAAAATGGTTAAATTAGAATTAATCTTCCCACTGGTGCCCAGCATCTAATAAGTAAACAATGCATATTATCTATTATAATATTTGTCATATTATGTTGTAAAACACAGTTTAACATACTTTTATTGATTGTCTTTCACTTGCCAAGGATCATGTTAGTTTCTAGAAATACATTAGTGAGCCAGACAGACAACATCTTCTGCACTTATGGAGCTAATATTTTAATAGGGGTTGATTACTGTATTCAAAATTACAATAGCAATATGGACCTATCATCTTAATTTTACATATGAGCAAATGGAGGTACAAGGTTATTCAATAAAATGCCTAATGCCACAAAAATTGAAAACTAGTAGAGCCAAGATCCAAATCCAAGTTTGTTTGACCTCAAATCCATGTGTAATCAATCTATACCTGTTGTCCTAACTTACTGATTTTAACCCTGACAAATAGTCCCATAAGCTAAGCATAACTAGCTTAAAGAAATCATGAGGACACTGGAAGAAGCTAATTTTCAAAAGGGAGAATGAGAAAGCTTATTTAAAATTGTATCTTAGGGGAGAGATAGAACAAAAGTGTAGATTTACAGAAAATTAATTCTTAGCTGAGGAAGCTCTCTATGTAAGAGAACACGTCTGTGGGGCAGCTGGATTCTTTTGTTGTCTTTTTGGTTGTTTTTTTTTATGAGACAGAGTCTCACTCTGTCGCCAGGTGCCAGGCTGGAGTGCAGTGGCGCGATCTCGGCTCACTGCAACCTCTGCCTCCCGGGTTCAAGCAATTCTCCTGCCTCAGCCTCCTGAGTAGCTGGGACTACAGGTCCACACCACCACGCCCAGGCAGCTGGATTCTTATCCCTGGGCTTGTTCACACAGATGCTGGATTGCACCTGGTAGAAGAATTGCATAGAAGAATTTCTGTAGGGAAGNAAAAAAAAAAAAAAATAGCTAGGTTTGGTGGTGCACACCTGTAATATGAGCTACTCCAGAGGCTGAGGCAAGAGACTCACTTGAACCAGTGAGCCAAGATCATGCTACTGTACTCCAGCCTGAGCCACAGAGTGAGACTGTCTCAGAAAAGAAAAGAAAAAAAGCAAAGCAAGGCAAAGAAACCAAAATGTGTCTGTTAGGTATGCCTAGTGTTCCTGGGTTGTCATGGCTTCCAGGTCCTCTCAGCCCACAAAGACAGGAAATATGTATGTGTATTAACTCACTCTCACATGTCTGCATTTATTTCTAAAAATATCTATGTGTATGTGTATATAAAAGCATGAGTTTATACTGATACCTTCCATGTTAATCCAACACAAAGTTCATTCTAGCCTTCCCCTCTTTCCTTATGTGTAACTTTTTTCTCTGACAGTGAGAAAGCTGGCTCTCCTTATCCATAATGTATTTTCTTATTTGTTCAATCATAGTAATGTGTACACATGAAGTACTTTAAGAATTGCAAACTCATCTCCCCAAGAAACAAATTTACTAATTAGAGTACATTTCTGTCCAGGTTTTTAGTCTTTCATCTTACAGTTTATATGCAAAATACTATTTTCCAAGGTTACTCAAGTTAGTTCTTTCCTTCCCCACTTACTTCAGTGTGATTCTGCTATTCATTTAATACACTTAGTTTCGTCTACCACTCTTCATATTCCATATGGGGTTCCCCCATATGCTGGCTGATTTTAATTATTTATTTGGGGAGGTAGATATGTGGGCCATTACCATGTTTATGGCAGTCAGAGCTATACAGAAAGATGTACAGGCCAGGTATAGTGGCTCGGACCTGTAATCCCAGCACTTTGGGAGGCCTAGGCAGGAGGATCGCTTGAACCCATGAATTCAAGACTAGCCTGAACAACATAGTAAGACCCCCACCACTACAAAAAAATTTGAAAATTAGCCTGGCGGGCTAGGTGTGGTGGCTCACACCAGTAATCCCAGTACTTTGGGAGGCCAAGGCAGGTGGATCACAAGGTTAAGAGATGAAGACAGCCCTGGCCAAGATGGTGAAACCCCATCTCTACTAAAAATATAAAAATTAGCCAGGCATGGTGGCACATGCCTGTAGTCCCAGCTACTCGGGAGGCTGAGGCAGGAGGTTCGCTTGAACCCGGGAAGCTGAGGTTTCAGTGAGCCAAGATCTTGCCATTGCACTCCAGCCTGGTGAAAGAGCAAGATTGCCTGTGTCTAAAAAAACAAAAGAAATGGAAAAAAAAAAAAAAAAAAAAAAAAAAAAAAAAAAAAAAAAAAAAAAAAAAAAAAAAAAAAAAAAAAAAAAAAAAAAAAAAAAAAAAAAAAAGAGTTCTAGAGCAACCACATTCTGTCTCTTCATAGCATTTCTGTGCCATTCAAGAATTCTCTAGGCTCAAATGTATACACTTGATTGGATCGCCACAGTTTGGTGTCTCAGAGGCCTGTGGTCAGATAGAAAAGATCCTGTGGGACTTTGGAGATTATTTCTATATTTACCAGCTCTTTAAGCAGGGGTAAAATTATAAAAATAAATAGTAACAAACTTAAATGTCTTCTCTCAGCTATAGATTCTGATGAATAGTTCTGATAGTAATAAGAATTATTTGTTTTCATCTATATTGATCACAGTATCTATTTCACAACCTTGTTATCCATATATGTGTGTGTATATATGTACATATATATACATATACACTATGTGCATAACTATATATATATAAAATTTTATAAAAAATAGAGAAAGCAAGCAGGATGGAGAAAGACACAGAGACCGAGATAGAGAGACAGAGAGGTCTATATAACACAAAAGAGTAATAAAATTGTGCTATGCCTAGTTTTTTATTTGTCCCAAGTTTATTGGATAAATTGATGGATACATAAACACACATATGTGTGTACATACACATTTTTATTTGTTTTTTGGAAGATTGTGACAAAATAGTTTTACATGTATTTTATATACACTTTACTATTTGATTTTTCCTCAATATTTTATGTCGAACAAATTTTATCATGAATGTATTGGAAAACAAATGTAAATGATTTTTATCATTTCAGATGCTGAGAATATGAAGATTTCTAAAGTTGTCATTGAAAATGTGTCAGAACTCCCAGCCCCAAACTGTAATTCCAATACATTAACAGAGGAAGTGTAGAATGGTATAACCATTTGAAATAACAGTTTAGCAGTGTCATTAAATATATGTGTATCAAATATATGATCTAGTAGTTTTCTGCTTAGGTTTTTTTTCGTTATTATTTTTTTGAGACAGGGTCTCACTCTGTCACTAGACTGGAGTGCAGTGGCACCCTCATAGCTCACTACAGCCCAGAACCCATAGGCTCAAGAAATCCTTCTGCTTCAGCCTCCTGAGCAGCTGGCTAATTTTTGTATTATGATTTTTGTAGAGACAGTCTTGTCATCTTGCCCAGAATGGTTTTTAATAAAGAAAAATCAAACCATTTTTCCACAAAAAGATATATATATACATGTTCATATAACCCAAATATTAATAAATGGACCAAAATGTGTGGTATATTCATCCAATGATACATAACTTTGAAATAATAAGGAATAAACTATAAATACTACAACATAGATGAATTTCAAAGAGATTATCCTGAGCCTAGCAACCCAGACACAAAATCCCATTGTATGATTTTATTTATATGCAGTCCAAAACCAGGCAAAATGAATCTTAAATTAATAGAAATTTTAAGATGACATCCTCTGAGGAGAAGTAATGACTCATAGGAGCAAGATGGAACTTTCTAGGAAGATAAAAATGTTGTCTATCCTTCTTTATGTGAGTAACATTATATAGATATTTGTGACTGTCAAAACCTATCAAATTGGTCTGGGCACAGTGGCTCACACTGGTAATTTCAGAGCTTTGGGAGGCTAAGGCAGGAAGATTGGTTGAGGTCAGGAGTTTGAGACCAGACCGGAAATGTAGAGAAAACTCATCTCTACAAAAAAAAAAAGAAAAAAAAAACCCCAAAAAACAGATAAACAAAACCCCCTGAAAAGTGGATCAAACTGAACACTTAAAAGTTGTGCAGCTTATTGTGTAAAATATACTTCAATAATAGAAAAAACCCACAAACTACTGGTCTAATAAAGGGTATATAAAAATTAACAATAAGCATTATAGTTATGAACTGTTAAAGGCAAAGCCATTCCTTCCAAGTAGCTGCGATTACAGGTAACTGCCACCACGCCTGGCTAATTATTTTTATTTTTAGTAGAGATGTGATTTCACCATCTTGGCCAGGCTGGTCTTGAACTCCTGGACCTCAAGTAATCTGCTCGCCTCAGTCTCCCAAAGTGCTGGGATTACAGGTGTGAGCCACCATGTCTGGTCCCAAAATTACTGAAAGTTAAGTGGAAAATCTTCAAGCTCAGGAAGGTAATTTATTGGGAAGTTAAATCATAATTTCACCACACCAAGAAATCCAGTATAACAATGACCCCAAATTCTGACTAAGGGTAAGGTTGGTCCCACTTACATCTACTATGACCTTTTCTATTTTGCTTTCCATTGTCTGGCACCTACGGTTTTGGGAGACCAGTTATTTATAGAGAACCTGACTGAATAAGGTGGCATATATACTTGGATTGTTTTCAAGAGCAAAGTGTACAGAGTTTTGGTGCAATCTTTCTGGGGGGAAAATCTAGCAATATAAAAGCTTTAAAGTTAGCATTTTTTTAAAACTCAATATCTATTCAGGTCTATCAATTTCCCAATGGAATTATCATGGTTGTGTTGATATTCACCGCAAGGTTGTAACATATTGGAAATTAACTCAATGTTTCAAATTTTAAGAATACGTAAAGGAGCCCAGGCTCGGTGGCTCATGCTGTAATCCTAGCACTTTGGGAGCCCAAGACTGGCAGATCATGAGGTCAGGAGATCCAGATCATCCTGGCTAACACGGTGAAACCCTGTCTCTACTAAAAATGCCAAAAAAATTAGCCAGGTGTGGTGGTAGGTGCCTGTAATCCCAGCTATTCGGGAGGCTGAGGCAGGACAATCACTTGAACCCTGGAGGCGGAGGTTGCACTGAGTTGAGATAGTGCCATTTCACTCCAGCCTGGGTGAAAGAGCGAGACTTCATCTAAAAAACAAAAACAAAAACAAAACATAAAGTTTATAGCCATACAGTAGCTTTGCTGACTTTGACACTCATATTGTAGAAGAGTCAATGAGGGAAATATTCATGACATATTTTTTAATGGAAGTAACCATGATAAAATATCCCCTAAACTATGATGATTTTTGAAAATTGTGATTTTCAAAAGAAATTTACACATACCTGGAAATACAAGCACACAAAATCCTAACAGCAAGTGTTTCTGAGTATCTAAAGTATGTACTAGTCAAAAGCGCCTTGATTACTTTTTTCTCTTTTTCAACTAATAAGCATTTACTATTTTAGAATTCACAATAATAAATAACGAAACACGATATCACACACATGAATACATCTTTTATTTATTTTTAATTGCCTTAGACAAGAATTGCCAACTTCTAGTCCTAATGGTGGGATAGCTGTGGCATAGGATTTGCTTTCCCGACTGCTCTTTTTTGGAGCCCAGCTATGGTTGGAGATGTTTTTTCCCTCAGATATAGGAATCTTTCCCTTAGGGCTCTGTGGTCTCTGGGATCTCTGAGGCACACTTTCACACTGGGTCTCTTGAGCATGTTAGATTATGCCTGTTTCCTGTGGGAACTCAGCTGGACTAAGCACTTCCGACCCAAACTCTATAAGCTGAAGCCAGGGTCCCGCCGTCACATACATTCCTGGGCCCTCTCCCTGGCATGAACACCTTTCACATCACTTCTTATCAGGAACTATATTGTGGGTAAGGGATTTCTGCCTTCCAGACATTCTTGTATGACAAAGTCTTGTCTTGTCCTAGCCGGTTGTGTCATCATAAGGATCAAAGGCACTGACTTACAGAAAATGTCCTTTGTGATTTCTTAGTCTGAGAAAATTAGGAAGAGTATGTTCATTCCACATTCAAAGCAGAGATAGTACTTGTAAGCGATATGTACATGTTTTTGGTGGGCAAGGTACAGGTTAGATGCCCTCAAAAGCTCCTCTAGAGTATAAGGAACACTTCTCCTCATATTTATTCTTTTTTTTTTTTTCAAATATGTACTGCAATACCAGAGTCAGAGAATTGGACAGTAAGAACTTTACTATCTGTTAAATAAGGAAAAAAACAAATAGCTACAAACCTTTCCCTTCAAGTCACTAACGCAACCTTTCCCAGTCCCTCCCTTTTCTTCAACTGAGTCATACAACATGGAGTCAGTCAATACAACTCCATTTTTTTTTAGTATTCTTTTTTAAGCTGGGTACTGTCCTCATTCATGGGATGAAATAGACGGCAGATTTGGCCCATAGACTAAAAGAGCTTACAAGTTAGTAAAGAGACAGGATAAATATAAATTGTTTGAACACAGGTGCCCAAGTTATCATCAACATGAAAAACAGAGAAAATACGAGGGTAGAAGAGAGGAAGAAAGGTGAATTTCAAATAATGATTCTGGTTTGGTTTAAGAGAGATGGAGTTGTGCCTCACCAATATTTAGTGTAGAGAGCACAAAATTCTGTATCTCTGGAAAGCTATTGAACAAAAAGTCTTAACTAGATAAAATGATTAGATAATTTTAATTATCATATGTGTTCTAAGGATGTGATTAAATTCACAAGTTAATTTAAACATTAAATAAGTAAATATATTAAGCAAGTAAATATAAACAATCAAATAGTACTAATACTACTTTTTTTTGTCTAGGCATGTGGATAAATATTAGAGTTGGTATGCAAAATTATGTGCAAGGTAAATCTAAAAGCACCAGAGTAGAGACAGAGAAAGTCCTTCTGCTAAGTGCCAAAGGATACATTGCCTGGCACAGATATGGTAGATAATATATATATTTTTAATTTTACAAATGAAATATGTTTGATTTAATTTAGAGTTCATACACTTGAGACATTCAGATTCAATTACAGCATTTTGCGTCATTAAAAGGTTGATTTGACATTTCAGGGAAAACATTTAGAGCAACAACAGCAAAGATAAAATAGTAACAGAGAATCTAGAAGTCTCTTTTCTGGATCCAGCTTTTTTCTGACGTTCCATTCCAGGATATCAATATTAAGTTGTTCAGATGCCTGATAGGATTTTATTCTGTGTACTGGTTCATAAATTCCTTGAAAAAACGCTGTTCCAAGTCATCAATCGAGAAGCAGCATGGAAGTCAAAAGGAGGTGAAAAAGCAAGGCCCCTGGCTTTCCTAACCTCTAAGCAGTTTCTGATTCATCCTAATTTTCTGAAAGTTAGGAAAGTGATAATTCAAGGAGTCTGTTTTCTGTTGTGAACAGCCAGAGGCAACCATGGGTGCTACATATACTTCGTGTCAAATGGCTGCCCAGTGTGGGATGAAGAAACAGCATCGGATGCAACAGTGATAGGATCAATTACTGCACTCTCCTCCCGATACTGGAGGCGTAGACACCTATATCAGGTAATGGAACTCATTGTTATCAAGGATGGACGAGCAATTGTGATTGACACAAGGTGGTATGTTGCAGCATAGTGTGGTATGCTGTTTTGTTATTATTATGCTTCAAATGTGTGCCTATATTCTGTTGCCTTTTTTACTTCCCCAGAACAACAAACAAGAATAAGGAAGTCAGGTAGGCTCAGGGTAAGTCTGCATACTACCTGTCACCAAATTACCTTCTCCTTTGTAAGAAAAAAAATATAAATTATCCCACACAACTCTTTTGCCATTTACCTGAACAATTACTGGAATGCTGGACAAGGAAGAAATTGTAAGAAGCAGAAGCATTAGAGGTCACACGTTAGAAACCTGAAGCCTCATCTTCCTCTAGAGAAAACAAAGAAATGGGAAAACAAATACAAAAATCAAACAAATGAGAAAATAAATCACTGATCTACTATGTGTTAGTCCACAGTATCTGCATTAATTGCTTTTATATTGGATTTGGTTTAATGGAACATACGTGAAATCTGATCTAAGGAAGCCTATGTTTCATTCTGAGTTAATCACTAATAGCCTTGGTCAAGCAAGTTAAACATCCTGTATCTAAATCAGAGTATTTAATGACAATAGTTCTCTCTGGACTCTGGAAACCACCGTCTTCTTCAAAGAAAGTAACATCCTATCTCAGTGTTCAAAGAGTTATTACGATAAGTATCAGGCATTTAAATCTTTAATCTGTTTTAAGTTGATTTTTGTATATGGTGTGAGATAAGGGTCTAATTTTATTCTTCTGAGTGTGGATATTCAGTTTTCCCAACACCATTTCTTGAAGACACTATCTTTCCTGATTGTGTTTGCTTGGCACCTTCATTGAAAATTTTTTGGCTGCAGATACATGGGCTTATTTCTGGGCTTTCTATTTCTCTTCCATCTGTCTTTCAGTCTTGTTATGTTACTGAGTGAAATAATTAATCCATTTCTTCTATGTTATTCAATTTATTGGTGTATAATTGTTCATAGTAGTCTCTTATGATCCTTTGTGTATCTGTTGTATCAGCTGTAATGTCTCCTTTTTCATTTTCTGATTTCATTTATTTGAGTTTTCTCTTTTTTCCCCCTCAGTTAATCTAGCTAAACGTTTGTTAACTTTTTTTTTAGGAAAGCTACTCTTATTTTTGTCAATCTTTTCCATTATTTTTCTAGTTTCTATTTAATTTACTTCAGCTATAATATTTATTCTTTACTTACCAGAGATATTTGCAAATAAATGCAAGAAATTGAGAAAAGTCAACATAGATTTTAAGTATATGTGTTTTGGGGGGATTAGCAAGTACTTAAACCCGAAATGCTAAACTACTTTGACCACATAATGCATTGTCTAAGCCAGGATACTTATGAGTAGCTAGAAAATGGAAAGCAATAAAACAGGAAAGATAAGACCTAAATTTCCTTTTATTAAATGTCATGCCAATGAGTTTGAGCCCTATTCTGAAAGTCGTGGGAAGACATTGAAGATTATTAAGCAGTGGATTAAAACATCTTCAAAATTGTACTATAGGAAAAATTCTGCAAGAAATGCTAAAGAGGCAATGCCAATAAATAGATGGATGTGGCTAGCTGGTCTTTACAGTGAAAGTGGTGATAGAAAGGAAGAGCTGATATTAGAAATTTTCTGAATTAATAGTTTTTTGTTTGAAGATAACTACAGAAAATAAATATGTTGATGTGACCCGGGTGGAGTAACAATTTGGACACTTTAAGCTATAAATGAATTATATCCAAGATGAGGTGAAGGAATACCAGGGAAGATCATAAATATACTAGTTTAGGTAATGTAGTAGATAATGACACTATTATCCAAAAAACAGAACTTAGAGGTGAAGCCTATTTTTTGGCAGAGGTTGAGGTTGAAATGATAAGTGTAGTCTTAGACATAGTAAATGTAAAGTGTTACGGAGTAAATGTAAATTGTTATGGATATTTCTGATGAAAATATTTATCATGCATTTAGAAGGACTCAACAGCTACGACATAACTTATTTATACAAGCAATTTTCTGAAAATTATCTTCGTGTTGGTTATACTTGAGGTCATAAGAGTAAAAACTTCCCACAAAAGAGAATAAAGGGAGCATCTAGAGAATATGCCTCTTGAGAATTATATAAAAGGAGAAGATATGGAAAGAAAATAGATAATCTCAATTACATTGAAGGATTATAGGTTATTCAAGAAAAAGATGTTTCTTTCTTCTTGGAACAATCAAATTAGATTGATATTTGTGGTCATTATTCCTGATTTTTATATCCATTTTGTACTTATATCTGCATTTTGAATAATTAGTATATCTAATTCATTGGAATATTAGCCTAGGAGTAAATAAATTTCTGATTATTTTTCAGAACTCTTTGAGGTAGGTATCACCTTCTTCCCATTATAGATGAGCAACTGAGGCTTTGACAGTGACATAAAGCTTATCAAGTCACACAGTTTGTATAGAAAAAGCTGAAATGTGAATAATGTGCTATTTGGTAGAAATAATCATAATCTTCCCATTGTGTATTGGCATACAACATTGATTTACTGAAAGAATTTTGGGCCATGCTTCACAAGCTGTCATAGGATATGTCTTCTGTGAAGCCAGAATGCATAGTAACAAGATTCCATGCGTGTTGAAGTCACATATGAATACCGTTTGTGTTCCTGAATCTAGTTATGTGACAGCTAATATTATTCAATCTTTCTGTCCCCCAGTTTCTACTTCTATTTGGTGGTAAAAATATATATATGTAACTTTTTACTTATGGCTATAGAATTATATTTATACTGCTTATGACACTTTTAAAATGTTATCTGGAATATAGTATTATTCAATATATTGTGTATTTTCATAGTCACTATTATTTATAATTGTTGGTGCTGTTTTAACCTTAATTTTACTCTGAATTTGAGTTTGTATTTGCAAGGAACATTTGAGTGAAATTTGTTTCTTAATTCCTTCTCCTCAGGATGAAACTTCTGGAAAAATAGAATGCTTGTAATTAATTCATTACGCTGGTTTCCAACAATTCATATGTGGCTCCCCAATTTTTTATTCTTAATGGAATACCAGGTCTGGAAAGAGTACATGTATGGATCTCCCTTCCCCTCTGCACAATGTACATCATCTCCCTCGTGGGGAATCTTGGTCTTGTGTACCTCATTTATTATGAAGAGTCCTTACATCGTCCGATGTATTTCTTTTTGGCCATGCTTTCTCTCATTGACCTCCTTACCTGCACCACCACTCTACCCAATGCACTCTGCCTCTTCTGGTTCAGTCTCAAAGAAATTAACTTCAATGCTTGCTTGGCCCAGATGTTCTTTGTTCATGGGTTCACAGGTGTGGAGTCTGGTGTGCTCATGCTCATGGCTCTGGACTGCTATATAGCCATTTGCTACCCTTTACGTTATGCTACCACACTTACCAACCCTATCATTGCCAAGGCTGGGCTTGCAACCTTCCTGAGGGGTGTATTGCTGATGATTCCTTTCCCGTTCTTGGTCAAGCGTTTGCCTTTCTGCCGAAGCAATATCATCTCCCATACATACTGCGACCACATGTCTGTGGTAAAGCTGTCCTGTGCCAGCATCAAGGTCAATGTAATCTATGGTCTAATGGTTGCTCTCCTGATTGGAGTGTTTGACATTTGTTGTATATCTGTCTCTTACTCTATGATCCTCCAGGCAGTGATCAGCCTCTCCTCATCAGATGCTCGGCAGAAGGCTTTCAGCACCTGCACAGCTCATATATCTGCCATCATCATCACCTATGTTCCAGCATTCTTTACTTTCTTTACTCACCGTTTTGGGGGGCACACAATCTCCTCTTCTCTTCACATCATTGTGGCTAAACTTTATCTTCTTCCACCAACACTAAACCCCATTGTTTATGGAATAAAGACAAAACAGATACGAGACAGTGTCATAAAGTTCTTCCAGGGTGATAAAGGTGAAGGTTGATACAAGACAACTTAATACAGATGGAAGAAAGAGAAATTAAAAATAACAAAGAAGAAACTTATGTGCAATATTTTACTTTATTCATGTGTAGTACCATACATTTTCTATTATCTCTCCCAGTATATGTTTTCTGAAACTGTTTTGGGAAAATTTATAGTCCATTCTGGATGTATATCTCAGTGCCTTTCCCTTAATTTTTGTCCATTGCCAGTTTTAAAAAAATAAATTTAATTCAATTTATTTAAATTGACACATAAAATTAAATATGTCATATATAACATAATGTTTTAAAATACATAAACCTTATGAATAGCTAAAACTAGTTCAGTTCATAGAAGTAAAAAGTAGAATAGTGGTTTCTAAAAATCACATATTATTATTTTTCTAAATGTTCTAAATTGGTACATAATAGTTTTACACATTTTGGAGGTACACATGATATTTTGATACATGGGTAAAATGTGTAATAATTAAATGGAGATAATTAGAATATTCATCACCTCAAACATTTGCCTTTTCTTTATATTGGAAACATTCAAATTCTCTTCTATTTTGAAACATATAATAAATTATTGTTAACTATAGTTACCGTACTGTACTATTGAACACTATGTCTTATTCTTTTTAACAGTATTTTTGTAACTATTAATTAACCTCTTTTCATCTTCCCTTCCTCCCACCATTCCCAGCATCTGGTAACAACCAGTCTGCTCTCTGTATCCTTGAGGTCCATCTTTTTATCTTCCACATATAAATGGGAACATCAATATATATCCAAAAATAAGGAAAACACTATATTGAAGAGATACCAGATAGCTGCACTCCCATTTTTATTGCAACATTGCTCACAATAGCCAAGATATGAAATCAACAGATAAGTGGATAAAGAAAATGTGGCATATATACACAATATAATATTATGCCATCATAAAAAATGAAAAAAATTCTGTAATTTGCAGCATCATGGATGAAGATGGAAATCAGAATATTAAGTGAAATAGGCCAGGCACAGAAAGACAAAAATTGCATGGCCGGTTTTAATCAAGTTGTTGGCATGAACTCATACAACTTTTATCTAATATTCATCTAGGATATATTCTTAGCCTTTAAAGGAGTCCTTAAGTGTCTTGTCTATGTTGATAATCTTTCCTATAGAACATTTTCCAGCCTGGTCAGAAGTGTCTTGTCTATGTTGATAATCTTTCCTATAGAACATTTTTCAGCCTGGTCAGTCTTTGAAGCTAAAATTAGGTTTATGAATTCATTTTTAAAAATAGTTTTATTTGTATATTCAATTAAGAAGACATCCAATGTCACCACAGTTCCTAGAATGGACAGACAAATCTTATTTACTTCAAGCTTGAGTACTCCAGAAGTCAATGCAGGAGCTAGTTGGTATATGGTGTGCCTTTCCCAGTTAAATGTCAACCAATTGGTGAAATGATTGATTAATACATTGATTCATTGATTTATTCATTCATGCTTCATTTGTTATTTCATTTCCCATATTTCTGAATATTTTTATCAACTCAGCTGAAGTTTAAAATAGAACTTATCATTACCTCTTCCTGGTTGTCACATACACTATATTATCACAACACGCTTAGAAGTTTATTTGTTTACATATCTGTTTATACTATAATGTGTTGTATTTGAAAGGACTAGGTATGTGTTTGTATTTTAGGCTCTGACAAAATGCAAGTCAAATTTTGTGTAGTATCAAAAAAAGATCCAAAATTATTTGAAAAAGGGTTTTAAAAACTCAAGTCGTTCCTTTTCCAACTATATAGCCATATGAAGTCATATTTTCTCATACACATTAAACAAAGCAATATATTTCAACAGATTGTGTGGAAAAGCAGGTAAGATAATATAGCTGTTGCCTATTGAGTTGGGCATTACAATTCTTTAAAATGTAAAACAATATTATTCTCACTAATTTTTTGAAAAATCATTAATTTATATAAAATGTGATTATGTGACATGTAATGCATTATCATTCTATAATAAATTAATAAATACTTGTAAAGTTTCTCTCTTAATTTTGAATACAGTTAGTATTTATAGATGAAAGCCATATACGCAAAAGCTTTTATGGATACTTTATATATTCACACTGAAGGATAATAGATTAGATACCCCAGAAGGCAGCTTCTGGAAATAGCAAAGTGACATAGAGTGAACATATTATTAATAGTGCTCTTCAAAGCTCTCTTCTGGTGTTCACAACATCTTAGAGCCACACAAGAGTAGACAGAACTAGCAACTAAGCAAAACTTTGGATGTTGAAGAGGAAAATTTTCTAAGAAAAGGCAAATGCTTTTAGATCTGAAGTGTGAGTAGGAGTCTGCCAGATCAGCATTCTCATTTGTTACTGTTTCCTGTCTCTTACTTACATGACACTGATGTATTCAGCTTTCTGATTTTGTAGTTTGTATCATAGGTTACTATGTGTCCTCACCCACCATCTCACCACCAGATCTACTTCCAATCATCACTTTCTTCAGAATAAACAATCTTATCTTGGAGAGGAAAGAAAGTAACCCTCTAAATCCTATTAATGTGACATAAATAGAAAAATGGCAGGCCTGGATGGAAGGAAGTCTAGGAAGATGTTGGTCAAAGTTTACAAAATGTCAGCTAAGTGGGAGGAATCTATTGTACAACGTGTGGCTACAGTTATTAACAATGTATTGTATTTTAAGTGTTCTCACCAGAAAAAGAAAAAAGAAAGAAAACATATGAAGCGATGCATGTGTTGGTCAGGTTGATTTGGTCATTCCATAATGTATACATATTTTAAAATGACATGTTGTATAGGATTAATACATACTTGTCAATTAAGAAAAAAACAAAAATAATAAACACCAGATGCTAGCATTAGCCTAACCAGCACAAGTGGCAGGCTTGTATGTAAGAAATATATTTGTTTATGGAAACAATCTCTTATTGTTTTAACATCATGATAATATCAAAATCTATTTATAGTCTTATATCAGCCACAATTTAACACAACCTTTAACATTCAGACAGATTATATTTATATTTACATTTGCAGCATGTAACATGACACTGTGTACATATCAGATGTAAATACATGTTTTGAAATGAATGAACAGATAAATGATTGAATAAATGAATGAATGAAATTTTATAATAAACTTTAGGAATTATTACATTGCTATCTAAATATTACTTCTTGGAAAGCATGCACAAAGTAAAATAGAAACAGTAGAAACAGAACTAAAATGTCTATCTCATAAACCACCAGAAAATGGTAATTTATAATAAAATCTTTTCATAAAATAGAGAAAACAAAGAAAATCTCAATGAAGAGGCAAAAAAGTAAGATGGGAGGGAAAACAAATGTTTTGGCTTGGTCAATAAAGTTAAAATAGTTAAGCTGTATTTCACATTGACTGTATTTCACAGTGATTATATATATGTAACATAAAAGATATTCAGAGAAAATCATACATAAATAATGTGCCAATTGTTTCTGGGAAACAGAAACCCTACAATTACAGCAAAAATATATCTTCAAATTTTGGAGGAAATATGAATATCAAAGTAAAAAAAAACAAAGAAAGTAGTTGCTGAATCAAAATCACTTTTGAGAAACAATAAATGAAATATTTGACATGCTAGTAAGGCTTTTACCAAATTTTGTCATCTCCAGGTCTGAAACAGTTTCCTATAAGCAAAATAATAGAAAACACTGAAACTGTCTTCCACACTTTATTAGTCCATAGTAGAAAATTGAAAAATGGGAAATTCACTTAAGCACAGCTTATTGGTTGATCTCTGCTTAGCAACACTGACATAGACTTAAGGATAATAATTTCAAAGCTAGTAAAAGCCTTGTAATTTGTATTATGAACAAAAGAAATATAGCTTTACAATATAACAATGTGTTTCTTTGAATACCAAATTTGTCATTGAGTTTCTTTATGTCAGGCTAATAAATTTCTACTTTATGTTTGCATACAACATTACAACTTGAACATTTCTTTTAAATGAAGGAAACAAAACTGTAAAAAGTTATATACATGTATATTGAGATATATATTTACCTACACACATATATACAATTATCTAATTGATTACTTTAAAAATAAGTTAGATTTTGAAATGATTTTTGATAAATGTTTGACTAGTGTACATCAAATTCTTAATAAAATAAGATCATTATTCATTTCTCCCTCTGAATACAATTGAAGAATCACCTCTTAATCCCATGTGTTCTTGTGACAGAAGCAAGTGGAGAAATTAAGGAAAGAATACTCATAATTTGAGAAAAGAAAGCATATCTCTGAGATGACCTGAGCTTTATTCCAAAGAATATAGCTCCTATATATAATGTAAATTACCTATTTATATCCCTCCTGTGTCTTTTTTATATTTATGGTTTTGATTACTAAATGGCCTTATTGTTACATGAGAAGTATAGGTCTCATACCTTTAGAAATCTCTCAATTAAAGATCCAAGGTGATACTTATATGGGAGGAATTCCCTAATCCTTCTTGCAGGGCATGCAACAGGGGTGTAGCTCGCTTCTTGGGTGCACTCCTGCTCAAACCCCTAGGAGAAGCATGCAGATTGGCAGTTGTGGGGAGAGTTTTTTGGGCTCCGACCCCTTGGCGGTGTCTAGGGTTGAGTGTTTACAGCTCCTGAAACCCCAGTGGGCATGTATTACAGTGCACTCTTTGACCTTTGCCATCTGCACTGGCTTGTGTTGACCAGCTCAATTAGACCCTGTGCCTTGTCACAAGGACAGAGGGTTTTCTACATCTTAGGTTCTTAGTACTGGGAAAATTGGATCACACATGGGCTTGGAGGATAGCTGCAGGTTTTGTCGAGTGGTGGAGGTAGGGCTCAGTGAGGTGGATGGGAGCCAGAAGGGTGATGGAGTAGGAAGGAGGTCTACCCTTGGAGCCCAGCTGCTGGGCTCTCCTCTGACCGCCCCTGACTGAATTTCACATCGTTCCACCTGGATGGCCTGCCAGTGTCTGCTGGTGTCTGTCAGTGTGCTCTTCTGTTGCTTTTGATGTCCAATTGCTTGTGCCTGTGCTTGCCAGGGTCTCTGGTTTTAATGGACACAGGATGGGGGCATAGTGGGCCAGAGTGGTCTTGGTTAATGCAACATTTGGGAGTGAAAGCAGGAGTGCCTGTTCTCACTTCGGTCCATGGGCACAGGCTTGAGGGTGGAGCCCTTAGCAGGGACCCTGCCCTTCTCTGCCTAGCACTTCCCTGCCCATCTCACATACCAATACTAAGTATATAGTATCAATCAAAAGAAAATATAACTTTTTTCAAACATAATTTAAATGATTTTAATGCATCATAACTGAATTTATCTGTAAATAAAATGAAGCCATATTTTGTTCTGAGTATCCTGAAGTAGTAATATTGGCCCATGGATATTACTGTTATAAAGCACAACTTTCATATCATCTGTGGTCTGTTCTCACCTCAAGCCCAGAGACAATAAGTTTATTTCCTCACTTGACCATCCTCAGTCTTTACAGCTCATATTCTTCTCTCAGTAACATGGTAGGCTCATCCAAGTCGGTTTGTCATCTCAAACGAATAAAACAGTCACAACTAAATCTCTATAGAAATGAAACATGAATTAGATTCTTCTGAAGCACAAGGGGAGGGCAGATGAGAACAGTTTTATAATCACAGTCAGGAACTATTTTCTAGATCTTTTCTCTTGCGTTGAGGGTAATTCATACATGAATTCTACCACTACCAGTGATCCCTATGTAGATATGGAAAATATAGATAGAAATGATCCTCATTAAAAGTTACACTGAGTTGCAATCTGAAAGTTGAGAAAATAAACATTTCCCCCAAAAAATAAACCGATCACAACACCTCAGGCTAGGTGCCTCCAAAGTGGGTGAATGGAATCAAATCTGAATTCCTGAGAATATAATAATTAATTCATATATATTAAAATCCTCTCTTCACTTTAGCAAAGCCTCTCTCCAATTTATCTTCTACTACCAATACTAGATTTAAGAAGCCTGTCATTACCCCATCCTTGTTTTGTATAGCCTCTAATATCTAATTTCTGGATGTCAAAACTATGAGCTGAATGCAATCTGGTCCAAGTGTTTAGGGTTTTGATAAAAAAACCATCACAATCCTACAATATAAGCACATGCCTGGCCGTCAACCTCTAAACCTCTATCTGTGCTATTGAACTGAACCTTTAAAGAAAAATGTATGTTATGTATTCAAAGAAATATTTCACAGCTTTGGTCACACAGATGCTGATGTGGAAATGAAGCCAACCCCTCCAGAAGGAAGAAAAAGAGTGGAATTTTTCTATTCTTACCATCTATGTGTTGAAACAAAAATAGTAAATAATATGCATGTGTATATATGCAATTTTGTGTGGGAATGTAGGTATGAGAGAGATTGATAATAAATCTAAGCTTTTAACATTATTTTCTTTTTGCTGAAATTTCATGATATTAACATTTATTGCAGAGTTGTATTTCTGTGTAAGGCTTTGTGAGACACAAGTTGAAGGCACTTAAGTACAGAATTTTTTGATAACTCATACACACATTCATATTTTTCTTTATTCAATTATGGTTTCATATGGCTATTTTTTAAAAAAAAACTATTGAGTGCTTACTAATCTCTAATACAGGCTAAAAGCACCAGTTAACATGAATCTTGGGGCTGAGCGTGGTGGCTCATGCCCGTAATCCCAGCACTTTAGGAGGCTGAGGCCGGTGGATCACAAGGTCAGGTGTTCAAGACCAGCCTGACCAACATGATGAAACTTGGTCTCCACTAAAAATACAAAAATTAGCCATGCATGGTGGCATGCACCTGTAATCCCAGCTACTCAGGAGGCTGAGGCAGGAGAATCACTTGAACTCGGGAGACAGAGGTGGCAGTGAGCTGAGATTGTGCCACTGCACTCCCGCCTGGGTGACAGAGTGAGACTCCATCTCAAAAAAAAACATGGATCTTGGTATATAAGAAAATTATTTTTAAGTCAGTTTGATGTTGAATACAATGGCATTGTAGAAATTCATCAAAAGTTAATTATTATGCAAAAATATTAAAATAGGGATATTTAGCTGCCCTAATTTGCAAATAGATTGATGTCAATAATCACAATATTAAAAAACAATGAATGATTCAAAGCTTAGTAAATTAGATTATAAAGTAATGCCTGTATAACATTTTTATTAATTAGAAAATGAAGATGAGTTTACAAAGGCATAAATAGAATTTTTAAATTGTATAATGCCAAAGTAACTTCTGATACATTTCTTAATACACAACTGCTATGTGTCTTTCAGAAAGTTGGGATAACACAACATTTAAACATAAATTCTGTCATTTGCCATTGACCTTATATATTAAGCACATTCAAAGAATGGTTATTCAGCAGTACTATGGTGAAATAAAATACACCAATATATTTACACAATTTATTTAACCATTTTTCTATTAGACATCTATTGTTTTTCATTTTATAAGAAGTAATGCAACAAATATATATGTAGAGAACAGTTTAAATACATTTTTCATTTTTTTTTTGCAATGGAAGTTACATTACATAAAATTAACCTTTCTAACCATTTTAAAAATATGCAGTTGACACTTAGGTTGCTTCCAAATCTTAGCTACTATAAGCAACAAATATAGGACTGCAGACATCTCTTCAATATATATTGATTTCTTTTCTTCTGATAATCAGCCAATGAATAGATAAATAAAATAAAATGTGTTACATATACACAGTGGGGTACTATTCTACCATTTAAAAAAATGTGCTACTCAGGAGGCTGAGGCAGGAGAATTGCCTGAACCTGGGAGGCAGAGGTTGCAGTGAGAGAAGATCGTGCCACTGCACTCCAGCCTGGGCAACAGAGTGAGGCTTTGTCTCAAAAAAAAAAAAATTTAAAAAAATGTGATCTAGTCATTTGCAACAACATAGATGGAACTGGAGATCACTATGTTAAGTGAAATAAGCCAGGCACAGAAAGACAAACATCACATATTTTCACTTACTTGCGGGATCTAAAATCAAAACTATTGAACTCATGGACACAGTGGAAGGATGGTTACCAGAGGCTGGGAAGGGTGGTGAAGGGCTGGCAGGGGAGATGAAGATGGTACAAAAGAATCGTTTGAATAAATAAAAAGAATGAATAACAAGAATAGTTTGAAAGAATAAATAAAAAAATAGAAAGAATGGGTACGAAAAGAGAAAGAAGGAAGAAAGCTTACTATTTGATAGCACAACAGAGTGACTATTACCAATAATACCTGTACATATTTAAATAACTTAAACAGTGTAATTGAATTTTTGGCCACTCAAACGATAAATATTTGAGGGAAGGGATATCCTATTCTCCATGATGTGCTTATTTCACACTACATGCTTGTAGTAAAGCGTCTCATTTACTAAATAAATAAATGTATGTATGTGTGTGTGTATGTGTGTATAAAATACACCCACAAAAGTTAAAAATAAAAAAAAATTAAATATACAATTGAGTGGCTTTAGATACAGTTACAATGCTGTGCAACCATCACCTGTATGCAATCCCAGAGCACTTTCATCACCTCAAAAGAAAACCCAGTAACCACTAGTCAGTCTCTCTTTATCATCCTGTACCCCTAGTCTCTGACAACAATTCATTTGGTTTCTGTTTCTATGGACTACTGTGTGTATTCATGTAAGTGAACTCACATAAGAGTTGGACAACTGAACTTAATTTTTTTCACTTAGTATGTTTTCAACAGTTATATATGTTGCAACATGTGGCATACTTTACTTCTTTTTGTAACAGAATAAGAATTCCTTTTATGGGTATACTTTATTTTGCTTATCCTTTCAGCAATTGATGGATATATACATTATTTCTACTTTTTGGTTAATAATGATGTAAAAAAATTCCTGGAAAAAAATTGTTTTAACACCTTACCTGTTTTCAATTAATTTGAGTATACACCTAGGAGTTGAGTCATATGATAATCTGTTTAACTATTTGAGTAACTGTCAAACTTTTTCCTGCAGCTACATACCGTTTTCCATTTCTACCAGAAATGTACAAGGGCTCCAATGCATCCACATCTTTGCCAATATGTGCAACTTCTCTTTAAAAAAAAAGACATATTAGATGAAGTTGTGGTATTATATTATGCCTTTGATATGAATTTGTCTGTTGCCTAAGGACTAATGAAGTTAAACATTTTTATGTACTTGTTTGCAATTTGAATATTTTTTAGAAAAATGTCTGTTCAATTTTTTTAAATATATATGACATTAGAAAGGAAATAGCAAAATGGGAAAAATAAGTCCTAGCCTTTCAAAATTACAACACATGCAAACAATTTAAATTTTCTCATTATAAGAAAGAGATTGGCAGAATTTCTGCTTTGCCACTTCTATTCATGACTAATAAAAGTTCTAGGAAATGCAAGTAGGGGAGAAATTAGATGTACATTTCACTAGGCTTTCCCTAAGATCCTATGAGAAAATAAGTATCACTATGCAAATCTTTGTGATGAATATTTTTGCTTGACATTCAAAGTTTTCAAATAATATGTCCATCTCTTTTTTTGTAATATTCAGTTATCGGCACTAACTTCTTATCTCACATGAAATGCTGCCACTGTGCCTCTCTGTTGCTAAGCTCTTCTGCCATTTGCAATTCTTGGTGAATATAAAGAATCATGAAGAAATAACAAAAGCAAGCATCTCTCTGTGTCAGTTTCTCTTGATGCCCATCCTAATCACCTTATATAAGCCCTGCCTGAGCTCCTTGTTCTTAAGAGAATATACAATGGGGTTGAGGGAAGAAGGAATGACATTGTGTAGCACATTGAGTAGAACTGGAATGAGGGGAACTCTCATTCCTGCACTACGAGTGATGGAAATCACAATAACAGCTGTATAGAAGAAAAGGATTAGGATGAGGTGGGAAGTGCAGGTGCTTAAGGCCTTGGATGCAGCTTCTGTAGAGTTCAGCTTCAAGACAGAGTGAAGTATTAAAGCATATGATAAAATAATCAAACCCAAGTCACTTCCCATGAGTGCCCAACCCAGAAGCAGCTGGTTGATACTATTAATTTTCCAATCATCACAAGATAGGCTAGTGACTCCAAGGTTAGAACAAAGACAGTGCTCAATCTGATTCCGGGAGCAGTAGTGTCTCTGAGCAGCCAACACAGGCACTGAGATGGGACATAGGCTGTTTCTCAGTGCCATAAACACAGTAGCTTTGAACACAAAAGATTCAGTGATGATTGATGGATATCGTAGTGGCTGACAAGTGGCTACATATCTATCAATAGCCATGCAGACAAAGATACCTGACTCCATGGCCACACAGCAATGTATGGCATACATCTGAGCAAAGCACTCTGGGAGACTGATGGTTTTAGCATTGAACCATAAGATGGCCAAAATCTTAGGCATGATGGTGGTAGCCAGGCCCATGTCCACCACAGCCAAGATGCCCAGGAAATAGTACATAGGCTGGTGCAGTGCTGCCTCTTTGTTGATGATGATCAGGATAAGGATGTTGGCACTGAGAGCTAAGAGGTAGAGCAGAGCCAGGGGCAGGGAGAGCCAGTGCTGCCAGCCGTGAATGCCAGGGAATCCCATTAGGATGAATTCAGAGACCTGGAACTTAGAGGTGTTGGAATCTCTGCGCTCCTGGAGCATCCTTCGCTAAGAGGAATAATATTCAACATTATTATTCTTAATTCTCTTCCTGACAGAATTTGAAAGGAAATTACCCAGTATTATGACATTAAGAGAGATTGAGAGACTAATATTTTCATATTACCACTTCGATTTTATTGGATATTTATCATGACACAGGAACTGTGGCATGTGGTGCATTCTGTGTCTTAACTCACATATCAACAGTTTTAGTCACCCGTAAAACCCTGTAAGGCTGGTTATATTTTTTTCTTCTTTCTCATACTGAGGAATAAAATATTAGAAGAAGTCAGGACATTTTTCATATTTTTCTAACTTTTTAGCCAGGGAGGCAGAACAAGTTGAAAATGATCTGACTTCACAGCTTTAGCCCTTAAGTTTTGCTTTGCTGATGACTTCGTTTCTTTAGACATTTATTGTATAGACTCAGAATACAAGTATTTAAGCATTGAGACTTTTTTTCATGTAAAAGATTATATTGTAGAATACATGAAAAGAACTAAAAGTAGCTCTTTTTAGTTCTTCACATATTCACACACTTGAGAATATGGGAAATGCTATAATATATCATTTAATTTTCATTGAAATTTATATTAGTATAAACATTTTATAGAAAGAAGATTGAAATACAAAGTTTAGTCAACTCTCTCCCACTGTAAAGGACAGTAATATTCTTTAGAAATCATATTGTCCTTTAAATCCAATTCGTTATGGTTTCAAGTAAGTTTTCTTTACCTGCAAATGTTTTTGGTCTTAGAGCAGTCCACTCAGTCACACTATAATGAACAGCACAGAATTTTAAAAAAACAAAATAGAAGAAAAGAAACACACACAACATGTCCCAAGAGTTTGAGATAAACTCATTGATAAAATACCTATGAAATCAAGATATAATAATATATGAATAATTTATTTTGAAACAAAAAAATGTTTATAATCTGTTCTCAACAAATGTAGGCTATTCATTATTTCTTCCTGTCAATATTTTCAGTATTAAAGAATACTATAATGACACAGAAAATGCAAAATGTATTGTGGGTTAAAATGATAACATCTATGGAAAAGGTAGTATTGATATTGAGCTGGCAGATATATTCATCTTAATCCATATGATGGTATACTATTATATTTATACCATAATGAGTCAAGGTAAATTAATGGATTTTTATTTAGATAAATGTACTTATTCTGTTCTCTATATTTCAGTAACTTCTAAGATTCAATCATTTATTTTCATACTTTTGTTTATCTTTTATTTGGAAACTATTTATCAAATCATGATGACCTCTGAGTACTAATTCAAACCTGGTCTGCTTTAGAAAGCTGTTTCAAAACTCTGGGTGATATGTGAAGATCAATTAGAAGGATGAATGCTTTTGTAGTCACTTCTTTGCCCCATTGGAGATATGCTTGGTTTTCTGTGCTAATAGGTCTTTTTTCAGATACTTTAAATTATTCCAGAGGAAAAACAAAAACACTGATCTACATGCTGCATGAATGGCTTCCAGTGTTCTTGGAGTTGTGTGGTAGAAGGTTACTGGGGATCTCACACTTAAAGGTGAATAATAGATTCAAATCTCCATTTCTTAGGAAACCCCTTCTTTGTCCATTGTCATAATTGATGTATATGCACTCATAGTATTAGTTAAATTTTCTTCCAAGAATAAACTTCCAAATATCATAAGGAGCTATTTAACATTGTTTAGAAGAATGAATAAATCCAAGATAGCCAGTTGTTCCTTTTTCTATTATTTTAACTGTATCCTTGTTTGATTTTTATGTGTTTACATTGAAGGATGGTAGATTAGATGCTACAAAAGGCAGCATCTAGAAATAACAAAACAACATAGGATGAATGTATCAATAATAGCACTCTTCAATGGTCTCTTCTTGTGTCATCAGAACATCTTAGAATTATACAGGAGTAGATAGAAATGACAAGTAAGCAAAACTCTGGAGGTCAGAAATGTTTTCTAAGAGGAAAAAATAAATGCTTTTAGATTGAAGTATGTTTAGAATTCTGTCGGATTTCTATTCTCTTCTGTTGCTGTTAGCGATTTCCTACCCACATCACACTAATATTATCAGCTTTGTGATTTTGCAATCCTCTATTCTATTTTGTGCCCTCACTCCTGCCACACTAAATCTACATTTAATTATTCCTTCTTCTAAAAGACTCAATTTTGTTTTGGAGAGAATAGAGATCCTCACTCTAAATCATTTGAGTATAACACAATTTAAAAAGAGATGGGGGCCAGGCACCATGGCGCATGCCTGTAATCCCAGCACTTTTGGAGGCTGAGGCAGGTGGATCACGAGGTCAGGTGATCAAGACTATCCTGACCATCATGGTGAAACCCCGTCTCTACTAAAAATACAAAAAAAATAGCTGGGCATGGTGGCGCATGCCTGTAGTCCCAGCTATTCAGGAGGTTGAGGCAGGAGAATTGCATGAACCCAGGAGGTGGAGATTGCAGTGAGCCGAGATCACGCCGCTGCACTACAGCCTGGGCAACAATGCAAGACTCTGTCTCAAAAAAAAAAAAAAAATAATAATAATAATAACAATAATAAAGAAAAAGAGATGGGGTTGCAGTTAAAAAATATATTCATTGATGAAATCAATCTTTTTTATTTTAACATGGTAAGTATCTCAACTCACAATTATATTGTAGAATACAGGAAAAGAACTAAAAGTACCTCTTTTTAGTTTTAGTTTTTAGTTCTTATTGTGTTCTTATCTTTTATTATATTGTGAGTGAATCAAGATACTTATCATGTTAAGGTATTACATACCTTAATATTTGGAGATATTCAATTTATATTTAATTCATAACATCTAGCAAAATCCTATGCATATAGTACATATGAATAAATGCTTTTGAATGAATAAATGAACACATTAATGAATGACATTTCATAATGGGCTTTAAGAATTATGACACTGGTGTCAAATATTATCTCGTAGAAAGCACTATCCTTAGCAAACTAACACAGGAATATAAAATCAAATACCACATACTCTTATAACTGGGAGTTAAATGATGAGAACATGTGGACACATAGAGAGGAAAAACACACAGGGTTGTCTATTGATGGGTGGAGGGTGGAAGGAGGAAGAGGACCAGGAAAGACAACCAATGGGTACTAGGCTTAATAGCTGGATGATGAAATAATCTGTACAACAAACTCCAATGACACAAGTTTATCTACGTAACACACCTGCACTTGTACCCCTGAACTAAAGTTTAAAAAAAAGAAAAAGGAAAAGGAAAAAAGAAGCATGAAAAGAAACAGAAGAAACAGGCCTAAAATGTCTACCTCATGTATTACCAGAAAATGTAATTTTCTAAATAAAATACTCATCATGAAATAGAATAAACAAAGAAAAACCCTAAAAGACAAAATAAACAAATGAATAAGGTAGCAGACCAAACAAATATTTTGGTGTGGGAGGTAAAGGTTAATTATTTAATCTATACCACAAGTTTATCCTATTTCACAGGACTAGTATATATACATGTGTGTATGTGTGTATATAAATATGCAATTAAAAAGTACAAAGACAAAACTATATGCAATATATGCACAAAGAGTTTTATAGAAATAGAAATAACATACTAAAAACCTTCCCCAAAACTTTTTGAGGAAATATTAATGTCAGTCAAAGTAGAAACCAAAGAAACTAAATGCTGGATAGAGACAACTTTTGAGAAACAATAGATGAAATGCATGACACCATGCAATTAAAACTGATTGCAGCACTGTTCAGAATAGCCAAGATTTGGAAGCAACGTGTGTCCATCACAGATGAATGGATAAAGAAAATATGGTACATATACACAATGGAGTACTATTCAGCTGTGAAAAAGAGTGAGATCTTGTCATCTGCAACAACATGGATGGGACTGGAGAGTATTATGTTAGGTAAAATAAAATAATGATTATGTTCAGGCAAGAAAGGGAAATATCACATGTTCTTATTGTGGCATCTAAAATGCAAAACAATTGAACTTATGAAATTAGAAAACAGAAGGTTGTATACTAGAGGCTGGGAAGGGTACTGGGTTAGTGTAGGGGCTGAGGGGAAGGTGGTGATGATTAATGAGTACAAAAAAAATAGAAAGAATGAATAAGACCTAGTATTTGATAGCACAACAGGCTGACTATAGTCAATAATAACTTAATTGCTATTTAAAAATAAATAGTATAATTGGAATTTTTGTGACACAAAAGATAAATGCTTGTAGGGATGGATATCCCATCCTTCACGATGTGATTGTTATGTATTGCATGCCAGTATCAAAACATCTCATGTACCCCATAAATATGCTCATGCAATATATACAGACAAAAAATTAAAAATATAAAAAAACATACTGATTGAACCAAATTGTGTCATTTTCATGTCTGACACAGTTTCTTCCCTCAAGCAAAATAATAGAAAAAACTGTAGTTATTTTTCTCACATTATTAGTACATAAAGAAAATTGAAAAATTGGGAATCCACTTACATTAATCACAACTTCTTAGCTGATCTTCAATTTTTGACTTAGCCACATTGGAAGGATTTACACTAATAATTGCAAGGCTAAGAAAAGCTTTGTAATTATTATTAATTTTTTTTAGCATTTGCTGTATTAGGTAAATGATTTTTTTTAATTTTTAAAAATTTTTTTGTTTTTTTATTTTACTTTAGGTGTATACAATATCCGGCGTTTCTCCCCATGTTATCCCCCTCACCCTTTCCACCCCCACGCTGTCCCTCCTTTACCCTCCCAAAACTGCCCCCAGTGTGTGATGCTCCTCTCCCTGTGTCCATGTGTTCTCATTGTTCAACACCCACCTATGAGTGAGAACATGCGGTGTTTGGTTTTCTGTTCTTGTGTTGGTTTGCTAAGAATGATGGCTTCCAGATTCATCTAAGTCCCTAGAAAGGACACGAACTCATCATTTTTTATGGCTGTGTAGTATTCCATGGTGTATATGTACCTCATTTTGTCCAGTCTATCATTGATGGGCATTTGGGTTGATTCCAGCTCTTTGCTATTGTATGTGTTCACAAAATGAGAAAATGTTTCCTTGCATAAAAAAATTATTGTGTCAAGAGCAGAAAATCAAATACCGCATGTTCTCACTCATAAGTGGGTGTTGAACAATGAGAACACATGGACACAGGGAGGGGAGCACTACACACTGGGGTCTGTTGGGGGGAATTAGGGGAAGGACGGGGGGGTGGGGAGGTGGGGAGAGATAGCATGGGGAGAAATGTCAGATATAGGTGAAGGGGAGGAAGGCAGCAAATCACACTGCCATGTGTGTACCTATGCAACAATCTTGCATGTTCTTCACGTGTACCCCAAAACCTAAAATGCAATCAAAAAAATAAATAAATAAATAATTATTGTGTCATTCTGTGAAGCTTGTAAATTTGTTCTTCATGTTTGTATATTTTTAAAATTTCCTTTATAATTTACTATTAAAACAAAACTGTAATAATTCATATACATGCATACATAATTGTATAGATTGTGAAAATAAGCTATATTTTCTAATGTATTTTGATAAATATTTGACTAATATATACCAAGTAATCACAAATATTTGAAAAATATTGAATCATTACTTGTTCCTCCTTATCGATTCATTTAAGCAGTCATCTCATAACTCTATGTGTCTGTATAATAGAAGCAAGTAAAGAAATTAAAAATACCCATAAGCTGAAAATAAAAAATATATCTTTGGATGACTTATGCTGTCTTTATCTCACATATAATATTTATCTTATATACATGATATCTCACATTATATATATTTAGCATATATTATGTTAAATATATATTAAAACTATAACTGTAAAAAGGAAACACATAAATATTTATGTCTCTTGTGTTTCCTTTTTATGTACGCTTAATTACTAAAACTGACTTTATTGTTAAACAAAAAGTTTAGTTCTTATTTCAAATACACTTACAAGCATTTCAGTTAAAGATCCTGCTGATACTAAATAATACAGCACTAAGCACGAGTTATATAATACTTTTCCAAAACAAATTTAAAATGCTTTTTTTTTTTTTAAAGTCAGAGAATCAAGGGGAAAGAGATTTTGATTGAGAAAGATGTCTGTTTAAAATATACTATAAATTGCCTCTGAGAATGATACTTATACTTGCTGGGAACTCAGCTGGGCAATGTGACTGCTGTGGCAATGCTAATTTACACAAACCTATATGATTGCTGGTGATGAGAAAAAGATAATTGAGCTTAATAATTTAAGGAAATAATATTTTATGAAAAAGACAGAAAGATTATAATACTTTCTAGTCCCTAATATTTGAAGTTCTGAATTACCAGGATTTGAAGCTAAGGACCACAATTGAAAAAAAAAAAAGTTTTATCAAGAAATATAAGCTTATAAAATACTTTTAATGCGATTTAACTTTTCTGCAAGAAAAATAGATTTGTATTATGCTATGACTGAGTACGTCTATTAAATGATAACATTAAAAACAAATACCACCTTTTATAAAGTATGATTTTGATATCATCAGTTGTGTATTTCCCAAGCTCTGTAGATAGCAACTTTGTTTTCTCACTTGATCATGCTCAATCTTTACACAGGCCGTGCTCTTCTCTCAAAATGACTGTAGGTTTATCCAAGTGTGTTTGGTATCCAAAATATATGAAACACAGTCATAACTATGTCTGCCTAGGAATAAAGCCAGTTAATCAGATTCTTATTCTAAGGAATAAGAGGAGGGCAGGTAAGACGAAATAGAGTTCTAACCATAATAAAGAACTGTTTTCTATTTTTTCTCTCTGTCATCAAGTTATTCATACCTGACTTTCATCATCTCCAATGATTCCTATTTCTTTTGTTTATAAATATTCATAATCATCATGGAAAGTTTCACTGAATAGGAATCTGAAAATTGGGGAAATAAACATTTTTCTGCAAAAACAAACTTCTGCGGCATTTCTGCTTTCAAAATTGTTGGATGAAATCAAATCTGTGTTTCTGAGAATAATCAATAGTGCACACTCAAAGGCTCTGTACACTTTAGCAAAACCTCTCTACAATTTATCCACCATGAGCTACAACAAGAAAAATCCTGTCACTACCCTGTCTCCTTTTCATGACCTTTAATACCTGATTTCCAGATGCCAGTGCAATGAGTGGAATGCAGTTTGGTCCAGGTGTTTAGAATCTTGGTCAAAGAGCATATAATAATCCTAAAATATAGGTACAATTTACTGCCTTCAACATTAAAATCTCTTGATACCTTTACTACTGATGTGAGCCTTTGAAGAAAATTGTGTGTTGTATGTCCCTAGGGGATATTTCAGATAATGAGGCTCACAGTGTTGGAGTAAAGACAATGCTCACAAGAGATAAAAGGGTGTAAACCTCCCATGCTCACTCTTATATGCTACATAAATAAGTGAATACTTTCCTATGAATGTATCTGCACGTGTGCTTATGTGTGGCCATGTATACATGGTCCGGGAAGTGAGAAAGAACACAGGATATTTTTTATTAAAAGTTATGATATTAATATGATTGCAGAATTGTTGTGGTTTTCTTGTTAAAGTCTTGTGGCATACACATTAGAAGCAGGCACAAAATGTTCTAATGCTCACACAGACACTTTAATATCTTCCTTTATTTATGTTTTCATGTGTCTGTTTAAATAACGTCATTGAGCGATTCACACTCTTAGACTAGGAACTATTAAAAAAGCATCAGAAAACGTGAGCATTGGTTTTCAAGAAATTTATTTTCAAGAAAGATTAGTGATGACTATTACAGAATAGTAAAAATAAATCAAAAGTTCAGGCTTATTATGCACAAAGGTTAAATCAGGAATAATTAAATGCCTTAATTTTGAAATAATAATAGTGATGTTAATAAGTGCAATAATAAAACACAATAACTAATCTAATGTTAAGTATTTTTAATTACAAGAAAAATGCCTGATTATTTTTATTAGTTGGAAAAATAAAATGGGGTTTGCACAGAGATAATTAGAACCTAATTCTAGACTGTAGAGGAAACTTCTGATATATTGATATACAATTGCTATATAAGCTTTCGACCAACTTTTGGATAATATCAATTTTAAAACACAAATCCTATCATTTTCAGTTAGTGATTATATTAAGCACATTCAAAAAAGGATTGTTCAGTATTGTGATTAAATAAAAGCACATTATATCTTTATACACTTCCTTAAGTACTTTCCTGTTCTCAGACATCTATGCTCTTTTATTTTACAGAAAAATATACAAGAAACATACATGCAGAGAACAATTTTGGCAGTTTTTTTATGTTGTCTTTCACTGAATGTAAGTTAGTACTACCTTTATGGAAAACAGTGTGGAAATATCCAAAAAAACTAAAAATAGAACTACCATTCCATCCAGCAATCCCACTCCTAGGTATCTACCCAAAGGAAGATAATTACATTTAAAATAATTACATTAAAAATATTGGCACTAGTATGTTTACCACAGGGAAAGATATGGGATGAACCTGTGTCCAACAACAGATAACTGGATAAAGAAAATGTGGTATGATATATGATGAAATACTACTCAGTCATGAAAACAAATGAAATAATGTTTTTTGCACCAACATGCATAGAACATGAGTCCATTATCTTAAGCGAAGTAACTCAGAAACAGGCAAATACCGTATGTCCTCACTTATAAGTGGGAACTACCTAATATGTACACATAGATATAGAGTGTGGAATAAATACATACTGGAAGTTTGGGAGGTGAGAGGATGGAAGGGGAGTGAGGAATGAGAAATTCCTTAGCAGGTACAATGTACACTATTCTGGTAATGGGTACACTGGAAGCCCGGATTTCACAACAGCCAGGTTATCTGCGGGTATACATCCATGTATCAAAAATTCAGTTGTACCCCCTAAAGTTATATAAAATGAAAAAAAACATACAATTGAGTGGCTTTCACTACACTCATTATTCTATGCAACCATCACCACTATCTAATTTCACAATATTTCTATTACTTTGAAAGGAAACTTCATAACCATTAGTCAGTATCTCATTATTGCCCTGAGCATCCATTCCCTTTTAATAGCTAATTTACTTTTTTCTCTGTAGACTTAACCTATTCTGGATATTCATACAGATGGAATCAGATACTAGGTAGCTCTTTTTTTCTTTCTTTCTTCACTAACCTAAGCACAATGTTTTCAAAGTTAATGTATGCTGTAGATTGTACTAGTACTTTATTGGGGGGTGGAATTTATCTTTTTCCTTATTTTTTCTCTTTACTAAACAAAATTTTGCCATTTGTTATTTGTTTTCTGATTGTTTTGTAGCCTTCTCTTCTTTCCTTCTCTTGCGTCTTCTAAAAATAAACGTGATATTCTATGGTGGTATATTTTAGTTTTCTTCTTTTTATTTTCTGTCTTTATTTCCTCTTCATTGTCAAAGGATATTATCACTAGGTATTATTTCCTCTTCATTGTCAAAGGATATTATCACTAGGTATACTATTCTAAGATAAAAGTGTTTTTCCTTCAGAATTTTAAATATGTCACGCCTTTTCTGATCTGTAAGATTTTTACTGAGGAGTCTTCTATCAGATGTATTGGAACTCCTTTATATGTTATTGTTTTCTTTTCTCTTGCTGCTTTTAGGTTCCTTTCTTCATCTTTGACATTTGGGAATCTGATTATTAAATGCCTTGAGGTAGTCTTCTTTGGGTTAAATCTGCTTGGTATTTCTATAATCTTCTTGTACTTTAATATTGATATATTTTTCTAGGTTTGGGAAGTTCTCTGTTAAGGTAAGAATTATTTAAGGATGAGAAAGTGGAGAAATGAATAGTGGCATTCATTAAATAAATTTTTCTACCAAGATGAAGAAAGAAATAAAATATAAAGAAACGTTGATTTTGTGATGAAATTTGCTTTATTCATTTTATAAAATGAAAAATTCTAGAATATGACTCAAAAATGTGAATAAAAATTATTAAGCATAAATTTACAACATCAGAGAAAAGTATGTGAATTCTTGCAAATAGGACAGGAAGAACTGACTCTAATTCTTTTCATGGTTTCTTGACATTGCTATAATCCTGCTACTATTATTAGTCTCTCACCTACATATCAATTTGGCAGGCCCTTGATACGAAAAATGTTCAAGTAATTTCCTCAGTTTCATTCTCAGTTCAAAAGAAGAAAAGTGGAAGTCAAAGCTGTAGCTGTTTGCGGATAATAGGATTGCATACCTAGAAAATACTAAAGACTCCTCCAAAAGATTCCTAGATTTGGCAAACAAATATAGCAGTCTTAGGTTACAAATCAATGTGCACAAATCAGTAGCACTGCTATACACCAACGGTGACCAAGCTGAGAATCAAATCAAGAACTCAATCCCTTTTACAACAGCTGAAAAAAAAAATACCTAAGAATATACTTAACCAAGGAGGTAAAAGTCCTCTATAAGGGAAACTACAAAATACTGATGAAAGAAATTGTATATGACACAAACAAATGGAAACACATTCCATGCTCATGGATTGGAAGAATTAATATTGTGAAAATGACTATACTGCCCAAGCAATCTACAGATTCAATGCAATTCCCATCAAAATACCACCATCATTTTTCACAGAATGAGAAAAAAATCCTAAAATTCGATGGAATCAAAAAAGAGCCTGAATAACCAAAGCAATCCTAAACAAAAAGAACAAGTGTGAAGCAGCACATTACCAGACTTCAAATTATATTATAAGGGTATAATTACAAAACAGTATGTGTGCTTATAAAAGTAGGCACATAGACCAATGGAATAAAAGAGAGAACCCAGAAATAAAGCTGAATACATACTGTCAACTGATCTTACACAAAGCATAAAAAAACGTAAAACTGGGGAATGGACACACTATTTAATAAATGGTGCTGAGAAGACTGGCAAGCCACATATAGAAGAATAAAACTGGATCTCTATCTCTCACCTTATACAAAAATCAACTTAAGATGGATCAAAGACTTAAATCTAATACATGAAGCCATACAAATTCTAGAAGAAAATATTGAAACAAGTCTTCTAAACAACTCTAAATGTCTAGAAGTGTTTATTTATAAATAAAAGTTATTTATAAATAAGACTCAAAAAGCAAATGGAACAAAAATAAAAACAAATAAATGGGACCTAATTAAACTAAAAAAAAACTTCTGCACAGCAAAAGGAATACTAATCAGAGTAAACAGACAGCCCACACAATGGGAGAAAATATTTGCAAACTATACATCTGACAAAGAACTGATATGCAGGATCTAAAAGGAACTCAAACAAATCAGCAAGAAAAAACAAGCTCATCAAAAAGTGGGCAAAGGACATGAATAGACATTTCTCAAGAGAAGACATACAAATGTTCAGAAAGTAAATGGAAAAACGCTCTGCATTACTAATCATTAAGGAAATGTAAATTAAAACCACAATGAGATACCACCTTACTCCTGTAAGAATGGTCATTATTAAAAAGTCGAAAAAACCACAGATGATGGCATGGATATTGGGAAAAGGGAGTGCTTATAAACTGCTGGTGGGAATGTAGTAACTAAATACATCGATTTTTTTATTTCCAGCTTTGTTACACTCAATGTAAAATGTTATTTTTATTATTTATGGACTCTATTGAAGTTTGCTTTTTGATCAAACACAATTTATTTGAGATCAGAAGCTCAAAAATTTTGTGGATTTTTATATGCACTAGAAAAGAAAGAATATTGTCTATCATTGGTACATAAAACACAATTTGTTATCTTTTATCTACAAGTTTTACCTATTTTTCTATTATTTTCTATTGGTCAAAATATCCAAAACTATCAACTAATGCTTTTGCAATTGTGTGTATTTTCAATCTGAAAAATATAAAATCCATAAAATTTTATTTTCAGGAATTATACTGTTTAAACACAGAAGTATTTCATACTATCAATTTACTGAGTACTATGTGGTCATATTTCATACATTCAACCCATAGAAAGTGGGTAAAAGATGGCGTAATAAACAAATTTTGAGACTAATAAACCTAAATTTAAATCTCAGTTTTACTTTTTACCATCACTATGAACAACCATTTACACTACCTAATACATAATTTCTGAATTTGTAAAATGGAGATAATAATACCTTTCTTAAATAAGTATTGTGCAACTCTAACAAAGTATAACATTGTACATCAAGCGCAGGACCATAGAACCAATTTTGGTGCTCAATTAAGGTTATCCTTACATTGAAACTTTTCCAAAAGTATTTTTATACATATATTTATCTAATTATTAAAATTTACACTATATAGCATGTCTCCCCTTTATATGAAAGGTATAGTATTTTTTCTTGTATTTCCTTTCTCCTCTCAACCCTTTCTGTTATTATTAACTCGTAAAGCTCAATTTCTTCCTTCTTGTGTTTTAACAATATTTCAAATATAATTCTACAAGTGTATTTAGTATAATTATTGTATAAAAATTAATAATGTAATCATGGACCACAGTTTTTTGAAATAGTTTATTTTTTCTCTCTCCTTTTTTCTTTCCTCTTTCCCATTTCCTACTTAGCCATTTAGAAATGCAAATATAGCCTTTTACCTCCCCTTCACTAGACACTCCCCACAGGGCAAGTACCACTTCAGAGAGGAAATTTCACCCACCAGGCAGTTGCCTTGAGAGATAACAGTCAATTTATAACCCAAAGCATGTCTGCCTAAGAAGATGCCAGCAGTCACCAGCTTGACAGTCCAGTAGATCAGGCAGCAAGCTAACCCAGAGATCTGCCACTTGTTTGCTTCCCCCTCCTGCCACGAGCTTGCCATTTACGCTAGGCCTCTTTTAGAACCGCTCGCTTTCTGCTCCAAAAGCAGAGTGGTATCCTTAGGCAGGAAGCCTATGTAAGAAAAACAGCTCTCTAAACAGTTCCTTCGGGGAATCATTAGATTCATAGCCAATACTTAAGACCATGATACTAAAGGAAGAGAATGTAGAAAATAAAGTTAAACAAAGAATATGACATAAATGAAATATGTAGTGTCTCTGAAGTAAATTAAAATGATAGTGTTTCAAGATATTGGAAATATTAAATTGCAATCAAAATTCCTAAGAGTGTGAGATGAGCAAAGAAGGAGGCCTATTTAATTTGCTAACATGGAAAAAGCATTGGTGAAGTTGACAAAAGAAATTTTAGATAACAAATGGAATAAGAGAAAAACAAACTAGGAGAAGAGTGATGTCAGGCTGAGGAAGTAAAGACAATATTGACAACCTTTGGCTTTAGGGTATACCAAATATTGAAATAGGGTGATACATGGAGGATAATTATATTTTAGTGGGTGCTGCTCTTTTGTCAGATTGTAAGATGCAAGATAGTCAAGAAGCATTCACTAAGTAAACATATGCAATTTGATGACTATAGTTAACTAAATTTTAAGGAAATATGTGTCTTCTTGTCAGTTTATTTTTGACATAGAAAAATAGCAGTAAAAATTGAGTTTATATTCCTTTGGCTTAGCTTGTGAGATGTTAATATGAAAGCACTATCTTTTATAGTTTCTCAATTGTTTTTTAATTTAGATAAATTTAAATATTAGAAATATATACTCAATTTTTCTTATTAGATTCATAATTAGAGATAAAATGAAACAAGTAGATTTTGATCCCCTTTCACAGAGATCTTAGAGGAAATATACTGTTGTTTTTTTTGTTTTGTTTTGTTTTTGTTTTTGTTTTGGTTAAGAGATCTATCTCTCTTTCCAGACTGTATGCTTTTTTTAAAGCCCCTTTAAAGAAAATGAAATATCTAATTGTTCTGTTGTGAAATAATTATGTGACCTATTCAGCCTAATATTATTTTAGCTAGATGCTTAGATACCTAAAACTCATTATATTAATGACTTTTATGGGATACACTCTAGATTCTTTTTTAGGAAAATGTCATTGAAGAAACAGAGGTTTTTGATCATTATGAGAAATATGTAGCTCATGTTTTCCAGACAAAAGTAGTAACTGGCTGTTAAGCTGAAAATCGTGATACTGAAAAGAGGACTCAGGTCATCTCCTACTTAGGTTTGCCTTTTCATAAAAAATGTACTCACTAGGTTTTGTTGAAGGAAATATGGTTTAATTATTATACTGGTCCTTCACAGGAGTGAGAAGGCAACAAATATATAGAAATGTTGGTGGACATGCCAGTGGTGTTGAGATTCCTAAGGGTACTTACTGAGAATGCACCAGCTGACAAACTCCTTTTTTGTATGTATGCAGTACTTCCAGAAAGATTTTATCGGCTCCTGCCTAAGAGGCAAACAGAAGTAATTCTATCCTTTTCTTCTCACTCCTTCGAAGTGTTCATTCACATGCTATAGGATTTGGTATCCTTAGAACCTGAAAGGAGCCTTATGACACAGTCTCGTATCTGTTTGGTTTTCACCCCATAGACAATAGGGTTCATAGTGGGAGGTAGGAGCAGATAAATATTGGCTACAATGATGTGGCAAGAAGGGGGGATTGTGTGTTCCCCAAAGCGGTGGGAAAAGAAGGAGAAGAAAGCTGGAGTGTAGGAGAAAACAATGGCACAAATGTGGGCACTGCAGGTATTAAAGGCCTTCTGTCTGGCATCTGCTGAGGAGAGGCTGACCACTGCCCGGAGAATCATGGTATAGGAGGCTGTGATACACAGTATGTCAAAGCCCCCAATCAGGAGGGCAACCATCAAACCATAGACAGCATTGACCTTGACATTACCACAGGACAATTTGGCTACAGACATGTGGTCACAGTAGGTATGGGGAAGTATATTGCCTCTGCAGTAGGGCAGGCGCTTGGTGAGGAAAGTAAAGGGAATAATGAGCAGTACCCCTCTCAGGAAGGTGGCAAGCCCAACCTTTGTGATGAGAGGATTGGTGAGGATGGTTGAATAGCGTAAGGGGTAGCAGATGGCCACATAGCGATCCAGGGCCATAAGCATAAGCACCCCAGACTCCATCCCTGTGAAGGTGTGGATGAAGAACATCTGGACAAGGCATTCATCAAATCCAATGTCCTTGAGATGAAACCAGAAGATGCAGAGGGCTTTAGGGACTGTACTAGAGCACATGACAATGTCAGTAAAGGAAAGCATGGCCAAGAAGTAGTACATGGGTTTGTGCAGGGCATCCTCATAGCGAATGAGGTAGAGGAGTCCACAGTTCCCTACCATAGCCACAACATACATAGAGCAGAATGGGAAGGAAATCCAGAGTTGTGTGTCCTCCAGTCCTGGGACTCCACTCAGAATAAATGAAGTTGGAATTAGGTCTGTTTTATTCAGTGTTAGCATGATAAATCTGGTAGGTTATGAAGTCACTTAAATTTTGTGTGGATTTTCCTAGAGTTAAAAAAAAAAAAAAAAAGACAAGAGAAAATATAGGTTATCTTTACTGTCTCCCTCTCCCCAACTTTAAAAAATTCCATAATGCATTTTCGTGGTCCAACAACCAAATTTCTGAAAGCCAAGGAATAGTTTGGTTTGTCTGTTTACTTTTATGGATTGATTAATTCTTTGATTAAGTAAACAGTTCTTATTGGGAAGTCTAAGTTTTAATCACAGATGCAAGTCAAACATTAATTAATTTGTAAAAAGACATATTCCCAATCTCATAGATTTATAATCAAATATAATTCTAACTTTTCAATGGTATTTTTACTAGTGTATCTTACTTAACTACAACTATAATTATCTCAATACAGATGTTATTTTAAAGAATAGTAATTTGATTACTTCACTGATGATCCAAGAGATGAGATGTAGACTTTTAATTTTTATTCTTAATGAATGTCTGGTATTCATTCTTGGGTACTCAGACACTGTTCAAAGAATTTTGATGTTTTAATTATTACTCAATGAAGCTTAGGGTCTCAAAAATTAGTAAATGTATTGGGTGTCTATAGTCAATAATAATTTAATTATATATTTTTAAATAACTAAAAGAGTATAATTGGGTTGTCTGTAACACAAAGGATAAATGTTTGAGGTGATGGATACCCCTATTTAATTTAATCATATTATTATTATTATCACTATTGGTTTAAGACAGTGTCTCACTCTGTTGCCCAGGCTGGAGTGTAGTGGTGCAATCTTGGATAGCTGCAACCTCCACCTTCCAGGTTCAAACAATTCTTCTGTCTCAGCCTCTTGAGTAGCTGGGATACCAGGTGCATGCCACCATGCCTGGCTAAGTTTTGTATTTTTAGCAGAGACAGGGTTTCACCATATTGGGCAGGTTTGGTTTCCAACTCCTGACCTCAGGTAATCCACCTGCCTTGGTATCCCTAAGTGCTGGGATTACAGGCGTGAGCCATTGCGCTCAGCCCTTTAATGGGATTATGGCACATTGTATGCTTCTATCAAAATATCTCAGACACCCATAAATATATACACCTATGATGTACCCACAAAAATTTAAAATTTGAAAAAGTCAATGAAGTTTTGATTCAGTATTTTCACTTTTCAAGATATCTTTCTTGTGTTTTATGTATCCAGTCAACACAAACTAGAAGATAACCAAATGCATACATACACAAAATATATGAAGCACTCCAGCAACATCAGTAAGAAAAAGTTGCAGGAAGAAACATACACTTCAAAAGAGGGATAAAAGTGCCAACGAACATTTAAATAGGCACAAACTTTTATATTAATCAGAAAAATAAGTAAAATTTGTATCTCTCATGACAGAGCACCTTTTTTTTTGGTATGTAGTGACTTATCAAACTGGACAGCTAAAATGAAAAGGACTAAAAATACTAAGCATTGGCAAAGATGTAGAGTAATTGCAATTCTCATTTCTTATGGGAAGACATGTAAATTTGAACAACTGTTAATTGGATATCTCGTTATGATAAACATACACATGACCATCATTTACACTTCTAACACAACAGTGTACATGTATTTACTAGAATATATCAGTTAGAATGCTTATTGTAACGTGGTTTGTAGTGTAGCCTAAAACTGGAAAAAAACTAAATGTTCATCATGGGCAAATAAATTTTGGTACATTCCCACAATGATATACCGTGTAACAATAAGAGTTAACAATCTATGACTATATGCATAATATAGACTAATCTCACAATCTGTGTTAATTTTTTTAGAAAGATTTAAAATAGTAGGTAACATTTTGTGTTCTTTCAATAAAATACAAAAATGGATCAAATTATTCTGTGCTATTAGAAATAGAAAAATATTTTTACAAAGCGAGAGTGATAACTGAAAGGCAGTATGTGGTAGAGGGTCCTGTGAGTTGCTGGTCATATTCTCTTACTTGATTAGGTTGTGAGGTATACAAGATGCAGGTTTTAAAAATCAATCAACATGTAATTGGATTAATTGTAGAATTGCATAGGTATGTTAGAATTCATAATAACAAAAATTAAATTGCCAAGAGGATTAGGGGATGCTACCTCATTTTAAGTGCTCAATACCCATATTTGTATTTTCTTCTCAGGCTTGCAGTCATTTTGGCAGTGCTTAAAAAATTCACACCTTAGGAATCAACAGTGCCACCAAATGAGTTCTCTTTTGTGCCCCATCAGAGGAGGTATTCATCCTGCCCTCCATTAATAAAATAAACTCTTTTACGATTATTGTCTGATAGGAGATACGGTTTCACATAAAAATTCTGCATCATTGAGTAACACCAAGAGGACAGATCAGATGTCTCAAAAGCCAACTTGTTTTGAAAATAGTAGAGAAACACAGGTTAAACTTGTTCATAGGCATACTCCTCAAAGATGTGTCCTTAAGTCATTACAAAATGGGGAGGGATAACATGGGGAGAAATGCCAGATATAGGTGATGAGGAGGAAGGCAGCAAACCACATTGCCATGTATGTACCTATGCAACAATCTTGCATGTTCTTCCCATGTACCCCCAAACCTAAAATGCAAGTAAAATATATATATAAAATAAATAAAAATGTTAGAGTTATATGAGGTGTCATAGGAGCATCCGTGTGTCTAACCTAGCTTCAGGAGATGCCCCTAGAGAAAAGGACAGATGCTCCCAGACCTGGAGCATGATTAGAATTCTGACAGGTCAAAATGGTAGGAATAGTCTTCTCTTCTGGTGCTGTTTGTTATTTCCTACTCATGTCACACTGACATTCTCAGCTTTGTGATAGGCAGGCCTCTATCTCTTTGATGCTCCCTTTACCCACTCCCCTCAAATGTAGCTAATCCCTACACATTCTGCAAGCAAAACCATCATCAGGAGATCTCAAATGTCCTTTAAACATGATAGTGACCCATCCTTTAAATTATTTTAAGATAATGTAGCTTACCAACAGCCACGATTGGGGTAAGAAATTGGTTTGTTTAAATAATTATTCTCTTTAATTACATTTACCTCATGATATGAAAATCAATTTATATTTAGGAATTCTCCAAAATTCAGTGAAATCACTGATGTAAGGACAGTGTCTGGTAAATCATCCTCAGAGCTGAGCAAATCAAATCTCTCAGATACTCAATAAATGTCAACTTTAAAACAAATAAGTGAATAATTGAAGAAGTGAATGAATCACCAGACACACTTTATTTTGAGAATTAATAAATTATAATCTAAATATTATTAGATTGGTGCAAACATAATGGCGGGTTTTACCGTTAAAAGTAATGGCAAAGCCACAATTACTTTTGCACCAACTGAATATTATTTAGAAAATATAAAATAAACCACTAGAAGAAAAAAAAGAAAGTTTTACTTAAGATTACTAGATAAGAGAAACAAAATAAGGAATCCCTCTCATGAAGTAGAAAAACAAAGAGAATGCAAATTGGGAAGAAAAAAATAAGATAACGAAGGCAGAACAAATATATTGGTTTTGGAGATAAAAATAATTTAAACATCCCACCAAGTTGAAATAATCACAATTAATTTTTTTAAATTACATATGCAGTATAATACTTCATCAGAATGAAAACTATACACAGAGGTTTAAAATATATACAAACTTACCTTTTTTTAGGTAAACAGTACACCTACTTACAGATGATGTATTAACAGTATAAAAAAGAATTCAAAGCAAAAACACTCAAGCCAAGATCACTTTGAGAAGGTAAAACGCTTAGCATTGTGTAAATGTAATTAATGGTAATTGTACCAAATTGTTGTTTTTCTAGGTTTGATAAGGTTTTTCTATAACACAAATAAGGAAAGACACTTAAATTCATATTCTCACTTTGTTAATTCTGAAGGACAACGTTAATATGAGGACTTCTCAAAGTTACACTTATATTACCTAGCAGCTTGTAAACTAATTTTTAATTTTCTAATTAAGGAAAGTGGATGATTCAAAAACTGAAATTTTAGCTTTGGAGTTTTAAGATGTGTTATTATTTTTTTAAAATGGCATAAAAGATAGTCTTTTCAATACATGAAATGTTTTTCCTTGAAAACAAAAATTACAAGATTCTGTCATTCAGACAGAATTTATAAACTATGAATCTATATTTTATATTTGTAGTCACCATTATATTTTTCAGATTTCTTACACATTCCTCATTTTTCAGATGTTTTACAATATATTATTAAGCAAAAATAACTAAAAATTAATGACAGTTGTGATAATTCATTTATAAAACTACCTTTTCAATAATTTATAAAAATTTAGTATAAACTATTCAATAGGGTCATGATTCTTTTCTCCCTGCATCTCACTTTAATGTGTTGAACGGTATCTTAAATGTGATGCTCAATACTTGTTTTGGGCTATATATCGCTTTGTAAACTGCAGTTCAGGATGCACTTTTGCAGCTTCTCCTGGAGTTAAAGTGACTATTTCAAGTAATGGAAAATACTATTTTTAATGTCTTCATGACTTACGTGCAGAAAGAACAATAACCTGTGTGGAGAAAAATATACTTGTAGATCTATATTGAACCTGCACATATCCAAGTATGTATTCATGGTTCTACTGAGTTTGAAACAAGTATCCATGTGTTAGAAGTAGGTAGAGAAATTAGGGGAAGCATAAATATTTCCTAAACCAAAAATAGAGCATCTTTTCTTCTGAGATTATATGCACATTTTTATCTAAATACTAGTTAAATATTTTATTAATATTTCCTATATTTTGTTGTTTTAGGTATAACTTTAGTCAGTAAAACCGGCTGTGTGCTTACACAGCAATTTAGATGCCATCTTCCACACACTTGCAAAGTTCTCCAAGAACTACATAGCTATCTAAGTATTATTAATAACTATAAACGTATGCAGTTTTCTTTCTAAAACAAATTGAAAATAGTTCCTGCACATCAACATTTAATTTGTTCTGCAAAGAAATTTGACTTCACTATGCTCTGGTGCGGTAAGAGTAATTGGTCTGGTAATATTAATACATGTTACCTTCTATTTAACCTCATTCTTAAACTCTGCAGGCAACTTTTTTTTTTTTTTAATTCAACCCTCTCCAATCTAGTAAACCCACCTTCTCATATGAGGGTTGCTTGTTCCATGTAGATTAGATTTTGCTACTGCAAACAAATGAAACAAAAGTTATGTCTCAGTCTTTCCAGGAAATAACCAAAGAAAATAATACTATGATTTGGAGGAAGTAAAGGAAAGCAGGTAAAAAGCAAGGGTAATGGGTAAATATTCTCTAGGTAGTTTCTCATTTCTCCTTCTCATGGGAGTAATCCACACTTGACTTCCACCGCTAGTGAAAAAGGATTCCTATTTAAATAGAGAAATACACATATAATAATCATCATAGTTTACACTAAATTTTAATGCTTGATTTTGGAAAATAAACTAAAATACAAAATTTAGCCAGGTCTGGTGGCAGGTGCCTGCAATCCCAGCTACTTGGGAGGCTGACAGGAGAATTGTTTGAACCTGGGAGGTGGAGGTTGCAGTAAGCTGAGATCATGCCACTGCACTCCAGCCTGGGTGACAGAGTGAGACTTTGTCTCAAAAAAAACCTAAGCCTCACATAACACTTCTTCCTTCCAACTATGTGAATGGAATCAATGACTGAGCTGGAAAAAATGATAAACAACTGAGATATACCCAAAGCCTCTCTTTACTTTATCTTAATGCCTATGAAAAATAAATCTTGTCACTATTCCCTCTTTTTTTTTTGTATTTTTAATACCTTCATTTCTGAATAGCAAAACAGTGATCTGTAAATAATCTACTCCAGGTGTTAAGAATCTTGGTCAAGAAAAGAATCATAATCCTAGAATTAATATACATGCACAGCCACCAGCCTATAAATTCCTTTATGTCTGAACTATTGAACTGAGCCTTAAAGAGAAACATGTGTTATGTGTCCCAAGGGGATGTTTCAGAATATCAGAGACACAGGTGCTGGTGTGAGAATCAAGTTAACCTCTATGGGAAGAGAAGAAAAAACAAAAACTTTCCATTCTCAGTGTCCAAATAATGATACATATATAAGCAAATAATCCCATACATGTGTGTTTGTGTGTTAGAGTGTGTTTATGAGTTGGTGAGAGAATGAAAATGAACACAAGTTATTTTAATAAAGACTAGGATTTGATGCTTCCTGCAGATTAATGTTTTCTTCTTTTCCACTACCCTGTGGGAAAGATATCAAAAACACAGAAGTAGAGAATGTTTTGTTCATTCATAAACTGATAGATTGAAAAAATTTTGTTTGTATTAATGTATCATTTTACTTCTTTCAATTTATTTTTATTTAGAACTTTCTGCTTTCCAAAGCAGGCTGGGAACTATGTGCACATGACCCCTGGTTCAAAAAGTTTACTTTTTCAATGAAATTTTTGATTTTCAAGTGAAAGAAATGAATTATGAATATTTTGGTGTTCTAAAATGTAATCAAAACTTTAAACTTATTACATTTATATATTAAATTAGGAAAACATTTGAGGAATATACAAACCTTGAAATAATGATCATTATTATACAATAATTTAAAAATAATTATTATTGCTGAAAAATAACTGATTATAATTTATATCCATTTTACAAAGATAAAAGTAATAACACATGCTGAGTAACTTGAAAAAACATAAAGGTGTCTATAAGGAAATTAAAAAGCATCCATAGTTCTAAAACTTAAAGTTATGATATAGATTTTACCTTAATTAAAATGATATATATGTATTGCTATGCATTAACCACATGTTTTAACAAAAATCATGTTGTATTATAACATAAATGTTGCTATTTTAATTTGACATTATAAAATTAATCCATTTCAAAACAGAATTACTGTAGCTGATTAAAAATTCATGTTAGATGTGTATAATTTATGTACACAGCTTGATCTTATGAATGTAGATCCTTTCAAAACAAATGCTATAATAAATGAATGTGGGTATAAAATCTCCATGACTTTTCTTACCTGACTTTTTTTCAAAATAAATTTTTGTTGTATGTTAGGGTCCTCATTTATTTATAACAATAGTTATGTGCCAAGTTGATGAAATACTGTTGTCTAATTGTATTTAACAATGCTACCTCAGTAAGTACACCGTATTTTAAAACTTTATATTACTGGTTTTAAGGCATTGTATGGTAGTACTTGAAGTATTTTTCTTCATTTTTTTTTACAGAACTTGTTGATGGTATTGAGTGATCTCATTAACAAGAATAAAATCTGGATTCGTTTAATGTTTCACATGTGATTGAGAAGAATAAATATTGTCTACAACTGGTGTGTAGGCTCAGTATATATTCACAAGAAATGCCCGATTTATTAGGCTTACTGATTTTTGTATTCCTTTCTAAACTGACATATAAGTTGTAGATGTTTTTCAGGTACAACACAATGTTTTGAAATATAAAATTATATTTATATATAAATATATATATGTATACACACATTATGGAAAAGTTAAATCAAACTAATCAGCATATATGTTAACTCAGTTGTCATTGAAACTGAGTTAACTTGAAATCTCCCTTACTGTCCAAGAATAAACTACATTTCTTTCTTTCTTCATATATATATATAAAATTGCATTTTAGGTTTTGGGGCACATGTGAAAAACATTCAGAGTTGTTGCATAGGTACATACATGGCAATGTGGTTTGCTGCCTTTCTCCCCATCACCTATATCTGGCATTTCTCCCCATGTTATCCCTCCCCAACTCCCCATCCCTCGCTGTCCCTCCCCTAGTTCCTCCCGACAGACCTCAGTGTGTGATGTTCCCCTCGCTGGGTCCATGTGTTCTCTTTGTTCAACACCTGCCTATGACTGAGAACATACGGTGTTTGATTTTCTGTTCTTGTGTCAGAATAAACTACATTTCTACTACCTATAGATATGATGCTGTACAAGAAATTTCTTGAACTAATTCTTTTTATATAACTACATTTTCATTTTATCTTATGTTTTAAATTTTTTTAGAGAGGAGGTCTCTCCATGTTACAAAGGCTGGTTGGCCTTGAACTCCTTGTCACAGCAATTCCTTCCCCTCCAAATCCCAAATAGCTGGAACTAATTTTGTAACCTTTGACCAGTGTATTTCCAACTCACTCTCTCACCATGAACTCAGCCTCCCCGCTAGCTGGGATTACAGGCTTGTACCACCATGACCCTCTATTTTTTGTTTTTTGCTTTTGTTTTTTGGTATTTTTATTAGAGATAGGTTTCACCATGTTGGACAGGCTGGTCTCCAACTCCTAGCTTGAAGCGATCTTCCCACCTTGGCCTCCCAAAATGCTGGCATCATAGACATGAGCCACCATGCCCAGCCTGTCTTACATTTTCTTTATCCAGTCATCCACTGATGGACATTTGATTCCATATCTTTGCTATTGTGAATAGTGCTGAGATAATCATAAAAATGCAGATATGTTTTTATATAATAATTTATTTCCCTTATTACTGTGTATAATTACAGAGTAGTGGAATTGCATCAAATGGTGGTTCTAATTTTATTTATTTGAAAAATCTCCGTACTGTTTTCCATAAAGGTTTACTAATTTACATTCCCACCAACAGTATATAAGTTTTCTCCATGACAAAATCTGTTGTTTATACATATTTTAACCATAGGCATTCTGACTGGTATAAGATGATATCTCATTGTGGTTTTAATTTGCATTTCTCAGATGATAAGCAGTGCTCAGTATTTTTTCATATGTTTTTTTGGCCACTTGTACATTTTCTTTTGAAAAGCATCTGTTTGTGTCCTTTGCACTTTTGAATGGGGTTATTTGTGTTCCTGTTGAGGTGCTTGAGTTCCTTGTAGATGATGGATATTATTCCTTTGTTGGATGCATACCTTGCAAATATTTTCTGTCATTCTGTAGGCTGTCTGCTTACTCTGTTGATTGTTTCTTTTGCTTTGCAGAAGCTTTTTAGTTTAATTATGTCTTATTCGTCTATTTTTATTTTTGTTGCATTTGCTTTCAACAACTTACTCCTAAATTTGGATGCTTCTTATTTATTTCTTTTCTCTGATTGCTCAGAAAGACCTTCCAACATTATGTTGAATGGAAGTGGTGAACATGAGCATCTTTGGCTTGTTCCGGTTGCTAGGGGAAATTATTCCAACTTTTCCCCATTCAGTATGATGTGGACTGTTGTTTTGATGCATATGGCTTTACTATTTTTGAAGTAAATTCCCTCAGTGCCTAATTTGTTAAGAGTTTTTATCATGAAGAGATGATGAATTTTGTCAAAAGCTTTTTTGACATATGTTAAAATGATCATATTTTTTTAATTGTGTTATGCCCATATCCTAGGCCTCAGGAGCATATGGGCATGCATTTGATGAATCACCTTTGCATTTGTTGAACTACCTTTGCACCACTGTAATAAGACCCACATGATCGTGGTGTATTATCTTTTTAATGTCCTGTTGAATTTGGTTTGCTAGTATTTCACTGCAGATTTTTGTGTCTGAGCTCATCAGGAATATTGGCCTGTCATTTTCTTTTTTCTTGCATCCTTACCAGGCTTTGGTAACAGGGTGAAACAGGCATCATAGAACGAGTTAAGGAGGATTGCCTCCTCTTCAATTTTTTGAAACAGTGCCAGTAGGGTTATTACAAAATCTTCTTTATATGTCTGGTAGAATTTGATTGTGAATGTCTGATTGTAGGCATATTTTGTTAGAAGATTCAATTGCACCACTTGTTATTGGTCTGATCAGTATTTCTAATATTTCTTGATTGAATCTTAGGAGGTTGTATGTTAACCAGGATTTATCCATTTTTTCTAGATTTGCTAGTTTGTACCTGCAGAGATATTCATTATAGTCGTTAATAATCTTTCATATTTCTGTGGCATCATTTATCATGTCACTTTTATTAATTTTTGACTGGGTGTGTTCAAAGTTTCTCTTTTCCTTGGTTCATCTTGCTATCATCACTTAGGTTATTTAGATACTTGATGTTACTAATCTCTGTCTGCTTCAATGTGATTTTTAAAAATTTGCTGTCTTCTATTGGAGGATCAGTTTTATGGTTTTCCACATAATGTTACACACTACATTCAAAAGGCCAAGAAGCAATATAGATGCTTCTTGAATAACAATGCATTATGTCTCTAAAAACCGTCATAAATAGAAAATATTGTATATTGAAAATATGTAGAAAATTTCTAACCTACTGAACATCATAGTTTAGCCTAGCTTATGTTAAATATGCTGATAACACTTATATTAGCTTACAGTTGAATGAAATTATCTTAAGCAAAGGCTACTTTATAACAAAGTGTTGAATGGCTCACATAATTTGTTTAATGCAGTACATTGGACAATACAAATTGTTTTCATAATATCATGGTTGACTGGAAGCTGCAGCTCACTGCCGCTACTCTGCATCATGAAGGAGTACCTTATCACAGATTAATAGCCCAGAAAAATATTGAAATTCACCGTTTCAAATAAGGTTTTCACTGAGTATATATTGTTTTCACACCATGGTAAAATAATCTTAATTTGAACCATTGTAAGTCAGAGACTGTTTGTGTAATAATTACTTCTGATCATATACTCAGAGACCAGGGAATGACCAAGAGATGGATCATGAGAGAACAGACCTACTGAAAACCAGACTTCAGTCAGGACTTTGTTTATTACCTGCTCTCATCTACCCCACATTTTAACAAAGGCAGGCTGCTTGTGGGATGCGTAATGATACTTTCGGTGTCCAGTTATCAATAGTATCAAAATGCCCAGATATTCTCTTATTTCCAAGAGTTGTCACCCAAATCAATGGCCAGAAATCTATTTCCAAAGAACGGGAACAATCATTAGATTATACAAATACTCCTTGACTTACAATGGGATTACATTCTAACAAACTCATCATAAATTGAAAATATTATTAAGGTTAAATTCAGAAAATCAAACACCACATGTTCTCACTCATAGGTGGGTATTGAAAAATGAGAACATGTGGACACAGAGAGGGGAGCATCACACACTGGGGGCAGGGGTTGAGGAGGGATAGTGAGAGGGAAGGTTGGGAGGGATAACGTGGAGAAAAATGTCAGGTATAGGTGACGGGGGGATGGAGGCACCAAACCACCTTGCCATGAATGTACCTATGCAACGATCTTGCATGATCTGCACATGTACCCCAGAATCTAAAGTACAATAAAAAATATATATTTTGTTAGAAAACGTTTCAAACATACAGAAAAGTATAAAGAATAATATAGTGAATATCCAAATACCTTCCACTAAGTTTTAAGAACTCTTAATATTTTGCCATATTTGAATTAGATATGTATTTTTAAGGAAATAAAACATTAAACACACACACACACACACACATTCCAGTATGATTACAACATGAACAAACTGCAAGAAATACATAGTATGTCCTTGAAGAAGCCAGAGGGTTGAAAATTAAGGGAGCTTAATCAAGAAGATAAGATCATAAGACATAAGAATATAGAGAATAAGCAAGAATTTATTGACTTGGGAAAATTACTGTAGACACTGTATTGAATACCCTGTTCAGAATTCCTGGAGATGGGTCAGACTCACTGTGACAGTGAAATCTGGGACAATGAAACGTGGGATGGAGATATCTGAATGGATGACCTTGAAGATGTATTTTGCAAACTATCTCACTCTTTTATTTATAACACGAGAGCTAACGCTATACTTATGCAGGAAGATAACAAATAAGTTTCTCCCATACAAGACTATGGTTACTGCCCTCTCTCATCTGATAGGTTTATTGGGGTGGGGGAATGTTAAATGTAAAGGATAAGGAGGGAGGAAAAGATGAAGAGAATCTTTAGACCATGATGCAGTCTGACAACCAAGAAAAAGGAGAGAGAAGGAAAGATTGCCTAAGAAAAGTGTTAGCCCTCAGTGCAGCTCTGAGAAAGTCTTAGCCAGGCCAGTTCAGCCTTCATGCAAAGGCTGACCATTAAAGGAGTTCCATTTCTGGCCAGAATGACCTAGCTCTCATCCTCTTGCTGTGTCTGGTCATTGTCTGGGAGCAGCCAAAGGAAGCATGAACTTTGTATGAAGGTGCAGGTGCATCTAAAGGTGTA